>NC_057715.1:55774310-55809925 GCF_004010195.1 Chiloscyllium plagiosum
TAAAAATACAGGGTAGACCATTTAGGACAGAGATGAGGAGAAACCTCTTCACCCAGAGAGTGGTGGCTGTGTGGAATGCTCTTCCCCAGAGGGCAATGGAGGCTCAGTCTCTGGATTCATTTAAGAAAGAGTTGGATAGAGCTCTCAAGGATAGTGGAATCAAGGGTTATGGAGATAAGGCAGGATCAGGACACTGATTAAGGATGATCAGCCATGATCATATTGAATGGTGGTGCAGGCTCGAAGGGCAGAATGGCCTACTCCTGCACCTATTATCTACTGTTTGCACAGGCCCTTCTCCAGTCTGTGCTGGGTCCCCTGACTGGCTGACCTAAACAACTGTCAAGCAAGTTCACATCGGGTAGGGTTTTGAAAGTGTTTCAAACCCAGATCATTTAAAATTTTAAAATTTAAAATGCCTTGTAAGGAAACAAAGTTTGAATGAGATCTATTATGTTTGGGCGAGTTCCATCTTGACGGCATCAGCCATTTAAAGCATATTTCATGCTGAGTTTTACTGTTAATTCATTGACCTCGGACAGCGGTTCCCAATCCTTTCAATAGCAAGGCCCACTTCAATGAGACAAACAATTCTATGATACACCTACTGAACTGATTGCTCATAAACATCACATTTACTTGCATTTCCTATGGTTATGGGCTTACTGGAGAGGTTTGCAACATGATGCGTACAACAAGCTAAAGGAGGATCAAAACAATAATGTTTCAAATTCACTAGAAATGGAATGTTGGCCTTCATCTCAAAGTGAATAGAAAGTTCCAGTAGGGAGATCTTGCTAAAGGTATGATAGGCACTAGTCAAATCACACCTGAAATACTGTGAACAATTTTGGGCCCTTTGGCTGAGGAAAGAAATACGGGCATTGGAAGCAGTCATAGATGGTTCACTCAGCTGATACCATGTATGACAGGACTGTCTTATGACATTCAATTGAGTAGGTTGGATCTGTACTGATCAGAGTTTAGAAGACAGACAGAAAAATGCATTGAAACACAGAATAAACAATCAAGGTTGAATGTGGAAGAGTAAAGGACTAGATGGTACAATTTCAGAATGGGGGGGGGGGTCACCATCTAAGACACAGATCAGGAGGAATTTCTTTTGAGGGCAACAAATCTATGGAAATTTTTAATTTACTGTCGAGGTTGTATTGTTAAGTGTATTCAAGGCTGAGATGGGCATGTTTTTAATCTGTAAGGGAATCAAGCATAATGAGGAATAGGCAGGAATTTGGTGTTGAGGATTATTAAACCATTCATAATCTCATTGAATAGAAGAGCAGATTCTAGGATGAACAGCCTATCTGTGCTCTGATGTCTTATGGTCTTATGAATGCCAACGCTCTCTGCTGTTCTGCTTAAATTTTTATAAGGGAGATTATCCAACAGAAATTTTGATTCAATCCTGGAATTCTGCTACATTATTTTCTTACAACTGGCTCTCCGTACCATCTGTTCTTTAAATGATTATGGTCTATCAAGCTAGATCAGAACAAATATGCAGGTCTTTGGACTCCTCCATCGCCAGACCACAACAACACGACGGTTGGAGGAAGAGCGCCTCATCTTCCGCCTAGGAACCCTCCAACCACAAGGGATGAACTCGGATTTCACCAGTTTCCTCATTTCCCCTCCTTTTATCTTAGCCTGCTGGACAAACTTTCCTCATTCCTGAAGAAGGGCTTATGCCCGAAACGTCGATTCTCCTGTTCCCTGGATACTGCCTGACCTGCTGCGCTTTTCCAGCAACACATTTTCAGCTCTGATCTCCAGCATCTGCAGACCTCACTTTCTCCATAACAAATATCCAACTTCTCCAGTATTCTATAACTGGGATCGTCACAGCCTCTTTACTACAGAGTTGCAATGTATCTATGTTTTACAACATACAAGGTGCACATGAGTTAGAGTTGAAACTTTATTGCTGGAACAGCACAGCAGGTCAGGCAGCATCCAGGGAACAGGAGATTCGACGTTTCGGGAATTCCTGAAGAAGGGCCTGTGCCCGAAACGTCGAATCTCCTGTTCCCTGGATGCTGCCTGACCTGCTGTGCTGTTCCAGCAATAAAGTTTCAACTTTGATCTCCAGCATCTGCAGACCTAACTTTCTCCCCGCACATGAGTTAGAGACACAGGTAACAGATCTCATAAACTAACATCTTCATCTTAAGATTGTCCACCAGTTTAATACCACACCTTGCATGCTTGGTGAAACGACAAAAGGTTTTCAGCAAGTTCTACATCAAGATACAATCATCTGTCACCACAGATTCGAGGCAACGGAGAATTTGCTAATGAATTTCAGCAAGGGTTTATTCAGTGTAATCAAGAGCAGAAACATGACACGCTTTCCAAAAAACTAAAGTTTTCTCAGAACAGAAAGTAAGGGAGCACAAGTTAGGGGGATGAAGACAGATTATAACATTTGTCAGTTGAAATTGATCGGCCGTCACCACCCCTTAAAATTGGTTGGAACAGGTGAATATAGGAATGCTCAGCACTAACTTGACTACAGGTAGTTCTCCTATAATGCATGATTATTAAATGAGATTTGTCTGTAACACGATTTGTGAACTGCCAACCTTTTTTTTAAATAAAGCAAACGCCTGTTCCAGCACGTGGTGTCACGGTGCCGATGACTGGAATCCATTTCGGCATCACGTGATCAGTCGGCTCATGCACTTTCTCGCGAGGAGCTTCATGAAAGGTACTGGGAAATGTTTGCGCTAGTGGACTTGGAAAAGTGTCATGAAAATGTTTCTGCAGCCTAAGGCCAAGAAGCTGGGAAAAATCCGTTCATTTAAAAACTTAAAGAGTTTAAATAAGGGTGAACTTTCACTGAAGTTAACGAATAATAGAAGGAGAGAGATGAACAGCAGTTTGAAACTTGGCTTTGTTATTTGTGTTAAGAGCTTTTTTCTCTCTTTTTATTTAAAAAATATATTTCGATATTAAAGAGTATATGCAGACTCATTTGAATCTGTTTCAGTGACTAATCACTCTAGTAACCAACTGCAAGAAAAAACCTGTACACAGGCTTGGACATGGTCAGTCAGCTGCTCAGAGTGGTCAGAGTCAGGACACTCTGCACATACTGGGTGAGGGAGAGAAAGGTGGGTGACATACTGTTACTTTTGGCACATGTGTCGAGTTGCCCTGAAGGGGTGAGTCGGCTGTGCAGAAGAGATTCAGGGTTAATCAGGTTCAGATGTTAGCAAGGATAAGCGCGAGTGGGGAAAATGTTGCAGGAAATGGTCGGTACAGTGGCAGAGATGGAGTGTGTGTGAGGTATCAACGAGAAGGCAGTGGCACTTTCACTGGCAGAGTGGAGAAGATCATTTGATCTTCTTCCTACATTCTGTGCATTTCTTCAGATGGTTGAGACTGCACTGGCTTGGATGGTAACTCTGGTCCAGGTTGGCATGGTTCCAGTAGAATGGCCTCCTGTGTTAGCCTGTGAGAAAAGAACATCCTGCCTCTGCATCATCCTAGCCGCATCAACATCATCTTCATGTCCTGGCCCACAAATGTATAATAACCTATGCCCAGAGAGCTGTGGAGGATAGATCACTGACAGTATTTAAAGAGCAGGAAGATAAATTATTTAAAGATCAGGGAGTTGAGGGCTATGAGGAGATGGCAAGATAATAGGAAGTCTGGGGCAGATCAGCATCATCTTATTGAATGGCAGGGCAAGCCTGAGGATCTGAATGACCTTTGCTGATCCTATTTCTTATGTTATTATTGCAATAATGACAAAGGCTAAGTATTAGGAGTTGAGGTGGAAAGGTGAGGTTGAGGTAGAGTGGTGTTGGTCAGTGAGATATTAAGGCCAAGGGGAATCTGTCATGTCTCAACAATGCAAGTCCTCTCCTATTTCTAATTTATATGGTGCCTTTCAATCAACAACAGCATCCATAATGGATATAATATTTTGCATTGTTAAGAACTGCAAGATAGAACCCTCTCAAAAAATATCCAAGAGATAGCCTTGACTCTAATTTTTATCTTATTTAGAGGCAAGTATAAGGCGCTACTCTCCAGATGTGATTCGAATGGTCAAACTAATAGACTGAGTAAAACACAAATCAAAAAAAGGCATAACTATAACTCTTCCAAAATACTTTAAACAGTATATTTTTTAACAACTATTCGTTAACTGTTCCCATATAGCAGTACCCCATAAATACACCCTTGGCAAAGGCAAATTCAGCAAAACAGACTTCCCTCATTTGTTAATTGCCTCCAGTCCACCAGAACAAAATACTAAGAATGAATCTAGCAGCAGAGAGAGAGAGAGAGAGAGATCAAGCCTTTTTTGCAGCAGCAGAGAGAGAGATGGATCTAACAACTTCAGCTCCAAAAACTCCCAATTCAACAACTGAAAACAAAACTAAAACAATGGGGCTGTGTGAGCCTGACTCCATCTACTCATGCTTTTTTTGGCTAATTTAGAATAAAAACCAAAAGCTATTTACTCTGTTTTCCATAGAGCAGAAAGTTCTGCACCAGGTTTACAATACCCTTCTTCAAGGGAAACAGAATAGAACAAATCCCTCTTAAAGGCACATATCATCACAGAACAGTGAATTATTGTTAAGAGCATTAACTTTAAATTTAATTTAATCATGCTAATAAAGAAGAGATATGGGGCTGGAGTTGGAGCTGAGATCATGAAAGGTACTATATAAAATTATCTCAGCCTTCTTGAAAGTCCCCAGCACGACAGGTGCCAGTATTCTGCCAAGTCTATTCACTCCAGTGATATCAAAAAACAGTTGGTGACATGAGCTATGGACCCTGACAACATTCCGGCAAGAGTAATGAAGCCATCTACTCCAGAACTTGCCGTGTTTCTAATCAAACTGTTCCAGAACAGCTAAAACATTGTATTCTAACTGACATGGAAAACGACAAATACAACTTGACCAGTTACTGTGCCACTAATCTACTCTTATCATCAGTTAAAGTGACAGAAAATGTCAAACTTGTTGATTAATAATCTGCTCACTGATGCCAGTTTGGATTCCAATAGGGTCACAAAATTTTCTGACCTCAATACAGCCTGGTTCAAACATGACAAAATAGCTGAAATCAAGAAATGTGGTGAGAGTGATGAACCTTGACATCAAGGTCATTGTCTTGGACCAGACCAGACCCCCTCCAAAGTATATTATGGAGATAGCACAGATCCTAACTTTTAATTTTTTTTGAAAGACATTTGTAAGGTACTGTTTTCCAAATATGATTTAATTGGTCCACCACTAAGATTTAATCAAAATACACTTTATTCTTCAACACAGTTAAAATACATCAAAAAGAAGAATTGACATGACTTTACTGTAGTGAAATACCTAACAAGGTAATGTATTATTTAACCATTAATCATCAAACTGTTCCAATACAATCTGTCTAAGATCTCACTGTAACAGCAAAGAACTCAAGTTTTCAGCTCCAGCAACCAGCAAAAAACCACCAAATAACCAAATTAACACAAAATCAAAACCTTCTCAGTGAGCCTGATCCAGCACACTCATGGTTCTTTTGTCTTTGTTTAAAAATAAACCCAGGGAGAACTCAAAGCTGTTTACCAACTGCTTGCCTGGAGTAGAAATTTTGCCACCACTGTGACAATGCCCCTCTACAAAGAAACAGGAAGAACACATCTCTTAAATGCACAATATCGTCACACCTCCCGCCTAAGAAAGAACCATTAATAGCCAAAGATGGCTTCATTTGCAAAGCCTTTAGTCTCACACTATTAGCACAAAATTAGACCATGTCAACATTCAATAATACAATCCATTTCAGTCTTTAGTCAATACCTCCATCATCAAAGATGTGACAAAGCATCAGCAATTACATTTTCTTGTCCTGCTACATATATAATTTTCAAATTGAATAGCTGTATCAGTAAACTCTATCTAGATAGTCTGGGATTTTTATCCTTAAATTTTTCCAAAAACATGAACAAGTTATGACCAGTATATACAATCATCTCAATAAGTTGCTGTGTAATTGGGTGTTGTGAACACGGGAGCAGTGGCCAACACAGGTTTCAGGCCAGCAAATGCTTTCTGACACCCATTTGTCTGCTAAACGTTTCTGCACTTCAACAGTTAGTGGAGCAACCAGATTGCTAAAATTCAGTATAGATTTCTGATTTTAAAAAAACACTCAGGCACAGGAATTGTAAAACTCCCCTCTTTGTTGACTATATGGGAAACTCACCAATAATCTTTGTTTTAACATCCCATTAGGCTATCTATGCCCAATGGTATGGCCTCGGAACGTGATTTGGACTTTTGTGATCTCACTCTTAGTCAGTAGCCCACCTCCTGAAGTTGATCGAAAAGTTCAGCTAAAAGCTCCAAATGTTCCTTCCATGTGACTAAAAATCACCAGATCATCTGTGCACATCATACAATTGGGTATCTTGAAATTATCTTTTTGGTTTATTTTTGAAATGTGATTGTGCATTCTTCACACAGATGGCATGACTTTTAACTGGTACAGTCCATTCAATGTCACAAAAGCTGAAATTTCCTTCGTTTTTTCGGGAAGCGACCCTTGGAGTTAGTCAAGCTTTGTGATACAAGTTGCTTGTCCCACCTTCTCAATACAGTCTTCCAATCTTGGAATTGGATATAAATCAGATTTTTCTTTTAAACTGTGGCGACTTTTTGATAATCCACATACGATTATTGCGTACAATCTGGTTTTCATACCATCGCTGCAACTCACTTCGATTATATTGTCTCTGAGCATGCCTTCAATCTCTTTTTGAACCGGTGTCAATTTTAGAGGGTTAAGTCCGTAAGGATGTTGCTTAATTGAAACAGCGTTTCCTATATTTACATAATGCATAATCAGTTTTATACTTCCCAGCTTATTCCCACATGTCTCGTATTGTAGGAGCAAATTGCTGCGGATACTGGACTTTGTACTGAAAACAAAAGATGCGAGATCGCAGCATCCATGGAGAGAAAGCAAGTTAACTTTTCAAGTCTACATGACTCTTCATCAGAACTGACATGAAGTGCAGAGGGAACAGCATTTTTGCTATAGTTGGGAGTTGCTGGGGGAGAAAGGGTGCTGATAGTGCAGATTAAGTGACCGAAACGTGAGAATAGCAGAACAATGGTGTAATTAACTGCCAGACTGGAAAGAACAGATAACCCCAATGGAGTGGCGGAGTGGAGAGAGGACATGATGGTACAGAATACAATTAGTAAAGGCAAAAGAAGGGGAAGGAATTAGAGTGGGTTCACAATCTTCATGTGAACATCATAACTCTTTAATGTCACATTCGCACCACACAAGTGCTAGACAATGACCATCTCAATTCAACAGCATCATCATCACAGAATCCCCCACTATCAACATGCTGGGTTATCATTGATCAGAAACTCATAAATACAGTGACTACAAGAGGTGGTAAGAGACTAGGAATATTGCAATGAGAAAGGCACTAAACTCCTAAATCCTACCCACTATCTACACTATTTACAAGTCACGAGTGTGATGGAATACTCCCCAGTTGTCTGGCTGAGTGCAACTCCAACAACACTTAAGATGCTTGACACGAAAACAAAGCAGACTATTTGACATCCACTCTATCCACCACGGTCACTCAGTAGTAGCAGTGCGTATCCATTTACAAGATACACTGCAAAATTTTATTAAGGTTCTTTAGGTAACATTTACCAAACTAAGACCACTTCCATCTAGAAGGGTAAGGCCAGTAGATACATGAGAACACTAACATCAACACTTTATATCCTGACTTGGAAAAATATCACTTTTTCAATGTCATTGGGTCCAAATCCTCGAACGTGCTCTTTAATAACATTAAGAGTCTACCTGCAGCACATGGATTGCAACAGTTCAAGAAGGCAGCATGCTGCCACCAAAAGGGTAACTAGGGATAGACAAAAATACCCATTAAAAATTGTTTTACAAGTCAAATATTCACAAGTGATTTTACAAACAATCATGAAACATTATTGTATTAACAATAAATGAGTTCATGAATAAAAATAAAAAATAAAGTTTAAGCTGATTTTTCAACTTTTAGGTCTCCCCTTATACAAATAATTGTGGCACAACCTAGACATTTAGAGACATGTCAACTTTCATATCAGCTTCACCGCATAAGCCAGAAAGTTGCATTAACACACGTACTTTTTCCCTTTAACTGCCAAGCTTCCTGCCCTGAAGTGATGGATGAGATTTCCTGGGGCTGACATGCCAAAGCCAATTAGCCATGTCAATCCACAAGAATACCAGCTGCTAGAATCTAAAAAGGTTTATTACTGTAAGATTCGAGGGCAAAGAGGCCACAACTGGCCAGGTTCATGTAAACGGCCCTGACAAAATTCTTTCAAAACATTTCTTAACATTTGTTAAAAAAAAAGCCCTCATCTAATAAACGGGTGTTAGAAAACACAGTTACAGTCAGGCTTACCTCTGGAATAGGTTTTAATGCTAACTAGATCAACTAAGATATATTGGCATTAAATAAAACCAAGTTACATTTCGTGTTATGAATACAGAAAATCACTTTACAGCTGTTTTATGAATTCAGTCACAAACATTTTAAATGCAGACATTTGATAGATTCCAGATAGGGTCTTAAAGTTTTGCAGCTATTCTAGGGGAAACTACAGTTTCTTTCATTTCACTATTTTGTACTAATTAAACATTAGAAATATACTCAGTGTATTGTTGTCATCATGTCTACTTTCAAGAATAATTGCCTCCCTAATCACCATCAACCACCCCCCTAAACCTGTCATCATTACATATATAGAAGGCTAAATAGGTAGCTCAACTAATAAGTAGTACAGCTGTTACTGGATAAAAGGCAACAATTGTGAAAATGCTTTTACTTCTATTTTCTCTAATTATAATGTTTCAAGTTTAAGTAAAACTGGCCTATAAAAACAATTATATTGTATATAATATAAAGTATACTACATAACTTATAAAGTATAAACTCAGGCCGAACAGCAAGTTACAATACCCGTTTCATTCCAATTTCTACTCAAGAGCATTACCTCACCACAAAGTCTCAATAAAGTCATAATTTACAAAATCGGCTTCTTCACACACTTCCGCCAGTTTACAGTTGTGTCATTTCTTTGGCCCAAGCCCACAACTGTTCATGACTGTAACTTCTCCCTAAGAAACAGAAATGGAGGCCTAAGTATTAAAAGACTGGATGTTTACTACAACTAAAGGGTCAGAATTCTTAAATAAATGTTCAAAATCATAAATATCTTTTCTCAAACCATTTGGATATAATCAGGTCAATTCTTCCAGTTCTACTTGTTCTTACGCACATTGCTAATGTGTATTGACTACAGTCTTAAGAAATGCAAACAAGACTTCACAGTTACAGCTGATGGCCTTATAAAACAACATAAACCATAACAGGAATAATTTCACACCATGTTGTGCATTCTGACTAAAACATCTGAAGCAATATTGCACAATCTTTTTTTTACATTTAAGAATGGCTCCCTCACAGAAATAGGGAAAGAGCAAGGATCATCAATTGTCAATAGCAAATAAACATTGACTTGCAAGTTTCGGATTGTTTGCTATAAATCCAAAATTCACAGACATTGATGGCAAAATTTGAGAGAACCAAAATTATGCATATATCTTTAAAACTAACAAAACATTCCTTTTCACTTTGAAGTGGAAAGATTCTCCTGAGGCAACTCAAGTATATAGTACCAAAATAGTTCTTGGTAAACCAAAACGAAAAAGTTTTAAAATGTCTCTGAAAGATTTTCATAATACAATCGTCAGAAACCCTATTTTTTTTCTCACTAACAATGAACACAGGTATGAAAACGGCTCAAAAGAGATTGCGTTAAAATACACAATAGTGTAGGAAATGTTGGTATTTGATCTGTTGTTAAAAGCATATTTATAAAATTATTTTTTTTGGACTGTGTCTTCAGTTTGAGATAAACTGGAGAATCTCATTCTGCAGTCTACCTAAAAACAAGTCTGGATAATGCATAGCGATTAAGGATGGATTAAAGGAAGTGCAATTTGTCCACGCTTGGAAACAACGATAGGAGCATTGGTGTTTAGACTGCAGTTTCAAAAGTCCCAGAAAGATGCTGAGTATGTCAGTTTGCAAACAGTCTGTTTTCGCCTATTCAACTATTTCCAAGATAGAATGTAGTTGGGATCTGAGTGGCACGGTGGGTCAGTGGCACTGCTGCTTCACAGCGCCAGGAACTGGGTTCGATTCCACCCTCGAGCGACTCAGTGTGGAGTTTTCACATTCTCCTCATATCGGAGTGTTTCCTCTGGGTGCATTAGTTTCCTCCCACAGAATGCTGTGTACATTCAGATACGCGCCCTTAACTTGGTCTTTTCGACATCATTCCATTTTAGAAGCATTTTTGATGCTCAGCTTTGTTTCTCCTGTCTTCTATTTCCATATCATCTTTTTGACTTCGTTACCCACCATACTTCATTTAAATTTGGGTTACTCCTCAGGTTCCCATCCCCTGACCAGCTAGTTTTAAACCCAACCCAGCAACACAAGTAAACCTCCCAATATAACTATCAGTTCCTGTCCCGTTAATGATGTTGATTAGCCACTTTGGAATATTGCGTGCAGTTCTGGTCCCTGCTTTAGGAAAGATGTTGTAAAACTTGAAAGAGTTCAGAAAAGATTTAAAAGGATGTTGCCAGGGTGGGAGGGTTGAGCGAAAGGGAGAGGCAGAATAGGCTTGGGACTGTTTCCCTGGAGCGGCGTAGACTGAGGTGTGACCTTATAGAGGTTTATAAAATCATAAGGGGCTTGGATAGATTGAAAAAACAAGGTATTTTCCCGAGGTGGGGGAATCCAAAACTAGATGGTATAGTTTCAGGTGAGAGGGGAAAGATCGAAATGGGACCTAAGGGACAATATTTTCACACCAAGGATGCTGTTTGTATGGAGTGAGCTACCAGAGGAAGTGATGGAGGCTGGTACAGGTACAACATTCTACAGGCATAGCATTTTATGGGCAAGTGGTTGGATAAATGAATAGGAAGGATTGAGGGATAGGGACCAAATGCTGGCAAATGGGACTAGATTAAATTAATTTAGGACATCTGGTTAGCATGAACGGGTTGGACCGAAGGGCGTTTCCATACTCTATGGTTCTAAAAGGAACAAGGAGCAAATGGACTAAGCTGCTGGTATTCACTTCTGGCATACTTAAAGGAAGGAAGGAGGCCATTTTCAAGGGATACTGGATGACTCAAGAAGAGGCAGGCAAATCTATGATGCAGAATAGAGAAATTGATAAATGATTACTTTTGTGCCTATTTTCACTGAAGTAGTTACCAGAAATAGTGCAGAATTAAAGTGCCAAAGGGATCGGGAGAATGAGTAAAAGGAAATTAACTTTAAAGATTGCATTGGAGAAATTAATGGAGCTGAAAGTGGATAAAGCCCCAGGACTTGAGGGTCCACACCCCAGACTGTTGAAGGGGTAAAAGAGAGATATTGATGCATTGGTGATTATCTTCCAAAATTCTATTGATTCTGGAATAATTCCTGTGGATTGGAAGGTAGAAAATGGCACCCCACTATTTAAGAAGAGAGGAGAGAGAAAACAGGGAACTATGGAACTGTTTGCCCAACATCACTAGCATAGAAAATGCTAGAATTCAGGGAGATAGCCATAGCGTAGGTATTCTACAAAACAATTTTAGAGTGCAAACACCCCTATCTCCACTACTCCATGTCCTAGCAAGAAAGGAGTTGCTTTCAGTGCAGCCAATCCATTTTTAAACTACTCATAGTTCTCATTACCATCTGTCTGACTTCTTTTCTTTCCTACCTAACAGTCAAGAATTCCTACCTAACAGTCTGCCTATCTTTTCTCTCTCTGGGCTACCTTTCCAATTGTCTGCTAATTTGTTCACTTTACCCCATTCTCCAAAATCATCAGCAGAAATACCACCTTCTTCTAGTATCAGGTTCTGAAGAAGGGTCACTAACATCTCAAATATTAAATGTTTTCTCCTCTGGAATTTCTGTTTTTGTTTGTTTCAGATCTCAAACACCTGCAGTTCTATGGTTTATTTATCAGGAAGGATGAGTTGGGATGGCAGCCCTAACATTTCAGAAGGGACTGGATCAGTTAGAACTATATCCACTGGATAGAAGAAGAATGAGGGTGTATCTCACAAAAATCTATAAAATTCTAACACATCTAGACAGGACAAATGCAGGAAGTGTGTTCCCAATGACCGGAATTCCAGAACTAGGGTCACAGTTAAAGATATAGGACAGGCCATTTAGGATTAGGTTGAGGAGAAATTTCTTCATCCACAGAGTAGTGAGCTGAGGAATTCTTTGCCACACAAAGTGGTTGACGCTAAACATTGAATGATGTCAAGGAGCTAGATATAGTGCTTCGTGCTATAGGACTCAAAGGGATGGGGTGAAATTGACAGCAGATGACTGAAGAATGATCAGTCATGTTCACATTGAATGGTGAAGCAGGGCTGAAGGGTCAAATGGTCTACTCTTAATCCTATTTTCTATGTATGAACATTCCCCTCATGATTTTTTTTTTTAACATTCTTGCACTAATAATGATTTTTGATCAAGGTACTGAGGGGTTACCAGTATTAATACAACAAAGACCAACAGGAACTCCTGCTTTCAGGAGATGAAGGAATCTTTCTATAATTGAAGTAAAAGTTCTTTGTTATAGAGATAGAGGTTGATGCCACAATTTAGGTTTGCTTTATTTTTCATTTCCAGTATTTTAGTTTTGTCACTCACTCACAACTTCAAGTCAACTAATTAATTTCAATAATTCCAAATTAGCAATAAATAAATAAATAACCTCATATACAACATGCTTCTAAATTTTACAAGGAGAAACAAGTCATATTTCTTATTTGGGCACTAACAATTAATTTTTCTCTTACAAGTTAGACAGGACCATTGTGGAAGCAATACATTGACTCTCAATAATTAATACTTATACACCACTTATAATGTCATGAAACGTCTTTGAAAGTTGCACAGGATATAAAACCAACCAGGACACCTAGTCACAAACTGTATTAGGGCAAATCACCAAACATTTGGCCAAAGTAGTAAGGTTTAAGAGTCTTAAAGGAGATGAAGAGGCAGAGAAGTGAAAGAAGTCTTTATCCTGCTTGAGACCAAGGCAATGCAAGACACAGGTATCATGGAGGGGCTGGTGGAAATTACATAGATAAGGATTTTTAAAGAAAAATGAGCACCTTAAAATTAAGACATTGCTTGATTGGGAACCAACAGAGGTCAGCAAAAGAAGGGAAGATAATGGACAGGAACTTGTTGTGAGTTAAGATATATTCTAAGCATTTTGGATGAGCACAAGAGGACAAGAACAAAAGAGTCCAGTAAGGAGTCCATTGAAAGTCAACTCCAGATGTAACAGATGCATGGATGAGGGTTTCACAGAAAATCAGTAGAGCCAGCAGCAAATTTGGTCAATGTTTGAGATTTGGAGAAAAGTCAATTTAGTAATGGCAACAATGTCAGGTCAAAAGCTCACTTCAGAATCAAACATACCAAGCTTGTAAAGAGATGGGTCTACCTCATACTGTTCCATTATCAGTTTTTCAATCGCATGCAACTTTACTAGCTGGGCTAGCATTTATTGGCCAACCTGGCTTGAAGTGGTGGAGGAGAGCTGCTTCTTGAACCACTGCAGTTCATTTGTTGTCAATAAATCTACAATGCTGCTACAGAGACTGATCCTGGGTTTTGACCCAGCAACAATCAAGCTGAACAATAAAGCATTATTTGAAATAATTTCATATAATTTCTGCAACATTCTATGACAACTACACCTTCTAACAGGTGACACAGCTTGAACATTTTCAGATTTTTCATCTGGAGTCAAAAAGAACCAATATTAAACATGTCAAACAATCTCCCAATTCAAATGAACTAAAGTAAAAATGTGAAATTTAGTTACTAATATTCCCCTACTACCATCCTTCCAGCGGTCAAACAAAATGTTAATTAGTTACACATTTTGCAAATTTTTTTATTTTGCTTTCATGTTTGTACATAATTTAGTGAGATCCTACACATTATTCTAATCTAATAAATGTGATTTTATTTCACTCTGAATAAGGATTTTTTAAACATGAAAAATTACAATCAGAAGGACTATTGTGCCAATAATGTGTAATAGTGTATTGTAGAAAAACATTTTAGATGCACTCTTGACATTTTTTCCCTTAAATGATTGCTAGTGCACTTCTGTTGTGTAATATTATACAGACATCCATAGTTCAGCTTCAAGACAGGAGAAGGCAAGATGAAGAACTGTCTTCAGGATTGGGGTTCTTTATGAAACTGTTAATTACATATTAAGACTAAATACTACAGTACATGGTATTCAGAGATATACGAGGATCTAATCTTACTGTTACATTATGCAAACATTATTCCAACAATTCAACCACCTAATGCTAGTTGGTCTGATCCACATGCTTCTCTGAATGGGTCTTCTCTTCTCTCATTAACTCTGTCCGCACTGCTATTTATGCCCAATGAGTAGCAGTTTTTATAAGTATAAACTGTCCCAGCGTCCTAAAGTCCTTAGGTAACTGGTGCCACATCCAAAATGCAATTATAGTCAGGAATGAGGTACTAATGATCTTTTTTGGGGTCCTCCTGTGGAACAGTGGTAGTGTCCATACCCCAAGGTCTTTGCTGCTCTTATTGCCCAAAGTAATACCCGGATTACATTTTATTCTGTTAATGAACGATCAGAGAACCTTTGACCGTTCAATGTGGAAATACTAGGATATTGTTTGGCAAATCTGAAATAATTATATTAACTCAATTAAATTGCGCACACTACATGTACGGATTGAAATACGTGTTGTGATTGCTAGAATTAGACCAGAGAAACTTAGTTCCTCCATTTTTGAGGGGAAAGGTTCCTAAGGCATAACCAAGAAATTTCATAGAAGTAGACTTTTTTTTGAGTAATGGATTATAAAATGAAGCAGTAATGAGTTACTTCAAATATCCCCCATATGGGATCTCTTTTTTAGGAGCAAACCTTTACATCGTAAAGATATCATTGTGCAACAAAAACCTAAATGTTACATGCTAGATTTCTCTTAAATAGGAGACTGTTATGCAATGATTAGGACAGAGAGTAAATGATTTTGATGAGTAAGCTTTTAAAAATAGCTAGTTTTCAAAGTCCTTAGCCAAGCTTCTGCACACAGCATTTCATGTCAGTCAGAAGAGACCAAGTTGGCAGAAACAGTTGTGTATTAAAACCCTTTGACTAAGCAATGTCACAGCAACAGAAATGGCAATTGAGGCAAATTCTGTCTCCCAAACCATTTTGCCTTTCCAGCTGTAAGGAAAGAATAGAAACCTAAGTGAATAAAATAAGGATAATGGGGAGATTAGAACAAAGGGCGATTTGACGTGAAAGACCATTCTATTTGCAGTCATCACCAAGTCGATACTCATCCCTGGATTAATTGATGAAGACGAACAAACCCTCCACATATATTAAATTACCATACTGAATTTTAAACAAAAGAGAAGCCTCATTAACCTCAAAAGAGTCAGACCCGAGAGTTAAAGTCTAAAACAGTCATGAAGTAGACAAATTCACATCATAGATCAAATGTAAGCAAATGTCTCAACTAAATGATTCCAAATGTGTGAGGTCAGGGGGAAAAAGAATATAATTCTTAGCATTTCAAGATTTCATTGTTTCAATGTCCCTTGAGCACCACATTTTTGTATTGGTAAAAATAATGACTCAAAAATTACTGTCAAAATAACAGAGCTAAGACAGGTCACCAACATCTACACACAAGTGCCACAGCAAGTTCAGGCAAAGCGCAGTCCACAGTTTAAATGTGGATATCAAAAAGTTGCTATCTGAGTTGCATTGCTCCACTGCTAACTTTACAAAAATGGCATCTCACTGTTAGCTCAATCTGTTTCAATGGGAACCTAAGATAAAGTTGCAGTTTGTGCAAGGTAGATGTGACACAACTTCACCACAGAAAGTTATCATTTTCCAAGTCTTCAGTTCAAATTTGGGACAACCGGAAGCGGCGGTACAAATTACTATAAATGCTGGAGGAAACAACACAGAAGCACTTCACAGGAGGCTCCCAAGCACTGAGGATGTCACCTAGACAGGGGACGAAACGTCTGCAACACAAATTCCCAGCTCGGTGAACAGAACCACAACCAAGTCTTCAGTCTCCTCTCAAAACGATGTTAAATGTTAATTATGGTATTTCAAACTCTTTGGCATTGAAAATTAATTATTAAAACATTGTCAAAGTTTTAACTGTTACTGGAGATTTTTCCACATGGAAAGACCATTTCTTTTTATGTTCCTGTATTTTTGATTGTGAACTGAAAATGTGAAAAGGACAGTTTCATAAACCAAGGATTGAGGAAAGGATTTCTGCGCTTTGAAAAGCAAGCAACCAGTACTGCTTATGAGGGCTGTTTATATTGTTGTTTGACCCATCAGTGAGGAATGTTTAATTGCACACATACTGGCACCAGGGAGTGTGTGCAAAGAAAGATTTGGCCAACAACATGTAGCTGACAGGTCTACGGAGGATGACCATTTGTCAATGGCAAAGGCCTTCTGCCTGTCAACAACTGTGTGATTAGCTCGCAGAAACCTTTGGATTAACAAGAACCAACCCAGCAAATCTTGTGAACAAAAAATACAGAACTGTTTTCTCAGTTTTCCTGCAACCAGGTGTTTCATTTTCTGTTTATGTTTGTCCATCTGTGTGTGTAAGGAAGTTTATAAGGGGTTTCAAGTTTTAATTTGTAGAGTTTATTTAATTTAGTTTAATTGTTAATATTTAGCTTGAATCTAATTATCTACAATAAAACAGTGATTCTTATTAAGTACAGAGACCTGGGTTATGCTTTTGATCAACCTAACCCTATCACCAAAACAGCTAATTTGGAGAAATTCTCTTTTAAGACTTTCAACTTTTGTGATGACTCCAGCAATAGTGGGGCTTGATTTCTAGTGTACTACCCCAATGAGGATTGACATGAATTGAATTGAAAATTTGCAATTTTGAGAAGATTGTATTCAAACGTTTCATCACCATGCTAGGTATTATCATCAGTCAGCTTCCGGTGAAGCACTGGTGTTCTGTCCCGCTTGCTATTCATGTGCCTTGGTCTGTTGTGGTGGGTAATATCATATCTGGTTCTGTTTCTGAGAGATTGGTAAACAGGGTCCAAATCGATATGTTTGTTAACGGAGTTCCGATTTGAATGCCAAGCCTCGAGAAATTCCAGTACGTGTCTTTGTTTGGTCTGTCCCAGGTAGCCCCAGTTGAACTAGTGTCCCTCTTCCTCTGTGTGTATGGCTACTAATGACAGTTGGTGGCTTTTGGTGGCTAATTGGTGCTCATGTATCCTGGTGGCTAGTTTCCTGCCCATATGTCCAACGTAATGTTTGTTGCAGTCCTCGCAGACCATTTTTTTATATGACATTGAATAACTGCTTCTGTTAAAAGTCCTACACAAAGGTTAGAATGAACAGCCCTTCCCACAATCCAGCCCAAGCTTTGGGTGCGCTGTGTGGATGAGACCTTTGTCATCACAAAACGAAACAAATTGGAAGAAACCCACAAACACAAACAACATCCTTACCGATACAAAGTTAACACTGATTCCTGCACAACAGACTTAAAACAAGATGACACAACACGCCCAGAGACTCAAGCCACCCTGCCATACATAAAAGACATCTTGGAGATGACGACCAGACTACTCCAGCCCCGAGGCATCATGGTAGCCCACAAACCTACCACCACACCGAAACAGCTCCTGATGAATTTAAAGGGGTGTCACAGTGGTTCAGTGGTTAGCACTGCTGCCTCACAGCATCAAGGACCCGGGTTCAACTCCAGCCTCAGCTGACTGTGTGTGGAGTTTGCACATTCTCGCTGTGTCTACGTGGATTTTTCCAGGTGCTCCAGTTTCCTCCCATAATCCAAAAATGTACAGATTAGACAAATTGGCCATGCTAAATTGCCCATAGTGTTCAGGGGTGTGTAGGTTAGGCGCATTAGTCAGGAGGTAGATTAATGGGGAATGGGTTGGGTAGGATACTATTCAGAGGGTTCATGTGGACTTGTTGGGCTGAAGGGCCTGTTTCCACACGGTTCTATCCTATTGTATAAAGGACCCTGTACCAATAACCAGCAGAACGATAATATACAAAATACCCTGCAAGGACAACAGGAAACATTACATTGGACAGATGGGCAGGAAACTAGCCACCAGGACATATGAGCACCAAGTAACCACGAAAAGACACGACCAACTATCACTAGTATCTATACACACAGACAAAGAGGGACACCAGTTCAACTGGGACAGGCTCAACAAAGGCACGCACAGGAATTCCTAGAGGCCTAGCATTCAAATCTGAACTCTATTACAGACATATCAATTTGGACCACACTTAGCAATCTCTCTGAAAAAGAACCAGAAGTGATATCACCTACCACAACAGACCAAGACACAAACAGTAAGCGGGACAGAACACTAGTGCTTCACCGGAGGCTCACTGATGATGTGACCTAGCATGGTGACGAAACGTCTGAGAACAAATCTACCAGCTCAGCGAGCAAACTTAAAACCTAAATTAAAAGTTTTGCTTTTTCTCCCCTTTCTTTGCATCACTTAATCATATTTTTCTATTCACCCTTTACTTGTCCTTCTAAATTTGATTTGACAGTGAGTTCATGATAGTAAGTTATACTTCACTGTACAAGCCTTGTACTCTATATTTGACTAATGTGAGTGATAAAGGAGATAATAGTTACAGAGTAAAATAATGGGACACTGGAAGTCAAATACTAAAACAGAAAATGCTGGAAACATTCAGTAGGCCTGGAAGAATCCATGAAAGAGTAAAAAAATTACCATTTCATCAACCAAATATATTAACCCTGTTTCTCTCAGAAGTGTCAGAATGCCAGATGCCCTGAGTTACACAGATAGTCGTCCTCATTATTTAAATGTCAGATGCCTGTAGAGGTAGTTAGGTAGCTTGAAGGGCAAAATATCATCAAGTTAAACAAGTTTAATTAACAGCAGGTGCTGTTCATTATCCAGATATGGGAATCTTCTGGGTCATTATTCAGCTTACATGGAATTAATTGCATTAAAAAATGCTGAAGTCTTAAATCATGTTTGCAATGTTACTAAAAATAAATTTGCTTTTCTTCTTTAATTATATCAGTGCTTTGAGCCAAACCAGACATGAAGCAAGGCCCGGGGCAGTCTGGAGACAGGTGCTGGCACGGATTGGACTGAAAGACTTTTTATTCCTTTATTTTTCTAACTTATTCCTATGGTTTTGTACTATTGTACCGAAGATGGTGCAAAGGTCTGTAATGCTGGATATGTTATGCCTTTCGTTTTTCTATTTTTTATCCTAAGAATTTGTACTTAAGAATCTGTACCTAGGTACTTTTGTACCTGAGATGGCGTCATAAGGCGACTTGTAATCTTTTCACTGCATGCCAGTGCATGGACAATAAATCTAATTCGAATTCTAAAATAATATTATTCATTGTGTGTCCACTTGCAATACTGATATACTGTAAACAATGCAGAAAATGAACAAACGTACACGTTCTCAGAACCTGTTGATTTTTTTTATACCTACATTTTTAAGAGTAAAATAAATTCTCTCATCTGTTGTTTCAATCAATTTGTTCAATATCGGCCAGGGAAGTCACGGTTTGGTGCCCAATTTGTGCTAAGTTAGAAACTTTCAGCCAAGATGAAAGTTACTTTTTGGAGGGTCAGTGTGGACTTGTTGGGCCTAAGAGCCTGTTTCCACACTGTAGGGATTTTAAAAATATCTCTCTCAACACAGAACTGTTCAATATCGTAAAAAACATTGTTCTCCAGGTTACGTTATAGATTCTCAAACAAAAGCTCAATCAATTTTGTGTGTTATTTACTGATTAGTTTGTTCTTAGATTAAGATCACAAGTTCCTTTATCCTATTTGAAATCTTAAATTCATTTGGGCGGTACAGTGGCTCAGTCATTAGCACTGCTGCCTCACAGTATACATGGGTTTCCTCCGGGTGCTCCGGTTTCCTCCCACAGTCCAAAGATGTGCAGGTTAGGTGAATTAGCCATGCTAAATTGTCCAGATTGGGTGCATTAGTCAGGGGTAAATGTAGAGTAATAGGGTAGGGGAGTGGGTCTGGGTGGGATACTCGGAGGGTCTGTGTGGACTTAGAGTCATAGACTTGTCCAGCACAGAAACAGACCCTTCGGTCCAACTCGTCCATGCCGACCAGATATCCCAACCCAATCTAGTCCCACCTGCCAATTTGAATTCAAGAAATATTGGGAATTAAGAGCCTCTGATGATTATGAATCCATTGCTGATTGTTGTAAAAACCCATCTGGTTCACTAATATCCTTTAGGGAAGAAAGCTACTGCCCTTATCTGGCCTACATGTGATTCCAGACCCACAGCAATGTGGTTGACTCTTAACTGCCCTCTGGGCAATTAGGAATGGGCAATAAATACTGGTTATCCAGCAACGCCCTCATCCTATGAATGAGTTAAAGAAATACACAGAAGGCCCAGATTTTACTTGGAATGGGGAAAAGGGCATGGTAATGAGTGACAAAACTGCAACATGACGTAATGTGGAAGGCTGCCTTTGGCTTTCAAAGGGATTTCAATTCCATGACCAAGCACTGTTAGGGCAAGGGATTTCTGGTCATGTAAGAATGGCAGAAGTAATACATGTCTAAGTTTCATTCAGAGGATGGGAGTGTCGCTGGCTAAGCCAGCACTTATTGCTAATTCCTAATTATTTCTTGAGAAGGTGAGTTGCCTTCTTGAACCGCTGGAGTCCCTGTGGTGTAGCTATGCCCATAGTGCTATTAGCTGGGGGGTGGGGGGGCTCTTCCAGGATCCAATGGAGCACTGAGTTATGCATCTCAGAGTACAAGGTGTTTACCAAAGCATGCGTCATGTCCTCCCTCTTCTTCACTGACTGAGCAAAGCATCATTTGCCAAGCATCCTTCAGCAGCAACTATCAAACCCACGAGCTCTACCCCCTGGAATGACAAAGGCAGCAGATACATGGACTGCAGTGGTTCAAGACGGCAGCTCACCACCGCCTTCTCAAGAGGCAACAGGAATGGGCAGTAAATGTGATGCCCACATTCCATCAATAAATAAAAAAGGTACCTGAACTCAAACTGAGCATCAGCTACTTTCTGCTTTATCTTGTAGTTAAATGATTGTTGTTGTACCTGTTCTGCTGCAGTAGGATGGGGTTCTGAAAAGGCATCATCTGTGATGATAGAAGAGGGTGACCACAGCCCAAAGCATTCAACCTCTAAGACCTGTACTAGTTTGAAAATGTTTCACACCTCCCCTGAACTTGGTATGACTGCTCATCTGGCTCCTGAACTGCTGGCTCTGACATTCCCCCAAGGATCTATCCCTTCCTATTACTCATCTTCATGCTGCCCTTTGGCGACATCATCCAAAAACATGAGATCAGTTTCCACGTCTGACTGTTTATCTAACACCCACATTTGGCTGTCAGAATTGTGTCTAGGTCAATCTGAGGATTACCATAAACAACTTGGATTCCTTGCCAACAATGCAATTGCTCCTCCTCAGTCACCATTTCAGGTTGAAGCCAATTGCTCTCACCCACTATTCAACCCCATATCCTCTCCATCACAAAAACAGACCAGACTACAGCTCTGTAACACCACCTGCCTCTAACACTGCCTCAGTTCATCTACTGCTGAAACCTCTCATCCTTGCCTTTGTTATATCTTGACAATTCCAGTGCTCTCTGGACAACATTCTTGTTCGGCAGTAGGGCCTGTTTCCACAACGTAAGAATTGTATTAAAAAAATCTTCAATGGTATCCCACTGTTTTCAAAAAATACTTTCAAACATTTAAACAGATGAAAATAAAAATACATGACAATAAGAATACATTCCTTAAACTATCAACATCAATATAGACAGGAAAATTTAGCCATTTTGAAATTCAAAAATAAATACAGAAATACACAGGTTAGTTAGTATCTGCCAAGATGAAGCATATAACATAATTTTCCTGAGATCATAGATAGGAATTGTGGAGTAAATGAACCTAGCAGTGCTCAGGAGTTCCTTTCATTTCAGCCTCCACAGCACTCATGTTCTGCATGAGCCCTCCCGTTTCACTTTACATCTGCTCCTTCAATTCCTTACTAATATCACTCCTTCTTACCAACCTTCAGTCCACTTGCAACATTTACTTTTGACCCTTCGAAATGTGTGTCCTGTGATTCTCTCTTCTGATGTTATTCATTTCAAGCTTAACAGTCAATCCACTTGCCCCTCTCTCATTCTCAAGGATCACACTCAGGCTCTTACAGCTTTTTTCTATGCTATATTCCCTGCAATCTATTTTGCTCAAAGAACCCTCGTTGCTACAATGAACTTTGGTTCATTGGAGGGAGAGACTAGGGATTAATAGTGGGAAATACAAAAATGGCAGAGACACTAAATCAATATTTTGCCTCAGTTTTCACGGTTGAGAATAATACTATCTCAATAATGATACGTAATGCAGTGGGTATAGAAAGGGAGGAACAACCATCACTGGGGAAAAAGGTACAGCACAAACTATTGGGATTGAAGGTAGGAATTGAAGGAACTTCCCAGCACCTGATGTCTACAGTCTGGGGTCTTAAAGGAAGTGACAGCAGAGATATTGGATCCACAGCCTTTCCCTGGATGCAGGAAAGGTTCCAGTAGATTGGAAAAATGTAAATGTAATGCCCTAATTCAAAAAGGAAAGAAATCACAAAGTAGGAAATAATAGACTTGCTAGTTTAACATCTCTAGGTGGGAACCTTGTAGAATCCAATATTAAATGCAATAACAACAACAGTTTAGAAAGTAAAAACACAATCCATCAGAGTTAGCATAGTCGCATGAAGCGTAAATCGTGTTTGATTAATTTCCTATAGTTCTTTGAAGATCTCACAAGTAAAGTAGATAATAGGAATGTACATGTAATATAGATGGACTTCCAGAAGGCACTGGATAAGTTGCTGCATAAAAGATTAATACACAAGGTAAGATCGTGTGGGGCTAGGGGTAATTTATCAGCTTGGAAAGAGGATTTGCTAACAAACAGAAACCAGAGAGTTTGGGTCTTTTTCTGGTTGACAAGGTGTAACTAGCGATGCCACAGGGTTCGGTCCTTGGGCTTTGTAATAACTCAGGAAGCATGACTGGAAAGGGAAATCATTTATTGTTGAATATCAAAGAGCCATTATTCTTGACATACATAAGCTAGTCCCAGGTAATAAAAAGTGAGGACTGCAGATGCTGGAGATTAGAGTCGAGAGCTTATGCCCGAAATGTCGATTCTCCTGCTCCTCGGATGCTGCCTGATCTCCTGTGCTGCTCATATATTGTAGTCTGGAGAACAGACCTCTATGGCGCAGAGGCCAAACGCCAATTATTCAACAGCTAAAAAAAAAATTAAACTAACAGCCAAATTCACAGCTGACCTTGGAGAAACCAGTGTGGGGGAGCTCACGGCAAGGGACAGCTAAGTGGCTAGTTTTATAATGTAACCTCACTGTTTTATTTTGAAAATCTACAGCAGTGAGTAGAGTGGTTCTTGGATTATATCTTTTTATTTAGATCTGTCTCTTGATTAAACTTTAAAACTTTAAAACCATAGCTACGAAGCTAGCCTGGAGCAGTGATTTTTGGAACAGTAAAACTGCTATTTTCTGGGTCTGTAAATTATTAAGGTGCAAAGACGGCCTTGAATAGAGTGATGTGTTCTTCCTGTCGAATGTAGTACATTGCAAAGAGTTTCTGTGCTACTAATGATTATGACTGAAGGAAGTGTGTTCAGTTGCGAATCCTATCAGATCGCATGGATCAGTTGCACTGGCAGTTAGAGGCGATGAGGAATTTACCAGAGCTCGGGGGTGTGATGGATGGCAATAAGGGAAGCAGGAAGGGAAATAAACTGGAGATAGTCAAGTAGATGGGTTACCACAAAGAAAGATAGGAGAGGGAGACTTGTCCTGCAGGAGTGTCCTGTGGCTATCCCCAACTCAAACATAATTGGCTTCATGGCAGGAGACAGAGAGTAATGGTGGACGGTTGATTTTCAGACTGAGGCCTGTGACCAGCACTGTGCCATAGGGACAGGTTCTGGGACCTCTTTTATTTGTTATTTATATAAATGATTTGGATGAGAATAAAGAAGGTGTAGATAGTAATTTTGCAGATGACACCAAAATTAGCGACATAATATACAATGAAGAAGGTTTTCTAAGATTACAAAAGGATCTTGGATCAAGTGGGTAAATGGGCTGAAAAATGGATAAATGTGAGATACTGCATTTTGGTGCAACAAACAAGGGTAGGGCTTATATAAGTAATGTTAGGGCCTTGAGTAGCTTTGTAGAACAGAGGGACCTAGGAGTGCAGGTACATAATTCTTTAAAGTTTGCATCACACATAGGCAGGGTGGTTAAAAAGGCATTGGCACACTTGCCTTCACTGTTCAGTCCTTTGAGTACAGGAGTTGGGAAGTCATGTTGAGGTTGCACAGGACACTGGTGAATATTCTTCTGGAATACTGTGTCCAGTTCTGGGCACCCCGTTATAGGAAGGATACTATCAAGCTGGGGAGGGTTCAGAAGAGACTAACCAGAATGCTAACCTGGAGGAAGAGTGCCTCATCTTCTGCTTAGGAACCCTCCAACCACATGGGATGAATGTAGATTTCTCCAGCTTCCTCATTTCCCCACCCTCTATCTTAGCCCGCATGGCACACCAGCCTCATTTCTGAAGAAGGGCTTATGCCCGAAACGTCGATTCTCCTACTCCTCGGATGCTGCCCACCTGCTGTGTTTTTCCAGCACCACATTTTTCAACTTATACACTTAATAGTAAGGTACTGGGCAGTATCGCAGTACCTTGGATTCAGGTTAATTGTTCCTTGAAAGTGGAGTCACAGGTTGATAGGATAGTGAAGATGGCATTTGGTACCTTTTCCTTTATTGGTTAAAGCATTAAATACAGGAATTAGGTAGCCATACTGCAGCTGTACAGGACATTGGTTAGGCCAATTTTAAAATACTGTGTTCAATTCTGTCTCTTTGCTATAGGAAGGATGTTGTGAAACTCAAAAGGGTTTAGAAAAGATTTACAAGGATGTTGCCAGGGTTGGAGGATATGAGCTATAGGGAGAGGCTGAATACACTGAGGCTGTTTTCCATGGAGCGTCGGAAGCGGAGGGGTGACCTTATCGAGGTTTATAACATCATGAGGCATGGACAGGGTATATAGACAAGGTATTTTTTTCCTGGGGTGAGGGAGTTCAAAAGTACAGGGCATTGGTTTAAGATGAGGGGGGAAAGATTTAAAAGACACCTAAAGCACAACTTTTTCACAGAGGGCCATGTATATATGGAATAAGCTGCCAGAAGTGATGGAAGCTGGTACAATTATAACATTTAAGAGGCATTTGGATGGGTGTACGAATAGGAAGGGTTTACTTGGCCAAATGCTGGCAAATGGGACTAGATTTATTTAGGAAATCTGGTCAGCATGGACGAGTTGGACAGAAGGATCTATTTCCATGCTGTACACCTTTATGACTGTTATTAAACACCTCTGGAGCAGGTGGACTTGAACCTAGGCCAACTGGCTCAGAGGCAGGGACACTACCATGACACAACCCTCCTCTGTTTCTGCTTTTTTTTCCAATAATCAATCTGGTCAGAGACATTAGTACACACTTCTGGAGCAGGTGAGACTTGAACCCAGGTCTCCTGTTTCAGAGGTAGGGATACTATCACAAGAGCTCCTCTGGGTCTTTATTAATATATCGAGAAATACCCTTAAACACAACTGAATAGCTTTCCGACCACTAAATCACCTTGTCTTCTCATTTGTTTTTAAAATATTGACCGCCATCAATAAATTACAATGTAGCCAATTTACTCTTTACATGCAAAGCCCATCACAGTCCTGGGTCTGCTAGTTCTAGTTTTCAAATTAGCTTTCTAATCGATCTGTTCAGTGATGGTATCACGCATCTTTTCAGCAGTTGGGACTTGAACCCAGGCCTTCTGGCTCTCAGTGACTACCACTGCACATCAGCCCTCATTCTCTGCGTTGATATTTTCTAATGAAATTGTTCAGGAGCACATAATTACACACCCCTGGAGCTCAACATCAGGTCTTCTGGCTCAGAGAGACGGACACAACCACTACGCCACAACAGCCCTCCTACTCACTGGATTTATTTTTCTAATCAACCAGTTATAGAGTCAAAGAGTCCTAAAGCACAGAAACAGGTCTTTTTGGCCCAAACTGGTCCATGCCAACCAAAATGTTCATCCATACTAAATCCATTTCCCTGCACTTAGCCTGACTCCTTCTAATGCTTTCCTATCCATATATTTGCCCAAATGCCTTTTAAATATTGTTAATGTAACTGCCTCAGCCACTTCTGCTGGCAGCTCATTCCATATGCATACCATCCTGCCCCTCAGGTTCACTTTTACTCTTTCCCTTCTAACCTGAAACTGATGCCCTCTAGTCCTTGGTTCGCCAACCCTGGGAAAAAGACCGAGTGCATTCACCCTTTTCATGCCTTTCATGATCTTATACACCTCTACAAAGTCCACCCTCAATCTCCTACGGTCTAAAGAATAAAGTCCGAGCTTGTCTAACCTCTCGCTATAACTCAGACCCTTGAGTCCAGGCAACATTCTTGTAATTTTCTTCTGTACTCTTGCCTGTTTAATAACATCCTTCTTATAACAAGGTGACCCAAAACTGAACACAATACTCCAAGTGCGGCCTCATCAACATCGTGTATAATTGCAACATAACTTCCCAAGTGCTATACTCAATGCCTTGACTAATGAAGGCCAGTGTGCCAAAAGCCGCCTTCATTGCCCTGTCTACCTGTAAGTCCACTTTCAGAGAACTGTGAGCCTGACCTCCTAGATTCCCTCTGTTCCACTACACTCCATAAGGCCCTACCATTGATTTGACTTTCCAAAATGCAAGACCTCACACTTATCTATATTAAACTCCATTTGCCATTTCTCGGCCCACTTCCCAAGCTGGTCAAGGTGCTACTGCAGTTTCTGACAACCTTCCTCACTGACCACGATACCGCCTATTTTCACGTAATCAGCAAACTTACCAATCCTGTAACTGTACTTAGATTCAACACTTCCTTATTGGATGTGTTAGCTTAACAAGGGTGCTTTAAATCCACTGACTTCCTTAAAAGAGGAAATCTCTGCACGAACTATGTAATTTAATTCTAGTTTCCAGTTACACAATCATGATGATGAGATAAGACAGTGGCAGAGAGAAGTGAGTTTAGTTAACTGCAGTCAAGAATCCAGTGACAGAAATACATGGTGGTGTGCTGAGGAAGAGGAATTTAAATCAATAACTGAAGGGCAGTTAATCATTTGAGAAGAAATAATGCTCTTCACTGTCCACAACTATACCACCAATATTGGGATCATCCACAAACTTACTGGATACACCTCCTAAATTCTCATCCAAATCATTTATATAAATGACAAATAACAGTAGACTCAGCACCAATTGCTATGGCACACTACTGGTCACATGTCTCCAGTCACTACCACCACCCTGTCTTACATCATCAATCCATGATTCGGAGATGCCGGTGTTGGACTGGGGTGTACAAAGTTAAAAATCACACAACACCAGGTTATAGTCCAACAGGTTTAATTGGAAGCACACTAGCTTTCGGAGCAACGCTCAATCACCTGATGAAGGAGCGTCGCTCCGAAAGCTAGTGTGCTTCCAATTAAACCTGTTGGACTATAACCTGGTGTTGTGTGATTTTTAACATCATCAATCCAATTTTGTATCTAACTGGCTAGCTCTCCCTGGATCCCATGTGATTTAACCGTACTGAACAACCTACTATGTGGTACCTTGTCAAAGGCCTTGCTCTCATCTACTTTTTTGGTCACCCTATCAAAAAATTCAATCCAATTTGTGAGACACTATTTCCCACACAGCAAGCCATGTTGACTATCCTAAATGAGTCCTTGCCTCTCCAAAAGCCTGAACATCGGGGTCTCAGAATTCCCTGTAACAACGTACCCACCACTGATGTTAGACTTACCGGTCTGTAGCTCCCAAGTATTTCACTGCAGCCTTTTTTTAAAAATGGCATGATATTAGCCACCATGCAATCTTCGGGCATTTCACCCATGTCTGTTAATGGTACAAATATCTCTGCTAAGGAGCCCACAATTTCCTCCCTAACCTCCCACAAAGTCCTGGGATACACGAAAGCAGGTCCCTGGGATTTATCTACCTTACTGCCTTTTTAAGACTTTCAATACCTCCTCTTCTGTAATGTCAACTCTCTTCAAGACATCACTAATTACTTCCCCAAGTTCCCAAGCATCCATGCCTTTCTCAGCAGTAAATACAGATGAGAAATATTCATTTAGAATCTCAACTATCTCTTGTGGCTTCGCATGTGGACAACCTTAATAATTTTCAAGGGGTCTTGTTCTCTGACCAGTTACTCTTTTTCCCTTTATGTACTTTTAAAACGTCTTTGGATTATCCTTTACCTTACTAACCAAGGCCATTTCATGTCCCCCTTAAGCCTTCCTGATTTCTCTCAAGTATACTTTGACACCCTTTATACTCAAAGAATTCACTTGATCCCACTTCTTTACCTCTTCTCAGTCTCTGTCCCTGTCTATTTCTTAACTAAACATCACCCTCTCACCTTCCAGTCTTCATCTGCCCTCTCCCTTGCTACCTTACCACGAGAGTCGAAAAGGTTAGCAGTGGAAAAGCCCAGGTTAGACAGCATCCAAACAACAGGAGGGTCAACCTTTCAGTATCCTCACCATTTCTATCCTCTCCTTCTCCCATCTTTTCTTCCATTTCCATTTCCTTAACCCCTGCTTTGTAACTACTCAACATGAAACATTCAAACTGATCTTTACCATCTATTATTATGGTGGTCAACCCTTGCTTTATTGTTGTGGTTCTGTTCGCCGAGCTAGGAATTTGTGTGGCAGACGTTTCGTCCCCTGTCTAGGTGACATCCTCAGTGCTTGGGAGCCTCCTGTGAAGCACTTCTGTGATCTTTCCTCCGGCATTTGTAGTGGTTTGAATCTGCCGCTTCCGGTTATCAGTTCCAACTGTCCGTTGCAGTGGTCGGTATATTGGGTCCAGGTTGATGTGCTTATTGATTGAATCTGTGGATGAGTGCCATGTCTCGAGGAATTCCCGTGTGAGAGAGTGCGTGTGAGAGAGTGCGTGTGAGAGAGTGCGTGTGAGAGAGTGCGTGTGAGAGAGTGCGTGTGAGAGAGTGCGTGTGAGAGAGTGCGTGTGAGAGAGTGCGTGTGAGAGAGTGCGTGTGAGAGAGTGCGTGTGAGAGAGTGCGTGTGAGAGAGTGCGTGTGAGAGAGTGCGTGTGAGAGAGTGCGTGTGAGAGAGTGCGTGTGAGAGAGTGCGTGTGAGAGAGTGCGTGTGAGAGAGTGCGTGTGAGAGAGTGCGTGTGAGAGAGTGCGTGTGAGAGAGTGCGTGTGAGAGAGTGCGTGTGAGAGAGTGCGTGTGAGAGAGTGCGTGTGAGAGAGTGCGTGTGAGAGAGTGCGTGTGAGAGAGTGCGTGTGAGAGAGTGCGTGTGAGAGAGTGCGTGTGAGAGAGTGCGTGTGAGAGAGTGCGTGTGAGAGAGTGCGTGTGAGAGAGTGCGTGTGAGAGAGTGCGTGTGAGAGAGTGCGTGTGAGAGAGTGCGTGTGAGAGAGTGCGTGTGAGAGAGTGCGTGTGAGAGAGTGCGTGTGAGAGAGTGCGTGTGAGAGAGTGCGTGTGAGAGAGTGCGTGTGAGAGAGTGCGTGTGAGAGAGTGCGTGTGAGAGAGTGCGTGTGAGAGAGTGCGTGTGAGAGAGTGCGTGTGAGAGAGTGCGTGTGAGAGAGTGCGTGTGAGAGAGTGCGTGTGAGAGAGTGCGTGTGAGAGAGTGCGTGTGAGAGAGTGCGTGTGAGAGAGTGCGTGTGAGAGAGTGCGTGTGAGAGAGTGCGTGTGAGAGAGTGCGTGTGAGAGAGTGCGTGTGAGAGAGTGCGTGAAAATTGATCTCTGACACAGCAATGAATTTACATAGTTACTGCCTTTGCTGTTGGAGTTCAAGTATTTGTGGACAAAATGCAAAGAAAAATAAACAAACAATGAAATTCACAGCTGACCTTGGAGGAGACTTTGTGAGAGAGATCACAGCATAGGAGCAAATAAGTGCATGTTTTTAAAGTGTAACCTTGCTGTCTTTTTTTTAAATAGTGAGTACAGTGGGTTCTTTTTGGTTATATATTCTATTGAGATCTGTCTTGATTAAAATTTAAAAATATAAAACACAGGTACTAACTTAGCCTGGAACAGTGCTGTTTAGAGCAGTAAGATGGTGCTATTTTCTGGTCTGTAGATTGCTAAAGTGCAAAGAATAGCCTTTCATAGAGTCATGTACTCTTCTTGTCAGATGTGCGAGATTAAGGAAAATTTCCATGTTACTAACTATGATGTCTACAGTAAATGTGTTTGGTTATGAATCCTATCAAATCGCATGGATCAGTTGGAGTGGCAGTTAGAGCAATGAGGAATTTACAGGAGCTAAGGGGTGCAATGCAAAACAGTTATAGGAAGGGAGAAAAACTGCGGATACAGTCAGGTAGATGTGTTACTGCCAGAAAAGGTAGGAGGGGGAGGCAGGTAGTGCAGGAGACTCCTGTGGCTGTCACCATCTCAAAAATGTATGTTGTTTTGGAAAATGCAGGGGACAGAGGACTCTCAGGGGAATGTAGCATGAACAGCCAAGATTCTGCTACAGAAATTGGCTCTAAAATAACGAGGGGTACATCAGGTTCCAAGCAATCAATTGTGAGGGGGAACTCTCTAGTCAGAGGCATGGACAGACATTTCTGCAGCCGACAGCGAAAAATCAGAATAGTGTGTTGCCTCCCTGGTGCCAGTATCAAGGATATCACAGAGAAAGTGCAGAATATTCTCAAAGAACAGTGGGACCAACAGGCCATTGTAAACATTGGAACTCAAGACATAGGAAGGAAAAAGGATGAGATTCTGAAGGAACAATATAGGAAGTTAGGAATTTAAAAAGGAGGTCCTCAAGGGTAGTAATATCTGGATTACTCCCAGTGTTACAAGCTAGTGAGGTTAGAAATAGGAGGACAGAGCAGATGAATGCGTGGCTGAGGAGCTGGTACGAGGTGAAGGGTTCACATTTTCGGATATTTAGAATATCTTCTGGGGTAGAATTGACCTGTAAAAGGACAGATTGCACTAAAAATTGGAAGGGGACTAATAAACTGGCAGGGAGCTGCGCTAGAACTGCTTGGGAGCATTTAAGTTACCAAAGTGGGGAGTTGGAACCCAGTGAGATAACGAGGAAAGTGATAAGTCTGAGACTGGCACAATTGGGAAAAGGAGCAAGTTAAACAGTCAGGGCAGGCAGGAACAAAGCAGACAACGAGGTAGGGCTGATAAGTTAAGCTGCACTTATTTCAATTCAAGAGGCCGAACACAGGAGGCAGATGAACTCTGGGTATGATAAGGAACATGGGATTGGGACATCAAAGCAATTACAGTGACGTGGCTCAGGGATAGACAGGATAGCAGTTTAATGTTCCAGGATACAAATGCTATAGGAAGGATGGGGGGGGGGGCAAGAGAGGAGGTTTAGTGGCATTTTGATAAGGTTTAACATTACAGCTGCACTTAGGGAGGATATTCCTGGTAACATGTCCAGGGAAGTTATTTGGTAGAACTGGATGTTCATCTCATTGGGATTGTACTATAGACCCCTTAATAGACAGCAGGAAATTGAGAAACAAATTTGTACGGAGATCTTAGTTATCTGTAAGAATACTAGGGTGGTAATGGTCACAAATTTCAACTTTCCAAACATAGACTGGGACTGTTATGGTTTTAAGGGTTTAGATGGAGAGGAATTTGTTAAGTGTGTACAAGACAATTTTCTGATTCACTCTGTGGATATATGTACGAGAGATGGTGCAAAACTTGACCTACTTTTGGGAAATAAGGTGGGGCAAGTGACTAAGGTGTCAGTGGGCATTTTGGCTGAGTTCAAAAGGGTAAATTTTTAAGGGGAGAGGAAAAATCCTTAAAAAGAACACAAGGACCAACTTTTTTTTTAAAACAGTATCGAATAGGAAAGGTTTGGAGGGATATGGGCCAAGCACAGGAAATTGGGACTAGTTTGGGAACATGGTGGGTGTGGACTGGTTGGGCCAAAGGGTCTGTTTCCTTGCTGTATGACTCTGTGACTCTTATATCAGATTCAAACACTTCCGCATTGCAATTAGATTAATGGATGAATAAATTTCTTACTATATCGCTCCTATGCTTCTTAAATAATGCAGCAAAATTGACAGTTATCCAGTCCAAGGAATCAATTCCTAGTTTTGGAAGTGAATGAAAATGTTTCAAAATTTTCCTTACCTGCTTCTTTCAAAACCCCAAGAAGAAACTACCTCTAGATCTTTAAAATTAATTTCTCTTTTACCTTTCATTTTACTTGTACTCAATCTAACTTCCTATGATTTATTTTTAGCTTTCTTCATATTTCTGGCACTGTAACCACATCCTTTGTAGTGACACCTGATATAAAGCAGATATTTTGTAAGGGTGACATCTCCTGATTTCCAATTAAAATATAACCTGTACCTGCATGTCACTGAGATGCTACATAACTTTTACCACCTTTAGCAAACATACTAGCTAACTACAAATAGAGGTAGGTCACTGGTTTCCCCGAGCCTATTTTGCCATCCAAAACAATCATGACTGGCCTGATTACTCCACATTCCGTCTACCCTGATAACCTTTTACCTTCTTACTTATCAAGAATCTAACTACCTCATTCAGTCTTAAACATATTCAAAGACTTAGCTTCCACTGCTTTGAGGAACACATTTCTAAAGACTGATTATCCTGTGTACAAAGAAAATCTCATCCATTTTAAATCTGTAATACCTTATTTTGAAACAGTGACTTCCATGCTCGATTCTCCCATAAACTGGAAGTACCCTTTTCGTATCTACTATGTCATGAAGCCTCAGGATCATTGCCTATTACCCATCGAAACTTTAACAGACAGAAGTCTGAACTGTCCAACCTTTCCTCATCAGACAACCTGTCCACTTCATTTTAAATAAAGGAGCTACATTCACGATTTACTTTTCTAATAGAAACTTCTCCGGAAAAATTAGAAACAGTACATCAATTCTGTCATTTTAAGATGCTAAGATGAAGTCAATCAGGATTCAGATACTTGGCTTGCAGTTCCAACAATTTTCTCGAAACCACTTCCCAAGAAACTGGCATTTTCTGCAAGTTCACTCCTTGCCTTCTATTTGACTCTCTGACGCTGTTTAACCTTTTCAGTTAACCATGGGTGATCGGTCTGCCACTCTCTCTCTCACTGGAATGTAACTGTGCCCTTAAATGCCTGTCACTACATTGTGGTTGACCTATCCTTTAATTTGATTTGCCAGCTGACTTGCTTTCATGCCATCCTCACAATTCCTGCATTTTTAAGCTCAAAATACCAGGTTTGGACCGACTTCTCTCTCCCTCAAAATGAAAGTGAAACTCAAACATTATGATTGCTGCTACCTAGATTCATCTTTGATTTAACATAATTAATTAATCCCACCTCATTGCACAATTGTGGTTGCTGTCAATCAGAGACAAAATGGAAATTGCTGAAAAAACTCAGCATGTCTGGCAGCATCTATGGAGAGAAATCAGTCAACATTTCAGGTTGAGTGATCCTCAAGTTCTATTTTTGGTCATAGCTTGCTCTCGGGGCAGATGTGCTGTTTTAAGAATGTGTCTTAAAAATAACTCATCTCGGCTACCTTGGATCACTGGGGTATGTTTTGTGGTAAGCATAAATTCTACGAGAGAGACGGTTTGCACCTTAATAGGTTGGGGACCAGCATTCTGGCAGGCAGGTTTGCTACTGCAACACAGCTACATTTAAACTAAGTAGCAGGGGGGAGGGGACAAACTGGATGTTTAAGAAGGAAATTGAAGGGAAAGTTAGAACAAGGGAAGTCAAGAAAGACAACTGTATCAATGAGGCAGAAAATTCAAAAAGGGATCATGCTGTAAGGTTGAGTGAAATAGGAGTTGATGGGAAGGCTGAGGGCAGTAACAAATTAAAAATACTATATATGAATGCACGAAGCATTAGAAATAAGATGGATGAGCTGGAGGCTCTTTTGGAAACTGGCAGATACGATATTGTGGAGATAACTGAGACGTGGCTTCAAGTGTACAGGGGCTGGGAAATGAATATTCAAGGCTACACGTGCTATCCTAAGGACAGACTGACGGGCAGAGGGGATGGGGTGGCGATGTTGGTAAGGGATGATATTAAGTCCCTTGCGCGGGGGGACCTAGAATCAAGGGATGTAGATTCAGCATGGATAGAGCTGAGAAATTCCAAGGGTAAAAAGACCCTCTTGGGTGTTATCTACAGACCCCCAAACAGTAGTCTGGATGTCGGATGTAAGTTGAATCAGGAGCTGAAATTGGCCTGTCGCAAAGATGTTACTACAGTTGTCATGGGGGATTTCAACATGCAGGTGGACTGGGAGAATCAGGATGGTCATAGAGTCATAGAGATGTACAGCATAGAAACAGACCCTTCGGTCCAACCCGTCCATGCCAACCAGATATCCCAACCCCATTTAGTCCCACCTGCCAGCTCCCGGCCCATATCCCTCCAAACCTGTCCTATTCATATATCCATCCAAATGCCTCTTAAATGTTGCAATTGTACCAGCCTCCACCACATCCTCGGGCAGCTCATTCCATACACGTACCACCCTCGGCGTGAAAATGTTGCCCCTCAGGTCTCTTTTATATCTTTTCCCTCTCATCTTAAACCTATGCCCTCTAGTTCTGGACTCCCTGACTCCAGGGAAAAGACTTTGTCTATTGATCCTATCCATGCCCCTCATAATTTTATAAACCTCTATCAGGTCACCCCTAAGCCTCCAACGCTCCAGGGAAAATAGCCCCAGCCTGTTCGCCCTCTCCCTGTCCCTCAGATCCTCCAACCCTGGCAAAATCCTTGCAAATCTTTTCTGAACCCTTTGAAGTTTAGTATTGGACCTCAAGAGAGAGACTTTGTGGAGTGCCTCCGAGATGGATTCTTAGAACAGCTGGTGCTGGAGCCTACCAGGGAGAAGGCAATTCTGGATCTGGTATTGTGCAACGAACCAGAATTGATCAGGGACCTCGAAGTGAAGGAGCCATTAGGAGGTAGTGACCATAATACAATAAGCTTCAATCTGCAATTTGAAAAGGAGAGGGTACAATCGGTCGTGACAATATTTCAGTTGAATAAAGGGAACTATGGAGCTATGA
>NC_057715.1:55810954-55830768 GCF_004010195.1 Chiloscyllium plagiosum
AGATGGGAAATCATGCTTGACTAATCTTCTTGAATTTTTTGAGGATGTAACTCTGAAGATGGACGTGGGAGATCCAGTAGATGTAGTGTACCTGGACTTTCAGAAAGCTTTTGATAAAGTTCCACATAGGAGGTTAGTGAGCAAAATTAGGGCGCATGGTATTGGGGGCAAAGTACTAACTTGGATTGAAAGTTGGTTGACTGACAGGAAACCAAGAGTAGTGATAAACGGCTCCATTTCAGAATGGCAGGCAGTGACCAGTGGGGTACCGCAGGGATCAGTGCTGGGACCGCAGCTTTTTACAATATATATTAATGATATAGAAGATGGTATTAGTTATAACATTAGCAAATTTGCTGATAATACTAAGCTGGGTGGCAGGGTGAAATGTGAGGAGGATATTAGGAGATTACAGGGTGACCTGGACAGGTTAGGCGTGTGGTCAGATGCATGGCAGATGCAGTTTAATGTGGATAAATGTATGGTTATTCACTTTGGTGGCAAGAACAGGAAGGCAGATTACTACCTAAATGGAATCAAGTTAGGTAAACGGGCAGTACAAAAAGATCTGGGTGTTTTTGTACACCAGTCAATGAAGATAAGCATGCAGGTACAGCAGGTAGTGAAGGCGGCTAATAGCATGCTGGCCTTCATAACAAGAGGGATTGAGTATAGAAGCAAAGAGGTTCTTCTGCAGCTGTACAGGGCCCTGGTGAGCCGCACCTGGAGTATTGTGTGCAGTTCTGGTCTCCAAATTTGAGGAAAGACATTCTGGCTATTAAGGGAGTGCAGCGTAGGTTCACGAGGTCAATTCCTGGAATGGCGGGACTACTTTACGCTAAAAGACTGGAGCAATTGGGCTTGTACACCCTTGAGTTTAGAAGACTGATGGGGGATCTGATTGAGACATATAAGATTATTAAAGGATTGGACACTCTGGAGGCAGGAAACATGTTTCCGCTGATGGGTGAGTGCCGAACCAGCAGACACAGCTTAAAAATACAGGGCAGACCATTTAGGACAGCGATGAGGAGAAACTTCTTCACCCAGAGAGTGGTGGCTGTGTGGAATGCTCTTCCCCAGAGGGCAGTGGAGGCCCATTTAAAATTCATTTAAGAAAGAGTTGGATAGAGCTCTCAAGGATAGTGGATTCAAGGGTTATGGAAATAAGGCAGGAACAGGATACCGATTAAGGATGATCAGCCATGATCATATTGAATGGTGGTGCAGGCTCGAAGGGCAGAATGGCCTACTCCTGCACCTATTGTCTATTATCTATATGACTTTTCTGGTGTATACACAGATCAATATCCCCCATGATTTTGTATTTATTATTCAGGCGCTTGTACACTACTTCCAACTAGTGAATTCTTGCCTTTATCTCTACCCCAACCGTTTCTACATCCTGGTTTCCTCAAGTTGAGCTATCCCTCTTTATTGTGCTGGTACCATGATTAATTAATAGGTCCACCCCTCCTCTTTTTCCTAGCTTCCTGTCCATGCTAATCTTTCAATATTCAAGTTCCAATCTACATTATCCTGCAGCCATGTCTTTGTAATAGCTATATCATACATACGTCATTTTATTCTCGCCTTCAGCTCATGTTTTATTCTGAATGCTGTGTATTCAGTTACAGAACCTTTCACTTTGTTGTTTTATGACTTTTCTAATCTCTGCCCTTAGCTGTCGTTTTACTCTTCTATTCTTATTCCCCTGCCTTTCCTGTCAGTGTTTATCAATCATTGTCCCTGTACTAAATCTTTCTTTTAAAATATTTATGAAATCTTTAGAGCTGTTCTTGCTATTCAAGTCTTTTTTTTAATTTTTGCAGTTCCTATCATTTTGTTTTAAATCCCTTTATTGCTCTTTATACCTCTTGCTGTGCATAAGGCATCTCCTGCTGTTTAACTTTTAAAAAGTCTTTTGTTTGAATATTATTCCATTTGTCATTTGCCTTTTTTGACCAAGATTGTTTAATCATACAAGCTGAACTCTTGAAGTTCTTGAACTGTATATGCAGTGCTGATATTTTACCAGTTCATTTGTGGATACTTTTCACTGCTTATCAAAGTTTTATTCATCAACACTTATATAGAATACTATATAGAATCCCTATAGTGTGGAAACAGGCCCTTCAGCCCAACAAGTCCATACCGACCCTCTGAAGAGTTACCCAACCCAACCCATTCCCCTACCCTACATTTACCCCTTCCTAATGCACTTAATGCACACAACTCTGAACACTATTGTTGACACAATAATGGTTCTGAAAGCACTAACTTTGAAAACCGCATTAAAATCTAATCAATGTGATGATGTCATGCAGTCTTGGATAGGGAAAAGTGTCATCTGGCTTAAGATCCCAATATAGACATGTTATTAGTGTCTGCTGATTGGCTAGTTAAGCATAATAACCAAGATTAAATAATTCATACCTGTTGTTATAATGCAATAAACCACTTCATTAAAGCAACTGACTCTTCCCATTAAGACTCACCAGCAATTCATCCTCGACCACCGTTGACCATATAAATTCAGTCTAAAAGCCAGGATCAGCAGCAGCACCCTACCCTAGCGATTAACTGACAGTGGTTGCTTTGACCACATACAGAACAATTCAGTCCACCTATCTTATTGAACCAAGGTTAGCCTTACCTAAAACTATTAGCTTTTGTTCATGAAGCATCTCTTTGCTCCTTTGAGAACAAGTGAAGGTCAACATATTACTGTCGGTAACTAGTTGAGATTTTTTGACTAATGCAGATTCATTTACTCACCACTAAATATCAAATATTTATCACCTTTGATATAAAAACATGTGTAAATAAATGCCAATATCAACCAAAATTTCCCAATTAAATACAAGAATTTTTCCTTACTTCTCCACATAACCAAATTTCAAATGATACTTTTAATGACAGTTCCTCCTATTCTAAAAAAAAACTTTTTTTCTTATTGTAGACAAATGGCAATTGGGTTTAACCTGGAGGTAGAAGGCAGGCTAAGACAGTAAAACTGGATAACCCTCATTAAATGCCTATTTGCACATAAAGAAAGCTTTGCCCAATCAACACCATTTGCCACAAAAAATATTATTGCTCATTGCATTCGCAACTTATTATTGTGCAAATTTAGAGAAGTTTTTCACTCTTCTTCATCCCTTTTTAATAAGAAGGAATCATTATACACTCATTGTATTAAATGCATTCTCACAAAAAGAATAAGACGGGTTTTCAAATTTATGTCTCATTGACATAAGACATAAAAGAATAAAAATTCAACTCCAATTAATAAAATCATAATAATTAAGACAATTAAGGCCATTAATTTCACCTATGGCTTGAAAATATTTGACTTCTCACTTAGAAGTCCAATTTCAATAAATGCTCAACTTTAAGCTAACAATTGTCGGTTTCATTTTAATTCATACAGCTTCAATGAAAAAGCATTTCGACGAGTTGTTTGAAACCTGAAGGCAATGGTTCATGCCATTGCATAGACGCTGGCTATCCTACAAACTTGTCTTTTGTGAGTCATAAAAGCTCAGGAATAGGCTAATCAGATCATCATGCGTGCACTGGCTGAAAAAGAAAAAGAAAAGTAACAATTCATTCTAATCCTACATGGAGGTGGCAATGTGAGCCAGGGACCCCCAAAGACCAGCAAGGTCCACCCAGACAGCAGGGAAACGGAGTCTGGTGGCTCTGTAATCTCTGTAATGTTAAGACATGCAATGTATATATAAATGAACGACGTGACCAATTGTACAGGTACCAAAGATTTATTTCTATGAATAAAGTATATTTTGAAATAAAAAAAGGTTTTGGTAGATTCTTCAGCTGTGCAATGACAAAACCCACCCATCTGCCACAAAATATATACTTCCCAGCAGGGGTAATTGGTAAAAAGAGCCCTGGTATGTTTTTTCTTTTCTCAACCAGGAGCACCAAGGGTAATCATAATATTCCCCACAACAACTCTACTATGGCTGAAGCTAGTTAACTCGGCATAGATGAAGGATTGTTATTGACTTGTGACCCTGTGCTGTTTATTTGATGTGGAGTTATATTAACTTTCTGCAAATTGCTGGGTCACCTGTGACAAAGAATCATGCTACACTGCTCAGATGTACTCAAAATTCTCCCAAAGTAAGTCAGCTACGTTAATCAAGTGATTTTTCCTGGGTAAGAAGGAAGGAAGAAAGGAAGAAAGAAAAACACCTTTTCTCTGTCAGCATTTGAGCACAGTATTTGAACATCAACAGCCAAATGGTACTGAGGTCAATGTTAATTATGAACAACCTGAAAATATTTAATTCCTATTTAATATTCATTCTAATATTATCAAAGTGGCTGGATAAGAAGTAATTTTCTTTTATTCTGTGGTATTTAACACATTCAATGCAGAAAAGGAGGCGCAGATTATGAACAGTACAATCAAGATCACCATGTTCAATAACGCAAAGCCAAACATCAACAAGTATCTAGGAAATAAGTGGATAAAAATTACATTTTGCAATCTTACAAAAATAGTATCAACCAAAGTGTAAGCAACAAAAAGCATCGACGGAAACAGAACAATTTCCAAAAATAAAAATGTCACTTACCAAGTTCGCCATATAAATTGTTAACAGCCCTCGCCTGTAAACCAAAGAGACATTTAATTATGTACTGGATATTTAGTAAATATGGCTACATTACATTGGCTGAATGCATTTCTAGATAAAGGTGGTAAGAGTTTTTCAAATATTATAATATAAAAGCCTTTTTTGGGATGATATTGCAACATAAAATGGCCAGAAGCTGAATCGCAAAAATTGGCAAGTTTTTAATCTGAATGACATTTTTGTTAAAAATCACAACACCAAGTTATAGTCCAACAGGTTTAATTGGAAGCACACTAGCTTTCGGAGCGACGCTCCTTCATCAGGTGATAGTAGAGGGCTCAATCCTAACATAGAATTTATAGCAAAAATTTGCAGTGTGACTCCTCTAACACCTGATGAAGGAGCGTCACTCTGAAAGCTAGTGTGTTTCCAATTAAACCTGTTGTACTATAACCTGGTGTTGTGTGATGTTTAACTTTGTACACCCCAGTCCAACATCGGCATCTCCAAATCATGACATTTTTGTGAAATTTATAAATTCATCAAAATCTAGTCCCAGTAGCGCTGATCGTGAAATTCTCATCAATTGTTGTTAAAAGTCACCTGGTTAACCTATATCAGTTAGAGAAGGAAATCAGATCCACAGCAATGTCAATGATTCTCAGGTACCCTCTAAGGGATACAAGAAACCACTCCGTTCAAGAGCAATTAGGGATTGGCAACAATTGCTGGCCTTGTCAGTGAAGTCGACACCCCATGAAAGGTGGAGAGGTGCTCAGTGGATCAGGGGCTTTCCAACCAGAAAATCAAAATCAAAGCCATCAGTCACCAAGGTTGCTCTGGCAGATTTTGTACAACAGTATAAGAGACTCCTCAAAACCATAAGCTATACTTTGAGGAGCTGGGATACAGGCTTGACTATATCAAGATTGATGAAGTTAATGTGCTGGAAATTTTGGCAAACATTAAGATTCCTAAGTCCCCAGGGCCAGACCAGATTTATCATAGGCTGCTCCAGGAAGCAAGAAAGAAGGTTGCTAAGCCGCTGGCGAACATCTTTGCCTCCTCACTCTCCACGGGAAGCGTACCGAAGGATTGGAAGAATGCAAATGTTGTTCCTCTTTTCAAGAAGGGTAATTGGGAAATCCCTGGCAATTACAGACCAGTCAGTCTTACGTCTGCGGTCAGTAATATTTTGGAAAGAATTCTGAGGGAAAGGATCTATGACTATTTGGCAAAGCCATGCTGCCTGATTAAAGGCAGTCAGCATGGCTTTGAGAGGGGCAGGTCATGCCTCACAAATCTTATTGAGTTCTTTGAGGAGGTGACAAGACAGGTCGACGAAGGTCAAGCAGTGGATGTGGTGTATATGGACTACAGCAAGGCATTTGATAAGGTTCCCAATGGTAGGTTCATCCATAAAGTCAGGAAGTATGGGTTACAGGGAGATTTGGCTGTCTGTATTTAGAATTGGTTGGCTGACAGAAGGCAGAGAGTGGTTGTAGATAGAAAATATTATACCTGGAGGTCAGTGTTGAGTGGGGTCCCGCAGGGCTCTGTTCTTGGGCCTCCGTTCTTTGTAGTTTTTATAAATGACTTGAATGAGAGGGTTGAGGGGTAGGTTAGTAAATTTGCAGATGACACAAAAAGGTTGGAGGTGCCGTTGATAGTATCAAAGGCGATTGCAGGCTGCAACGCGACATAGACAGGATGCAGAGCTGGGATGAGAAATGGCAAATGGAGTTCAGCCTGGACAAATGCGAAGTGATGCATTTTAGAAGGTCGAACTTGAATGCTGACTATAGGATTAAAGACTGGATTCTTGGAAGTGTGGAGCAGAGGGATCTTGGTGTTCAAGTACATAGATCCCTCAAAGTTGCCACCTAAGTGGATAGGGTTGTTAAGCAAACATATGGTATTTTAGCTTTCATTAACAGGGGGATTAAGTTTTAGAGCCGCGAGGTTTTGCTACAGCTCTACAAGTCCCTAGTGAGACGACACTTGGAATATTGTGTCCAGTACTGGTCTCCCTACTATAGGAAAAATACAGAGGCTTTGGAGAGGGTGCAAAGAAGGTTTACCAGGATGCTGCTTGGACTGGAGGACTTGCCTTATGAAAGAGGTTGACTAAGCTCGGACCTTTCTCTCTGGAGAGGAGGAGGAAGAGAGGTGACCTGATCGAGGTATACAAGGTAATGAGAAGAATGGATAGAGTCAATAGCCAGAGACTTTTCCCCAGGGCAGGACTGACTGGCACGAGGGGTCATAGTTTGAAGATATCAGGAGAAAAGTATACAGGGGACGTCAGAGGAAGGTTCTTTACGCAGACAGTTGTGAATGCATGGAATGCGTTGCCAGTGATGGTGGTGGAAGCAGAGTCATTAGGGACATTTAAGCGACTGCTGGACATGTGCATGGATAGCAGTGAATTGAGGAGTAGGTAGGTTAAGTTATTTTATTTTACATTAGGTTTAATCCTCGGCACAACATCATGGGCCAAAGGGCGTGTTGTGTGCTGTACTTTTCTACGTTCTATGTTCTATAGGAGCAGAATTAGGCCATTTAGTCCATCAAGATAGCTCCACCATTCTCAACGACATTGTTTGGGTTGAGATAGGTTTCTCAATCCCATTCTCCTTTCTTCTCCCCTTAATCTGTGAAGCCCTTACTAATCAAGAACCTATCTACAGGTATTTCTATCTTCAATACACTCAATGAATTAGACTCAAAAGCCTTCTGTGACAATGAGTTTCACAGATTCACCACTTCTGAAGAAATTCCTCCACATCCTAGGTCTAAAGGGTCATCCCTTCACAGAGGCTGTGCCCTTGGACCCTAGTCTCTCCTACTAATGGAAACATCTTCTCCAAATCAGCTCCATTCTCTCAGTACTTCTCTAAGTTTAAATGAGCCTTGTGCACTCTCAGCAGTACATTTCCGCTCTGTATTCCAGCCCTCTTACAATGCTAATGTTGCATTTGCCTACCTGTCAACTGAAACTGCATGGAGAAAGTGAGGACTGCAGATGCTGGATATCAGAGTCAAAAAGTGTAGTACTGGAAAAGCACAGCCAATCAGACAGCAGCCCAGGAGCAGGGGAGACGGCTTTTTGAGCATAAGCTCTTCACCAGGAATGTGGGGGTGGCCCAAGGGGGCTGAGAGATAAATGGGAGGGGTGTGGGGCTACGGGGGAGGTAGCTAGGAATGCAATAGGTGGATAAAGGTGGGGAGTCATGGTGATAGGTTGGAGTGAAGGGTGGAATGGATAGATGGGAAGGAAGATGAACAGGTAGGACAGTGCCAAGTTGGAGGGTTGGATATGGGATGAGGTGGGGTATGGGAAGATGAAGAAACTCATGAAATTGACATTGATCCTGTGTGGTTGGAGAGTCTCAAGGTGGAAGATGAGGTGTTCTTCCTCCAGGTGTCAGGTGACTAGGATTTGGCAGTGGAGGTGGCCCAGGACTTGCATATCCTTGGCCTAGTGGGAGGGGGAGTTGAATTGCTCAGCCACAGAGCAGTGGGGTTGATAAATGCATATGTCCCGGAGATATTCTGTGAAACGTTTCGTAAGTTGGCGCCCCGTCTCCCCAATGTACAGGAGACCAGATCGAGAGCAATGGACACAGCAGATAAGGTGTTTGGAGGTACAGGAAAATCTCTGCCGGATGTGGAAGGATCCTTTGGAGCCTTGGATGGAGGTGAAGGGAGAAGGTGGCTGTGGCAAGAGAAGGTGCCAAGAGTGGAGCGTGGGTTGGTTTTCTTGGGGGTGCGCGGGTTAAACTTTATAGAATCCTGAATTAATACTCCCAAGTACCTTTGTGCTTCAGATTTTCAAAGCCTTCCCCCATTTAAAAAAAATGTCTTACACCTCTCGCCAACAAAGTGTAAAACCTCACATCTTCCCACACTGGATTCCATCTGCTACTTCTTTGCCCACTCTCCCCTCCCTGTCCAAGTCATTCTACAGCTTCATTACTTCCTCAACACCAATTGTCCCTCCGCCTACCTTTGTGGCATCTGCAAATTTAGCAACATTGCCCATGTTCCTTCAGCCAGATCATGAATGTATAATGTGAACAGTTATGGTCCCAATGCTGACACATTCAGAACTGAACTAGTCACTTGCTACCATCCTGAAAAGGACCCCTTTATGCTCACTCTGTCTTCTGCCAATCCTCTATTCATGCCTGTATCTTGCCCCTAACATCATGGGCTCTTATCTTATTTAGCAGTTTCCTGGATGGCACTTTGTTAAAGACCTTCTGGAAATCCAAATACAGCATGTCCACGGGTTCTCCTTTGTCTAACTTACTCGTTATCTCCTTAAAGAATTCAATGGCTCAAGGATGAGAGAATATATCACAATCTGGAAGAAGAAAAATGAAAAAATAAAATCTTAAGAAAATAACTAATTTTAACCGTGCCCATAAACTTGCCTCATAAGACTGCAAGCCAGTCATTGTAAATCGTGCTCCAGTTGCAACTTGCAAGATGTGATAACTATAATATTTGACTTTCTATTCCATTCGGGATAAGTTCAAACTTCCACTGATCACCTCTGCTCTCAATCACTTTAGTGGTTTTCAAACACCATCCACTACTCACCTAAGTACAGAAACAGCATTATGCCTTTTCCAAGTTTGACAAACAGATCCAGCAGCATAATTTGAACCAAAAGTACAAAAGGTAGCTACAACATTCCAAGAGCGTAAGTCTATGTATATACGATGTATATCAAAGCCAATATCAAATGTCACTCATTACCAGATGCGTTAGTCAAGAAACATCACAGCATGGTTTCTGTTTTCCACTATCTATTTTAATTTACCGTGAAGGCTAAAACTAATATCATATTTCAGGCTGTTAAATAGATTAAATTTTGATATTCATGATTTGGGAGTGCAGTTTTTCCATCAGTCATTCCCTTTAAAATTTGTCCTTTTCTTTAACAACTTCCAGCAGACCAAGCTATCTGCCCAGAATTCCCTGATGATCTTGGACACGCACCAACTTCTGCATAGTATTCTCAGTGCTTCTGTGACAAGATTTAGGCTGTGAGGCTTAGGATGGATACTTCACAACAGCAGTGATCAGGATGACTATTCAGGTTTGAACATAACATAACCTAGTTGTCCAGCAATTGTAATTAAAGTCACCATAGGCCTAGAGGACAATAGGGCTGACTTTAATCGGAGAGTCTCCACACCACAAGGGGTGATGTTGAAAAGGTACTGAAACCTCACCCAGTGGAGGACTTCTACCTGCACTATTGGCTTCACTTTGCATCACAAATCACTTGTCCAGCCAACTGAACTAACAAATATTCTATCAGCAATCATAGACAAAAAAAAGACTAGAGGGCATTGCAAGATGACAGATCGAACCAGCCTCATTTATAGTCACATGGGAATATAGAATGTATGCATATGCAGATCCTAATCAATCCTGGAGAAACATTGTTTGTGGTGGCATTGGTTGCTACTACATACTTCTCACCACTTCTCATTTCTAAAATTATAGCAAGAAAATTCAAACTATTCATCATTTTTATTAGCAACAAATAACATGATCATGAGCCAGATATCCAAGTTAGTGACCAACACAATAACTGGAGTCATTGAAAGCAATGAGGATGACCAATGAGATATTTGTTTATAATTAAATAAGTAATTTGAACAAGTGCAGTGTAGATTTAAATTTGTAGTGAGAATTGTTTCTGAACTGCAATGGTTTAAATATAATTACACAAAACTATGGTGTAGTCACAGGAACGTAGAAGGTTAAGGGGTGATTTAGAATCATAGAGTCATCCAGATATACAGCACAGAAACAGACCCTTTGGTCTAACCAGTCCATGCCAACCAAACATCCTCAACTAATCTAGTCCCATTTGCCAGCACTTGGCTCATATCACTCTAAACCCTTCCTATTCAAATCCCCACACAGATGCTTTTAAAATGTTGTAATTGTACCAGCCTCCACCACTTCCCTGGCAGCCTATTCCATACACACACTACCCTCTGCATGAAAACGTTGCCCCTTAGGTCCTTTTTGAATTTTCCCCCCTCACCCTAAATCAATGCCCTCCAATTCTGGACTCCTCAACGCAGGAAAAAGACCTTGCCTTTTTACACTATACATGCTCTTCATGATTTTATAAATCTATAAGATCGCCACCTCAGTCTCCAAAGCTCCAGGGACAGCCCCAGCCTATTCAGTATCTCCCTATAACTCAAATCCTCCAACCCTGGCAACATCCTTGTAAATCCTTTCTGCTCCCTTTCAAGTTTCACAACATCGTTCCAATAGAAAGGAACCAATGTCCCGTACACCCACAACATGACTCCCAACTCCTACACTCAATGCGCTGACCAATGAAGGAAAGCATACCAAACACCTTCACTATCCCGTCTACCTGCTACTCTACTTTCAAAGAACTATGAACCTGTACTCCAAGGTGTCTTTGTTCAGTAACACTCCCCAGGACCTTACATTAAGTCCTTTCCTGATTTGCTTTTCCAAAATAAAGTACCTCACATTTATCTCAAACTCCATCTGCCACTCCTCGGTTCATTGGCCCATCTGATCAAAATCCTGTTGTACTCTGAAGTAATCTTCTCCCCTATCCACGACACTTCCGATTTTGTGTCATCTGCAAATTTACTAATTACACCTCCTATGTTCACATTCAAATCATTTATGTAAATAATGAAAAGCAGTGGACTCAGCAGTGATCCTTGTGGCACAGCACTGATCACCAACCTCCAGTCTGAAAAGCAACCCTCCAACAACACCCTCTATCTTCTACCTTCAAACCAATTCTATATCCAAATGGCTAGGTCTCCCTGTACTCCATGTGAGCTAACCTTGTTAACCAGTCCACCATGAGGATTCTTGTCAAACACCTTACTGAAGTCCATATAGATCACGTCCACCTCTCTGCCCTCATCATCTTCATGACTTCTTCAAAACACTCAAATTAGTGGGACATGATTTCCTATGCACAAATCTGTGTTGTCTATCCCTAATCAGTCCTTGCCTTTCCACATATATATTTCTCAGGATTCCCTCCAACAACTTGCTCACCAATGTCAGGCTCGCCGGTCTATTCCTGGCTTTTCCTTACCATCTTTCTTAAATAGTGGCACCACATTAGCCAACCTCCAGTGTTCCGGCATCTCACTTGTGACAATCAAAGATCCAAATATCCCAGTAAGGGGCCCAGTAATCACTTCCCTGATTGACGGCTTCAAAACATTTGGTTTGTATTTTCAAAATTTCTCCTGGAAGTGCTGGAAAGATTTGAGATTCAATAGCAACCCTATTAAACCCCATCATGAATTGCCCTAAAGAAAATAAGTGAAACAGATAGCATAACTATAAACTATTTCTCCTGTTCCTAAAGCAACTGAAATATAAAATCACCTTGGTTCCAAATCCATTACACGTTCGGACTAAATGCACATTTGCACAAACTCATGTACCTAGTCTCAAGAATGTTCCTCTTTAGAAATGTATTGCAGAATCATGGTCCAGATGTCAAAGATATTTCACCTATTCAGAATAAACTTTGAGCTGTTGATGCATTAAGGTGCAATGCATATACTATATTTAACATGACTCCTATAAATCCCCTGGGCTACTGGTGAAAGCAATTGTCAAACTATCATAATGGAGCTCTGATACAAAATACTTCAAACACCTGCAAAATATTTTCACCTGATCAACAGATAGCTTCACTCTACACTTAATACCAAAATATGGCAAACTCAAACTTTAACCAAGTGATTTTAATTCAAATACAACTAAAGTCTGATTTATGATTCCAGTTCACACCATTTTAGCCTCAGGTCTGGTCATTTGCTGTAATATTGGGTTATATACATCCTAAAGCTTCACCATAGAATAATGCTGTATTTATCTCTAACCACATTTCAATGACAGCCTCTGTTAAAGATACATGCACAATCATGGAGTATGTTAGACTAAATCCTATAAACAGTTAACTGTAATAGTTTGTAAATACAGAAAAAGTGACAGAATCTCAGGCCACAAGTGTGTAAGAAAAGGTAGCATGGAAAGAAATGAATATAGCCATGTGTTAATAACTGTAAATATGTTTATAATAAAGTTAGAGTGTTTTATAGCCAGCAGATTGAGAGTTATTGATACTTCAATGCAAAAATTCAATAATTATGTAAATATCTCTGCAGATTTTTTAAAGTTGTGTGTTTATATTATGTGTCCCAATATTTTTAAAGTTATGTGTTTATATTAAATTCAAGATTGTCTTTTCAATTTCATTTACACAAATCCTGATTGTGTTTTGCTACTTGAATATGGGAGAGATCTTCCTTAAAGTCTTTACTAAAGTAATTACTTGCGCAGCGAACAGCAAATAAATATCTGATAGGAGCCCAGAGTAGATGACTCACCAAAGTAGCAATACCTAAAGATTAGCATAACCAAAGAAAGGTGACAGATAAGCTTTAAAAATATACCCAGCTGACAAAAAATTGTCGACAAACAAATGCCTGACCAGCCATGGATATCAACAACCCATGAATGAATTAAAAAGCCCTCAATTCATGGCAGTGATAGATAAGAACACAAATTCAAAGAAAGAAAATGTCTAAACAAAAAAATTATGAATAAAATAAAGCAGTGCAACAGTTCAGGTATTTTAGTTTTATATTGTTTGAATGATTACATTTTTAGGTGAATTCATTACTTGGACGCTATAACAGTTTTTCAAGTTTGCAGATAGGCAAAGATAAATGTAACAATAGCATTTCAGACTCTTTCTCTTTGAACAAATATCCAATTGTCAATGTATTATGCAATCCTAGTAAAGATATTTAAATTTGTTGGAACCAGCCATTTGCAGATGAATTTATAAACACACAGAACAGCTGCATTAAATTAAATTGGTTTTATAAGCACACACAAGCCAAACAAGAAAAAAAATCTTAATGGATCAATTAGTAAAACGTAGCGACAATATGTAACATAAAAACTAACATTATTCACATTTAGCAAAAGCACATTTTAAAATGATCACATACATTCATGAATCCAATTGCTGTTACACCACAAAATAGGTGGTCTGAACCCAGTACCTGTCAACAGTAAATAGAGGGCTGCACAACCAGCTGAGTTGCATTGTCTGCTGTAACTTGTACTGATTTCAGTGGCAGAAAGTCCTGCACATTCACTATTTGCACAATAAGGTGAAACACCAAGGAATTAGGAGACATCATTTATTAGTTTGTTGGAAAAAGGTCAGAGTGTTCTATTGTTATACATTTAGTCTTCTGGATCAGATATTAAGCTAAATTCTCAATTGAGAATAGAAGATTCTATGACAATATTCAAATTAGCTCCAAATTTCCAATCAATATCCCAAGAACGAATTAAGAACACTCACTTCATAGTAGTGACAGATAAGACCACAAATTGGAAGAAAGAAAATGCCTAGAAGTTTATGAACAAAATTAAGCAGTGCAACAGTTCAGATATTTTAGTTTTATATTGGTTCTTACAATCTTTAACAACATCAGCAAAAATAGATAAGAAGAAAAAAGGAAAGAACTTAAACAAGAAATTGGGGGGGGGGGGGAGGGGTTGCTGAAAGGGGGCTGAAAGCAATATCCTTTGCAAGTAGGATTAAGGATTACATAGTCTGATTTTATATTAGAACTAAGAGGGTAGGTCCACCCTAGGACAGAGGGAATGTATGCATGCAACTCGAGGAAGTTGGATGATGAGTACTTTGCATCATTATTCACCAAGGATGAGGACATGGATGATGGTAAGATTAGAGAGGAGTATGTGGATATTCTAAGGCACGTCAATATTAAGATGATGTTGATGTTGGGAAACATTAAGATAGATGAGTCCTCAGGGCCTGATGAGATCTGTCCCAGGATATGGTTGAAGGCAAAAGAGGAGATTGCTGGGATCTTCACAGAGATCTTTGTATTCTTTTTAGCCATAGCTGAGCTCCCAGGAGACTGCAGAATTGCTAATGTTGTTTCTTTGTTCAAGAAGGACAACAGGGATAATCCAGGAGATTATAGGACACCGAGGCTTACATCATGGAAATTACTGAAAAAGGGACAGTTAGAAAAGAATGGGTTTATTCAAGATACTCAGCATGGCTTTGCATAGGGTCTTGTGTCTCAAACTTGGCTGAGTTTTTTGAGGAAGTGATGATGTTGATTGATGACATTAGGGCAGTAGGTGTTCTCTACAGGTGCCTCATATAGACTGGTCCAGAAGACTAAGTCACACGGGATTCAAAGTGAGTTGCTAAATTGGATACAAAATTGGCTTGGTCATAGAAGACAGAGGATAGTTGTGGAAGGGTGTTTTTCTGATTGAAGGTCTGCAACCAGTGATGTTTTGCAAGAATCAGAGCTGGGACCTCTATCATTTGTAATATATATACATAAAAATGTAACTATTTGGATGCAAAGGTAGGCAGCTATATAGTAAATTAACAGATGACATGGAAATTGGTGGGGTTATAGTTAGCGAGGAAGGTTGTTGAAGGTTATAGCAGGACATAGGTCAGTTGAAAAGTCGGATTGAGAAACTGCAGGTGGAGTTTAATCTGGACAAGTGTGAAATGATGCATTTGGGAAGTCAAATGCAAGAGGCAAGTATACAGTAAATGGTAAGATCCTTAGGAGTATTATTATACTGAGGGATCTTGTGGTGCAAGTGGATACGATCATAACGAAGGCATATGGCATGCTTTCATCGGTTGGGGCACTGAGCGTAAACACTAGCAAGTCATGTTGCAGCTGTACAAGACTTTCGTTATGCCGCATTTGGAGCTGTGTGTGTAGTTTTTGTGGCTACACTATAGGAAGGATCAGAGGCTTTGGAGAGAGTGCAAAGCAGGATTACCAAAACATTGTCTGGATTAGCTTTTATTATCTATAAGGAGGGTTTGTACAAACTTGGATTGTTTTTGCTGGAGCATCAAAACCAGAGGAACAACATGTTACGAGTGTATAAAATTATGAGAGACATGGATAGGGCGGATAGTCCGGTTTTTTTTCCCCAGGCTGGAAGTGTCAAATACTAGGGAGCATAGTTTTAATGTGAGCGGCAAAAGTTTAAAGGAGATATGCGAGGCAAGCTTTTTCTCTCCCCCCCACCCCCACCCCCAGACAGGATGGTAGGTGTCAGCAGAGATATTGGAAGCAGGTATGATCGGCACACTGAAGAAACATTTCAGCAAGCAGAGAAGAGGGATACAGACTATGTGCAGGCACATAGAATTAGCTAGAATGGCATCATTGTCAGTGCACAGATGGTGGGCCAAAGGAGCCTGCTTCTGTGTTTGACGTCCTAGATGGCCATCCACTCGTTCATCTGTTTGCTGTGCATAAAACTGACTGCCACATCTGCTTACGTTATCTTTCATGAACAACAATAGAAATTACAGGGCAAAACCAAGGACCAGGGGACTGTCAGAAAGGTAAATTTCCCATTTCAACGAATGGGTTTGCACCTATCCACGGTTTTGGGCTTCCGTAGTAGGTCTTCGAACGTGTCCCCCGCGGGTACGGGGAGACTACTGTATTATACCAATTTACTAAAGTATAGCAATGTTTTGAAGATCTAGCTAGTGGAGTCAAGAATTATTTTATTAATGTTAACCTTTAACATACTACCCATACACAATTTATTTTGCGTATAGCACAACCAAGAATGAGTTCGGAAACTTACTTGTCAGAGAATAGTTAAAATTTAATTGATTTAAGCAATTTCAGATTTCCATAGGAATGGAAAGAAAATAATATTAAACAGCATATGGTTTGCTGACCTCAGCTTTAGATTCGTAGTGCCTGCCAATTGCAACTAGGAGCAAAAGGAAACAGTAGAGGACATTCCTAAGTAATGGTACTGCATTTGGAAACAATGGAAAATAAATTTAACTCCAGCTTTTCCTGAAACTTACAAGCACAAAAACCTTAACCACTAAAAGCATTTCAATTTACAGGCTATTGAGGAAGTCTGAAATTTGCACTGAAGAGACCAACAAAAGACCAAAAATAATTGCACCTTGTTGCTGCTGGAGAGGCACAAGGGGAAAGAGACCTCGAGTCACAATCATATTATATTGAAAGAAAATTGTAAGCAATGTGTTAAAATCCTACTCATGGAATCTCAACTGAAAAATATCCTGAAAAAATTCCTACGGCCCACGGACCGTAGGAATTAAATTATTTGGCTATCAAATCTGCTCTATCATGGTTGTTATGTTTCTCAACCTCATTCTTTTGCCTTCTCTCTATAATCTTTGATGATCTCCCTCATCAAGAACCTTTTTATCTTTGACTTAAATAATCTCAATGAATTGACCCTCACAGTCTGCTTTGGCAGTGAGTTCCACAGATTAACTACCCTCTGGCTGAAGAAATTTCTCCTTATCTCAGTTTTAAAGGGTTGTCCTTTCACTCTGAGGCTGTGTCCTTGGGTCCTAGTCTCTCCTGCTAGTGGAAACATACTCTATTCTCCACATCCACTTTATCCAGGCCTATCAGTGTTCTGTAAGATTCAATGAGATCCCCCCTCATCCTTCGAAACTCCATTGAGTTCAGACCCTGAGTCCTCAACCATCCTCATATAAGTCCTTCAACCCTGGAACCATTCTTAAACCTGGCCTGGCCACCCTCCAAGGCCAGCACATCTTTCCTTAGATAAAGGGCCCAAAACTGCTAACATTCCAAATTTGGTCTTCAGGACCTTATGCAGCCTGAGCATAAGCCCTGTATTCTAACCCTCTTGAAATGGACGCGAAAATTGCATTTTCCTTTCTGACTGCCCACTGAACTTACTTGTTAACCTTAAGAGGATCCTGAACTAAAACTCCTAAGTCCCTTTGTACTTCAGATTTCCAAAGCCTTTCCTCATTTAGAAAATAGTCTATGCCTCTCTTCTTCCTACCAAGGTGCATAACTTGACATTTTCCCACATCTGTAGAGGTAGTTCTCCTATAACACTGTAGTTGTGTTCCAGTGAACCCTCGCTTCATAGAAAAATTGCTTAATATAAACAATGGGGTCTATGGGAAAAGTGGTGTTGAGGCGGACCAGCAAAAAATGTTACACTCAATCGTTCAAAAATCACCCAAAAGTCTAACCAGAAGTATAGCGTAGCCTGAATCAAGGTTGAAATCTTAACTTATTAACAAAAAGTAAATTTAACACAGTATGTTTAAAATATGTAAGAAAGTTGCTTTCTGTACAGTACTTCTCACAGAAAGCTGCTTTGTCGGTAGCTAACATCGGTGCATGTGCAGAATGCAGAATGGTGTGGCGATTTCGGTGTGCATATCGGTGCATGCGCAGAACAAAGTGTGTGAACTGATCCCCACAGGAATCATGCTATTGCCAACGGAGGTAAGCGTTCTCCAAAATACCATTCCCTAATTCTTCAGCGACGTTATTGCCAAATCGTGCTGCCAAAAAATGCATTATCCCAGAACTACCTGTATTCCATCTGCCACTTATTTGCCCACTCTCCAACCCTATCCAAGACGTTTTGCATCCTCTCCACTTCCTCAGCTCAACCTTTCCACCTACTTATCTTTGCGTCATCTGCAAGCTTAGCAGCAATGCCCTCCGTTCCTTATTTGTACCGTTAATATACAGTATAACATTATCTTGTCCTGCTATCTGCCGTGCTTGCCACAACTTTCACCTGCATTGTATCATGATTTTGATCCCAAACCCTGTTATGAAATCTCTGTATAATTTCACATTATTTAGTCCCTAATTTCAGCCAGTCATCTTTTTCCAATAGTTTTGTTCTGTAGCAGTGGTGATATTACCCAGTCAATTGAAGTCTTCAGCCATTTCTTTGAAGTCTCCAGTGCCTATTGAGCTATTTATGTACCTGCTTTATATGTGTATAATTTGTAGTTTACTTCTTTCTTCACTTAGTGCTTTTAAACAGAGTATTCATCCTTTAGTGTGTACTGATGCCTTGACTTTTTCATGGTGAATGCTTCCATTAAGTAGCTGGTGTACCACAACTTGCACTTGTTCTCGACTCACCTCTTGTTGACAAAGGACACTGGTAGAATTTGAATAGTTACTACTGGGGCTTAGTTGCTTTTTGTGTCTTGTCAGCCTTTCTGAAGGCACAGCTGATAAATCTGAACATAGTTTTGAAGAATAAATGGTTGACTTTACAACAACCAAAATTCAAATAAGACTGTTTAAATTGTTAACGTTTTGAACCTGGGATAGTTTTAACTTGAATCGCCACAAATAAAGGTTCAGTCACACTTTTGCACCTTGCCTGATTTGCTTTTTTTTGTTTGAGGGCAATTAAATGTGTTGTAAATAGAGTGGGAGTCGATAAAATGTGGTGCTGGAGAAAGCACAGCAGGCCAGACAGCATCTGAGAAGTAGGAGAGTCGACATTTTGGGCAGTGCCCTTCGTCGGGACTGGGGAAGGGGAAGACGACTGACAAATAAATACTGTGGGGCGGCGCTGGGGTAAAGGTAGGTGGATGGCATTAGGTGGATGCAGGTAGGAGAGTCAGACCTGCCGTGCTTTTTCCAGTGCCACATTTTATCGATTTAACTCTTCAGTCTTACACTCTGCAGTCGTCACTATTGCCTTGTAATGAGGGTAACTAATTTACTATTGCTATTTCATTGGCTGGTGATAAGAGGTAAAATAACTTAGTTTTCTTGTTAACCTTGTGTTATAGTAATAGCTTTAGCCTGTGTGAGACACATTTCTAGTCATTTAGTCAATAGTTTTCTAGTTTATGCATATACTTAAGAAATCATTCCTTCAGAGACAAACTGTTCATTTGGACAAGGAGTCTTTTGGTAATTTTATTGGGCCGTAGGAATTTTTTCAGGATATTTTTCAGTTGAGATTCCATGAGTAGGATTTTAACACATTGCTTACAATTTTCCCACGGACTGCAAAACCAATGTAGGATACAAAATCCCATGCAAGGACTGCACAAAACACTACATAGGACAAACAGGAAGACAGCTAACAGTCCGCATCATGAACACCAACTAGCCACGAAACGACACGACCAGTTATCCTTAGTAGCCACACACGCAGATGACAAGCAACATGAATTCGACTGGGACAACACTACTATTATAGGACAAGCCAAACAGAGAACAGCCAGGGATTTCCTAGAGGCATGGCACT
>NC_057715.1:55830776-55885785 GCF_004010195.1 Chiloscyllium plagiosum
AACACAAATTCCCAGCTCGGCGAACAGAACCACAACAACGAGCACCCGAGCTACAAATCTTCTCACAATCTTTAGCTTATATTCTGAGAGACTTTGAGCCATGCCTTCAAGATCCAAAGCCAGCATTGAATAGGATTAGTCAATATAATTTTCCCTGGAGCAGTCAATTTGTGGCAGCAATAGTCTCTTGAAGCTGAATAGCCTTCCAAAAAGAAAGCAACAGCAGAATGTCATAGCAAGCGAGAGGGAGGATGTTGCAAAATGAAGACTCCCTCTTCCCAACTCTTCAACATTTAAATAATAAACTAAATTTGCAGGTACGCCATTACCATGGGAGCAAACCCCAACACAGAAGGCCTGCAGTTGCCACTGCACCCAAATAAGCAGGGAGGACCTGTTAGCTTGCCTGAAATGTACATACCAGGCCTGCTGTCAGGGGGCTGATTGCAGGCAGCTAAAATCATTATCAGCCACCTATGGAAATCTACAGGCCAAAGGAAAACCTCAGTTGCTCAAAATTAACAGGCTTTATTACTAATCACATGGTCCCAACAGGCCCAACACATCTCAAGTCTGGAAAAATGGTCTCAAACCAGGATGGCACGCAGATTGGCGATGCACATGTACCTTTATTCCCAGTTTTGGCAGGAGCTGAAAAATCCAACTTCAGGAAATGACTACTCAGTCTTGAGAAATAAAATGATATTTACACTTTGAACGTTACTTGACATTCGAAGCAGGATTTTATCAAACAAACATCTCAAATGTCAGCTTCCTGAATTTCACAAGCTAAGTTTAGTTTAAGAGTTACGGACCTCATTGACTAGACCAGCATTTATTGCCCATCCCTAATAGCCCTTGAAAAGACGGTGGTGAGCTGCCTTCTTGAACTGCTGTGGTCCTTGCAGCATGAAGTAAGCAGTGGGTGAAAGAAAATTGGACTTGAACAGTCGAATTTAATCACTGGGCATGTAATCATTGTTAATTAACATGCTCATACATGCTGTGACATAGCTTGGGGACAGGTGAGACTTTAACCCCCACCTTCTGGTTCATAGGTAGAGATGTAACAATGTAGCAGCATATTGTTACTGGCTCTCAATTCCTCCCAACAGAGACAAAACCTTACAATTGGTGCCAGCCAAATGTTGTAAAATACAAAGTTTGCGTAAAGATTTGTAGTTCGGGTGTTGGTTGCCATCGTGTGGGTATGTTCGCCAAGCTGGGAAGTTGATTTGCAGCTGTATTGTCCCCTGTCTAGGTGACATCTTCAGTGCTTTGGAGCGTCCTGTGAAACATTGCTATACTGTGTCTTCTGGAATTTATTTGGTTCCATTCCTGATGCTTCTGGATGCTGGTTTCAGTTGTTCGCTGCAGTGGCCGGTGTATTGGGTCTAGGTCTACGTGTTTGTTGTTGGAGCCCATGGAGGAGTGCTATGATTCTAGAAATTCTCTGGCTGTCCTCTGTTTAGCTTATCCTATGATCATTGTGTTGTCCTAGTCAAAGTTGTGGCCCTTGCCATCTAATGTGGATGGCTACTATGGACAGTCATGGCATTTAGTGACTCGCTGGTGTTCATGGATGGGGATCGCTAGTTGTCTGCCTATTTGTTCTCACTAGTGTTTCATGCAGACAACAAGAACATAAACATAGACAGGGATGAAGTGATGATCTCATTCAAAATAACAGCACTGTTCGCTTCAATTGACAAAACTCTAGCCAGACAGACAATAGCCAACCTCCTGGACAAACAGACCAAATGACACAACGGGGAACCTATCAACAAGAACTGCACACCCAAACCACTCGACCAGTGCTTGACGACACACTTCACATTCAACAAGCAAATAAATGAACAAATCAATGGGAAACCTATGGGCTCACCTAACCCCAGGCTCGTAGCAGAAGCAGTGATGCAAAGACTGGACCAAACAATCCTCCCACAAATCCGACCCAAACTCTGGATCAGGTATGTGGACAACACTTTTGTAATTATTAAGAGAACAGAAATTGAGAACACATACCAGATTATTACCACCATGCTTACAGGGATCAAATTTACAAGAGGAGGAAGCTAACAACCAACTCCCATTCCTGGATGAGGTGCTAGAAAAAACGCAGAAGAGTGAATGCACTACAAAAGTATATAGAAAAGCCACACACCCGGACCAAATCCTGAACTACAACAGCAACCACCCAAACACACACAGAGAAGCTGCATTAGGACTCTGTTCAAAAGGGCTACAACACACTGCAGCACTCCCGACCTGCAGAGAAGATGAAGAAGAAGAACACCTCTACAGGATCTTCACCAAGAACGGATATCCCACAACTTCATTCACAGATGCCTGGCAGACAAACAACGTGACTAAGACATGCCATAACCCAAACACATTAGCCATGCTACCGTATATAAAAACATTTCGGAATGAACAGCCAGACTTCTCCGACGACTCGGGTTCATGACAGTTCATAAACCTACAGCCACACTCAGACAACAACTCACCAGGATAATAGACCCTATACCCCTCATGTGCAAGACTAATGTAATTTACAAGATTCCATGCAAAGACTGCATGAAACACTATATAGGACAACCAGAAAGAGCAGAAACGGAACCAAATAAATTCCAGAAGAGACAGTAAAGCAGCGCCTCACAGGAGGCTCCAAAGCACGGAAGATGCCACCAAAACAGGGGACGACACATCTGCAAATCAACTTCCCAGCTCGAACATACCCACAACGATGGTTGCAAAATTTTTTTTTAAAAACTCAGCAGAGTTTACTTGGTAATGAAACTCTCCAAACAGGAACTATAATTTAAGAGTTGAACTCATTAGCACAGGTGGGGAGGGAAAGACATTGTGGTGCACAGCATTTCAAGTTAAACCTAAGTGTAATTTAACTTGGTAACAGTTTAACAAACAAATAGCCTGTTATGCAATTTTATGTGTTTTTTAGTGATTACTCCGCAATTTATAACCCTCGGTCTAGCCAGTGATTCCATGTGTTTTAACAAATAAAATGTTATAGTAAATAAGTTTTGCTTACCCAATTATATATTATGCAGTGAATAGTTTAATAAACACAGCTGGAACTAGGCATATGTGGTGAGCAGAACTGAAATGCTGGAGTCTCCTTCAGGGCTCAGGAACCCAACATTGGGAGATCTTCCAGATACGGATCTCTCAGTACAATGGAAATATATCCCTGCGACAATTTTCCAGTGTCAGGGCCAATTAATGGCCAGAGGTCACACTCATCATTCAAACAAGCTTGATGGTAAGGCTCTCAAGGCTAGGTGGCCAATGTCACATTGACATCGCCACCATCATTGGAGCTGCCAATGTATGAAGGACAAAGGCAATGCCTCTGCCTCCGAGCTTACTTTTTCAATCAGGACTCCCGCCCACCTTCCAAGGACCCCTTTGCCCACCTCCAGCGCACTCCATCCACCCAGACACCCCATGCTGGCCTATTACCTTCCCTCGATCTCTTCATTTCCAACTGCCGCTGAGACATTAACCGCCCCAAACTGTCTACCCCCCTCCCCCACTCCAACCTCTCACCCTCAACACGCAGCCATCCACTCCCTCTGCTCCAATCCCAACCTCACCATCAAACCAGCAGATAAAGGGGGTGCAGTGGTAGTTTGGCGCACTGACCTCTACACTGCTTCACCGGGACAATCTCTGACACTTCTCTCCCCTTCTTGGACCTCTCCATCTCCATTAATGACGACCGACTTGACACTGACATTTTTTACAAACTCACTGACTCCCACAGCTACCTGGATTACACCTCTTCCCACGCTATCTCCTGTAAAAATGACATCCCGTATTCCCAATTCCTCCACCTCTGCCGTATCTACTCCCAGGAGGACCAGTTCCAACACAGAATACACCAGATGCCCTCCTTCTTTAGAGACCGCAATTTCCCTTCCCACGTGGTTAAAGATGCCCTCCAACGCATCCCACACCTCTGCCCTCAAACCCCACCCCTCCAACCGTAACAAGGACAGAACCCCTCCCCGGGTGCTCACCTTCCACCCTACCAACCTTCGCATAAACATCATCATCTGACGACATTTCCGCCACCTCCCAACAGACCCCACCACCAGGGATATATTTCCCTCCTCACCCATTTCCGCTTTCCGCAAAGACCTTTCCCTCCATGACGACCTGGTCAGGTCCACGCCCCCCAACAACCCACCGTCCCATCCTGGCACCCTCCCGTGCCACCGCAGGAATTGCAAATCCTGCGCCCACATCTCCCCCCGCACCTCCATCCAAGGCACCAAAGGAGCCTTCCACATCCAAAGTTTCACCTGTACATCCACCAATGTCATTTATTGTATCCGTTGCTCCCGATGCAGTCTCCTTTACACTGGGGAGACTGGACGCTTCTGAGCAGAGCGCTTTAGGGAACATCTCCGGGACACCCGCACCAATCAACCACACCGCCCTGTGGCCCAACATTTCAACTCCCCCTCCCACTCTGCCAAGAACATGCAGGTCCTGGGCCTCCTTCACCGCCGCTCCCTCACCACCTCACGCCTAGAGGAAGAACTCATCTTCCACCTCGGAACACTTCAACCCCAGGGCATCAATGTGGACTTTACCTCATTTCCCCTTCCTCCACCTCACCCCAGTTCCAACCTTCCAGCTCAGCACCGTCCCCATGACCAGTCCTACCTGCCTATCTTCCTTTCCACCTATCCACTCCACCCTCCTCTCTGACCTATCAGCTCCATCACCACCCCCATTCACCTATTGTACTCTATGCTACTTTCTTGCCATGCCCACTCCCCTCTTATTTATCTCTCCACTCTGCAGGCACCTTGCCTCGATTCCTGATGAAGGGCTTTTGCCCGAAACGTCGATTTTCCTGCTCCTCGGATGCTGCCTGACCTGCTGTGCTTTTCCAGCACCACTCTAATCTAGGCAATGAGCATGTGCACACCCTCCATCTTCCTACACATTTTAATATGGAAGCAAAGAGAAGTAGGCCATATCTATCAGGTCATCCACCATATTGCAGTCTCCACAGACAACCCACCTCCTAACCAGAAAATTCCAATCACTGTGGGACTGAGGCCTTAATACACTCCTTATAATCCCTTTGTAAGTACTTACCACAGATAGCAATTTCACCTGCACCCAGCCTTTTCACTAAATCCTTCATTATCAACATAGTGGGGAATACCACTGACCAGAAACTGAACTAGGCTAGCCACATACATCCATGGTTATAAGTGCAGGTCAAAAGCTGGGAATTCTGTGGCGAGTCACTCATCTCCTGTCTCCTTGGAGCACGTCCATCATCTAAAAGACACAAGTCAGGACTATAATAGAATACCCTTCACTTGCCTGGTTGAGTGTAGTTCCTACGTAACTGAAAACACTATCCAGGACAAAGCAAACTACATGACTGGCTCCCCATCCACCACCTTAAATATGCCAACGAAGTAGTGGTAACATCACTAGACGAGTAACCCTGAAACTCAGGTTATCGTTTTGGAGACATGGTTCAAATCCCACCACGGCAAACAATGAAACTTGAATTCAATAAAAATAAAATCTGGAAATGAAAAAGAAAGCTGACCATGGAACCACAACTGATTTTTTATAAAAACCCATCTGGTGTACTAATAACCTTTAGAGAAGGAAACCAGCTGTCTTTACCTGGTCTGGCCGACATTTGACTCCAGACCCGCAGAACTGTACAGTCATAAAGTCAGAGATGTACAGCACGGAAACAGACCCTTCGGTCCAACTCATCCATGCCGACCAGATATCCTAACATAATATAGTCCCATTTGCCATCACTTGGCCCACATCCCTCTAAACTCTTCTTATTCATATACCCATCCAGATGCTCTTAAATGTTGTAATTATACCAGCCTCCACCATTTGCTCTGGCAGCTCATTCCATACACAACCACCCTCTGCGTGAAAAGGTCGCCCCTTAGGTCCCTTTTAAATTATTTCCCTCTCACCCTAAATCTATGCCCTGTAGCTCTGGATTCCCCCACCCCAGGTAGTTGGCTCTTAACTGCCCTCTGAGCAATTATCATTGGGCAACCAAGGCTGGTCTAGCCAGTGACACCCAAAGTTCGATAAGCAAATTACAAAAAACCCAACACAATAGCAGCAGTGTGTACCATCTACAAGATGTAGCGCAGTAACTCACTAAGTCTCCTTTGACGTACCTTCCAAATAAAATCAAAGGTAGCAAATGCAAGGAAACCATGACCTGAAAATTCCCCTCCAAGCCACATCATCCTGACTTGGAACTATATTGCTATTCCTTCAATGTCACAAAGGTCAAAATCCTGGAATTTCTTCCTAACCTGTAATATATTGGGGACACCGTCCAACCAACAATTGTAACTGGAATGTCAAAAGCTTCATGGTCTGCTCAATACTGGTCCTTAGGAGAGATTTGTCAGTTGAAACCTATGTGGGGCTCTACTGCAGATGCATGAAAAGTTGTCATTAATCATCTATTCAAGAGATACCCCTGTACTGCCAGGAGGTGCAGTGGCACTCAATTGCCCAAGAATAAAGGATGGATAGCAGCTGCCAAGATGATAAGTGCACAAAAACAAAGTCTTTATGGTAATCGCAGTCCATCTGAACATTTTGTGAATGAAGGCTCTCCCAAGCTGCTTACTCAATAGCCACATGTTTGCTTCAATTATGCACTGGATTACAAGAATACAGCTATAGACATGAATTTCACTGCCCTTGGAGCATACAAGACCACATCTGTTTGGAAGTTGATACACTTTAATGCTCTTGTAAACAGGGCACGAGTGACCTCCAATTTGCAATAATATACTGCTACTTGCAAGAATTCACAAAGATCTACTGCTGATTTTTGGAATGATCCCAAGGCAACAAAGTTCAAAGCTGACCTTACAGAAACTGACAGAGCATGACCACATGAGTTCTGTAACCAGTGAAGTCTTCCATGCAAAGGACACAAACATCAGAACCCATCTGCATAGATACGCACAATCTCCTGTGGCCCTGATTTTCTGACACATCATGTAGCACATTCTTCTGTAGTTTACTCAGTATGGAGAGTATGATCATCATTGCTTACATGCCCCACTTTTGACTTTTTTGCCCGTCTTATCCCCAATGCTCCCTAGATTCTCCCTTTTCATCCCACACTTCCCTCTTTGCACTCCACCAACTGTCTTAGCTGCACAAAGAATGGCATTAATGTGTCACATTAGCGCACCTGCGAACCTTCCACATTTTTTTTTAATGAACCTGCATCTCAAATATATCCACTGCGGATGCCGAGTGACGAGGCAGGCAGAATAAAAGGGCCAACTCAAATCTCTGGAACCATGTCCCAGTTGTTCATATTACATATTATGACCTCTCGCCCTCAGCTTCCACACACCCTCAACCCTTTCCCCTCACTCTCTATGCTCATCCATGCTACTTCATGCCAACTTAGTCCCCCACTCACCCCATAGTCCCTATATTCTCTGTGCAAACTTTGTTCTAACTTATACCAACCCATACACTACCATTTACACTTACACCTTGCACACTTACCTAAAATACTGGTTAATTGATTTATTTTTGTCACATGTACCAAGATACAGTGAAAAGCATTGTTTTGTGTGCTATACAGGCAGATAATACCATACAAAGTGCTGTAGGGTAGCAGAACAGAGTGCAGAATACAGTGTTACAGCTGCAGAGAAGATGCAGAAAGAGAGCGGTCTAAATTAACATTTGAGAGATTTGTTTAAAAGTCTGATATCAGAAGGTAAGGAGCTGCTCTTGAACACGTTTGTCCATGTATTCAAACTTTTATATCTTCTCTCTGACAAAAGAGGATGGAAAGCGGTATAACCAGAGCTAGAGGGGTCTTTGATTATGTTGGTTGCTTTCGTAAGACAGTGGGAAGTATAGATGGAGTCAATGGATGGAAGGTTGGTTTGCATGGAGCTGGGCTGTGATCACAACCCTCTGTAGTTTCTTGCAGTCTTCAGAAGACCAGTTTCTATACCACGCTATGATGTATCCCGGTAGGTGCACCTTTCCTTATGGACATGATGACTTTCCTTAGCCTCCTGAGGAAGTAGGGCGTTTGTGCTTTCTTGACAGTCATATAGACATGGGTGGACCAGGACAGATTTTTGGTGATAAGCACTCTCGAGAACTTTACTTTCTTAACCATCTCCACCTCAGAGCAGGGGCATGGCCTCCACTCCGCTTTCTGAAGTTAGTGACCAGCTCCTTCATTTTGTTGATGTTGGAGAGATTGCTGCTTTGATAACATGTCGCTAAGCACTGAATCTCTTTCCTGTATTCTGTCTTATCATTGCATGAGACCCATTCAACAACAGTGGTGTCACCAGCAAACTTGTAAATGGAGTTGGGGTGAAATATAGCCAAATAGTCATGAGTATATAAGGAGTATTGTAGGGAGTAGAGTACGCAGCCTTTTGGGGCACCAGTGTTGAGGACTATGGTGGAGGAAGTGGCCATAACCTTGGGAAGACCCCAACTACCAAGGAAGATGAAATAAACTCAAATTTGAAATATCCATAATCAATTTCACTTATGACTCTCAGAGAAATAGACTTTACTTCACTTGTGTTGTAAATGGATTTTAAAACAGCAATCTCCAGTTCTAGACTCTCCCATAACAGAGCACATTCTCGGCACCCTGTCAAGGGACTTCACAATCTTCTGCTTCATTGAAGGCACCTCTTAGTTGTCTAAACTCCAGCAGATACAAACCTACACTGTCCAACCTTTCCTCAAAAGACAGTCCTCTCATTTCAGGTATTTGTCTAAAACCTTTTCTGAACTGCCTCCAGTGCACTTACATCTTTCTTTAAAGAAAGTTGAGCAATATTGTGCACAGATGCAATTTCACCAATGCCCTGTAGAAGTGAAGCATAACCTCCCTACTCTTATATTCAATTCTCATGACCAATAATAATATTCTACAACATTCCATTATTAATCCTTTCATTACCTCTTATCTGTCAATCAAACTGCAGGCTGTGGAAGCTGTTAAGTATTCATAACGCTATAATGACAGCACTAAAGTTGTATCAACAAACAGCAAATATTAAAGGGCATGTACTTTAAATAACGTGACATCTGGGACAGCCCCGCATACTTCACCCACCTTTCAAAAGCATTTACATTCCCAGCATAAAGTTATGAAGCACACTGCCACTTTAAGTTATTCATATCAGCTTGTCCTACGCAACAGGTTTACATGTGTTAACTTGTAACTCGTGCCTAAGCGTTTCATGCCTCACCTTTTTCCCTTACTATCAAGAAAGGGAACTTCCAAACAATGGGGCATAAGTTCCAGATCCTATTCCCATCAGGCATTATTAGAAGTCTGCAATCATGTTGACCCATAGTCTTGTTTTTCCAATCACTTTCTGAGGGGATTCTATTCCACTTCAATTCTATAAAAATCTGCTCAAAAATATAACTAAATTCTACAGGATTGGGATAACATAGCAATTACAGAAACATGGCTCAGGGGTGGACAGAACTGGCAGCTTAATGTTCCAGGATACAAATGCTATAGGAAGGATGGAAAGAGGGGAAAAGGAGGGAGAGTAGTGTTTTTGATAAGGGATAGCATTATTACAGCTGTACTTGGGGAGGATATTCCTGCAAATACATCCAGCGAAGTTATTTGGTGGAATTGAGAAATAAGAAAGGGATTATCACCTTATTGGGATTGTATTATAGACCCATAATAGTCATTGGGAAATTGAGAAACAAATTTGTAAGTAGATGTCAGTTATCTGTAAGAATAATAATGTGGTTATGGTAAGGGATTTCAACTTTCCAGACACAGACTGGTTCTGCCATAGTGTTAAGGGTTTAGATGGAGAAGAATTTGTTAAGTGTGTACAAGACAATTTTCTGATTCAGTATGTGGATGCACATACTAGAGAAGATGCCAGACTTGATCTACTCTTGAGAAATAAGGCAGGGCAGGTGGCTGAGGGGTCAGTGGGGGAGCACTTTGTGGCCAGCAACTATAATTCCAGTAGATTTAAAATAATGAATGGAAAAGGATTAGACCAGATCTAAAAGTTGAAGTTCTAAATTGGAGTAAGGCTAATTTTGATGGTGCAGTATGTGGATGCACATACTAGAGAAGATGCCAGACTTGATCCACTCTTGAGAAATAAGGCAGGGCAGGTGGCTGAGGGGTCAGTGGGCGAGCACTTTGTGGCCAGCAACTATAATTCCAGTAGATTTAAAATAATGATGGAAAAGGATTAGACCAGATCTAAAAGTTGAAGTTCTAAATTGGAGTAAGGCTAATTTTGATGGTGCAAGTCAAGAACTGATAGGGGGCATATGTTCGCAGGTAAATGAACGGGTGGAAAATGGGAAGCATTCAAAGTGAGATAAGAAGAGTTCAGAGATAGTTTATTCCTGTCAGGGTAAAAGGAAAGGCTGATAGGTATAGGGAATGCTGGATGGCTAGAGAAATTGAGGTTTTAGTTAAGAAAAAGAATGATAAGTGTATGTCAAGAACAGACAGGAGACATTGAGTGAATCCTTAGAAGAGTATAAAGGCAGTAGGAGTACACTAATCAAGAGTGTAAAAAAAAAAGGACATGAGATAGCTTTGGCAAATAGGGTTAAGAAGAATCCAAAAAGTTTTTACAAATACATTAAGGACAAAAGGGTAACCAGGGAAAGAATTTGGCCCCTCAGAGGTCAGAAAAACAGCCTGTGTGTGGAGTCACAGGAGATGAGGAAGATACTAAACGAGTATTTTGCATCAGTGTTTACTGTGGAGAAGGAAATGGAAGATACAGAATGTGGGGAAATAGATGGTGACATCTTGAAAATGCCCATATTTCAGAGGAGAAAGTGCTGGATGTCTTGAAATGCATACAAAAAGTGGATAAATCCCCAGGACTGTGATCGGTGAACCTTAGAACTCTGTGGGAAGCGAGGGGAGTGATTGCTGGGCCCCTTGATATTTGTATTATCAATAGTCACAGGTGAGGTACCGGAAGACTGGAGGTTGGCTAACTGGCCACTATTTAAGAAAGGTGCTAAGGAAAAGCCAGGGAACTATAGACTGGTGAGCCTCATATCCTGAGGGACAGTATTTACATGTGTTTGGAAAGGCAAGGACTGATTAGGAATAGGTGGAGAAAGTGAGGGCTGCAGATGTTGGATTAGGAATAGTCAGTATGACTTTGTGCATGGAAAATCATGTCTCACAAACTTGATTGAATTTTTTTGAAGTAGTAATAAAGTGGATTGATGAGGGCAGAGCAGTAGACGTGCTCGATATGGATTCAGTAAGGTTCCTCATGGAAGACTGGGTGAGCAAGGATAGATCTCATGGAATACAGGGAGAATGAGCCATTTGGATACAGAACTGGCTCAAAGGTAGAAGACAGAGGGAGGCACTGGAGGCCTGTGACCAGTGATGTGCCACAAGGACCTGTGCTAAGTCCACTGCTTTTGTCATTGATACAAATGATTTGGATGTGAGCATAGGAGGCATAGTTAGTAAGTTTGCAGATGACACCAAAATTGGAAGTGCAGTGGACAGCGAAGAAGAATACCTCAGAGTACAACAGGATCTTGATCAGATGGGTCATTGGGCTGAGGAACGGCAGGTGGAGATTAACTTGAATAAATGTGAGGTGCTGTATTTTGGAAAAGCAAATCAGAGCAGGACGTTTACACTTAATGGGAAGATCCTGGGGAATGTTGCTGAACAAAGAGACCTTGGAGTGCAGATTCATAGTTCGTTGAAAGTGGAGTCGCAGGTTGATAGGATAGTGAAGGTGTTCGATATGCTTTCCTTTATTGGTCAGAGCATTGAGTATAGGAGTTGGAAGGTCATGTTGCAGCTGTACAGGACATTGGTTAGAGCACTAATGGAATATTGTGTGCAATTCTGGTCTCCTTCCGATTGGAAGGATGTTGTGAAACTTGAAAGCGTTCAGAAAAGATTAACAAGGATGTTGCCAGAGTTGGAGGATTTGAGCAATAGGGAGAGGCTGTTTTCCCTGGAGTGTTGGAGGCTGAGGGGTGACCTTATAGAGGTTTATTAAGTCATGAGGGGCATGGATAGGGTAAATAGACAAGGTCTTTTCCGTGTGTGGAGGAGTCCAGAACTAGAGAGCATAGGTTTAGGGCGAGAGGGGAAAGATATAAAAGGGACCGAAGGGGCAACATTTTCACAGAGGGTGGTTCGCGTACAGAATGAGCTGCAGAGGAAGTGGTGGAGGCTGGTACAATTTACAGCATTTAAAAAGCATCTGGATGGGTATATGAATAGGAAGGGTTTAGAGGAATAAGAGCCAAGTGCTGGCAGGTGGGACTAGATTAGGTTAGGATATCTGGTCGGCATGGACGAGCTGGACTGAAGGGTCTGTTTCCGTGCTGTATACCTCTATGACTATGATACTGGGGGAAGATATAGAAGCATAGAAGCACACTTTTGCAACATAACATGTTCTGTAGAAGACACAGTTGACTGTCATCAAAGCTGACGAAGAGTCATCTGGACTCGAAACATTAGTTTAATCTCCCTCCATGGGTGCCACCTGACCTGCTGTGATTGCCAGCATTTTTTGCTTTCCAACACAAATTCTAGCATTTGCAGCAAAAGTGGAAAATACATAAAGTACACAGGTCAACCTTCTACGGAATAATAAGACAAATGTTTATCATTTGTAGTTCTCCCAAACAGAAATAGTTGGCAGAAACAATAACATGATTTGAAAAAAGGACTAAATCTTTTATTAAGAAACATCAGTGAAAAGATCATATCAATAAAGTAATAGATGAAACATTAAGACATTAAAGAAACAAAAAGGTGCACAAATAGCTAAAGCAAAAAACAGCAAACTTTTTTTGAAAGTGGAGAGAAACTTTAGGGTATAGTTAAATTCCAAGGTTGCTGAAATCAATTTTCAGATCCAGAGTACCAAAAAAGGACACATCATTTCTAAAACTTTCAGAGTTTCATTAGGACAGTATACCAAGCAAAATGAGAATAAAAGTTAGGAGGGGACAAAAGCAATTTAGATTGGTGGTTGCCAACAGAACAGCAGCAAAGCAGTAATTTCAATTCAGTCTCCCCAAGCTACAGCAGACCACACCATGAGCTGAAAGTAGAGTTTGCTAGAATTGCGGGTGCATTAATAAATTGTTCTCACAATGTGTGTCAAAGCTCAATGCACAAGTTTTACATTTTGCAGAGACAAGTATGATTAAATAAAGGTCAGGATAATTTAAAAAAATGAATCTTGTTGTCACAGAGAATAATTCCTCTTAAAAACAGTAGATGATCCAATTGATTTCTGGACAATGCTGTAGATGGCCAGCAAAATATTTAATGGTGACATTAAAAGGAGATTTGCTGCAAGTCTTCTCTAAGAGTTTGGGAAGAGATTCAAGGAACTTGGCTGGACTAGGTCGATAGCAGTGGTGAACTATAGAGAAGCAAACTTTCAAGTAAAAATAAAGGAGAACTGCTCAGAAGCTCTAAACATCACATATCAACACAAATACATTAGAAATTAGAGCAACTTGGGCAAAGATATGGAGTATTTAAAGGAAATAGGATAGGAAGAAGAATGTGTCAAGTAAGTGTGGGCATTGGGGAGCTTGCAATGGATTTCAACAGAAAGCTCAGCACCAAGGATAAAAAGGAAGATGTCCAGATTTGGAATCAGAGGAGGAGTAATGATAGTACAGATCAACATAAAGGGTTTGAAGGAAACTGGAAACACGTTGTGAAATTCTGAAGAACAAGAGCAAAACCAATAAGTTGAATGCACGATTGTCATCAATGCAAGTGTGGTGGACTGGGACCGGAATAAATAATCTTCATTATAACTGTCAAACAACAGAGATTAAAACAAAGCCTGCGTAGCCAAAGTAATTATAAATCAATTAGAAAGTATAACAGATTGTGACATGCAGCATGCATGCACATCAATTATCAAAAACAATAAGGCAGCAAGAGGTAAGCAACAAGTCTACTTTTTAATGACTTTTTTTTATAGAATACTAAATCCTCAAGTTCCAACTTTATCACAGAGAGTCTTTTGCTATGCCTTCGAGTTCTTTGAATTTCATATAAGACATGAGCCTGGACTACACTTCTTCGGCAGGTAAAGCATTCAAGCCTGCAGAAACAAATGTCATCTCTTCTAGACATGGCTTCACATATCATGATTCTATGGTCAGTTTGACTATTCACCCTGCAGTCCTTGTTCTCAGCAGTCAGTGAGCAACCATCTCAAAACTGTTAGTCAAATGCAAAAGCTGAAACTATTCCAAGACTATATCCTGGATCCCCATGCCAACTGATTTAATCATCACATTCTCCTGCTCTCAGTCACTGACCAGCTAAAGTTCCACTTAATCTAATTTACGCACCTCATATCATTGCTAAACAGATATGAATTTTGAAGAAGTTGTTAAACAACCCAAAGCTAATCAATGTGGCTAATTCTGACTGTCATAAATCTGGAGAAAACACTCAAACTGGAACAACACAAGTTCTAGAACAATACTGTTGAAAAAGAAAGTCCTTGTCTCAATAGACCTGATAAAATGCCAGTTAGAGAATCACAAAAACAGATGAAAACTGAAAAACCATAATAAAACCTAAAACTAAACTGCTTAATTCTGTTTTTACAAAAGGTAAACACATCAAGACAGTGAAGTATCTTGAAACAGTAATTAAATGGAGACATTTAACCAAACAAAATGAATACAACAGCCATAATAGACTGGCAGTTTTTTTTAAACCTGTACTAGTAGTTAGCTACTGAGTCAGTGTCTTCAATTTATTCATGGAATTTTAGTCTCACTGGCTGGACCAGTGTTTATTGCCCATTCCCAATTGCCAAAGAGGCAGTTAGTGGTCAACCGTGTTACTGGAGGTCTGGAGTCACATGTAAGCCAGACCCGGTTTAAGAAAAAAGGCAGTTATCCTTCCCTAAAGAATATTAGTGAGCCAAATGGATCCAGACATTAATTCAATTCATGTTTCACCATCTTCCATGTTGGGATTGAATTCATAATCCTAAAACATTAGCTTGGAACTCTTGACATCTTCACAGATGCATGTATGCACAGAGCAACATATTTTGATTTGCGAACACTACAACACGTACCGTCAACAGGCATTTTTCGTTCAGACAATAATATAAAACCATACGAGAACACAACTAGACTGTCTAATTGCTTCTGTCACTGGAAATGTGTTTAAATCCTGAATTAGTTGATTAAGGAAAATCCACTTTAATAACAGTTATGTGTTTGAGTGGAAGCATGTTTCTACATGCACCCATGTTCAACAGAGGCAAAGCCCTGATTTAATTTCAAAGTAATTATCTCCAAAAATTGTGTTGTTCATTTCAAAATTGTCAATTTTACTTGGACAAAGCTGTTACATAAAATCTAGAACAATACCTCATTACTCATCTGAACACCTAAAATCTAACAGTTTCAATATCCAAGAACCATTGTAGCAAATTATTTTCAAAAATTGCCAACTAAAATGTTTGTGTTGCTAATATCACATCCCTATGGCCTTGCACAATATAGAAACTAAGTGTCCCTTCATCAGAACCTGACCCGAAATGTTAACTCAGATTTCTCTGCACAGATGCTGTCAGATCAGCTGAGCTTTTCCAGAAATGTGTTTTTGTTACTGATTTACAGCATCTGCAGTTCTTTCAGTTTTCAAAAACAGGAAACAATTGCTTTATACTATCAAAAAGTGACAAATGCACTAATAGAAATACAAATCAAAATACATGGTTAACTATCAAGACACAATTCACAACTGACACAATCTTAGATTTGTAGATGGATGTCATGTACAAAACATCTACAAAGACAGATTAAGTGCACTGAAATAACAAACCTGCTGTTTCTGTTATTAATTGTCAAAGTCTCTTAGGCCCACTGATTTCCTTCAGGTAGTTGACCCCCAGCAGTGCAGTCAATGGTGCAAAAGATAATGTGCCAGCAATGAGACTGGAATGCAAAAGAATGGTCCTACACTAATCAGGTACAACTAAATAAATTAATGTCTGGCATCTTTGCTTAGAAATAATTTTAAAAATGGAAGCAATGAGATAATGATGAAATCCAGTCTCATGCTTCCAAATTTCATCAGATTTTGAACCACAAGAGTAAGAACCTGAGCTTTGAAATTGCTTACTATGAACAACTAAATCCTCCAGTAAAATATGGGTGGATCTCTGTCAAATGTTTTAAGTTAAAGCTTGTATCCCCACGGTGTATTTTTAAAGTCTGTACATTGACAAGAATTTTTAACAAAACTTCTCCATGTTTAACATTATGAAAACTAGTCTAGCAATGCCCAGTGATCTTCAGATACTAAATTCATCATTCAGCTGTGACAAAAAATGTTTTCAATGAAAAACACGAAGTGAAGTTGTAACAATGCAAATTAAACATCATTTCTAAGTGATTGACTGTCAAACACTCCAACAAAGTTCTAATGCAGAGTCATGAGACTTAAAAAGTTAATGCTGTTTCTCTCTCCAGAGAGGCTGCCAAATGTACTAAGTTTCCCCAGTACTTTGTTTTTATTGCTCAAGTCGCTTTCCTTCCTTTCCTACCCCCTACTATTAGATACTATTATAGAGGCAGTCATAGAGACGTACAGCATGGAAACAAACCCTTCGGTTCAACTCGTCCATGCTGAGCAGACATCCTGAATTAATCTAGTCCCATTTGCCAGAAGAATTGGCACACATCCCTCTAACCAATTCCTATTCATATACCCATCCAGATGCCTTTTAAATGTTGTAATTATATCAGCCTCCTCTACTTTCTCTGGCAGCTCACTCCATACATGCACCACCACCTAAGTTAAAAGTTGTCCCTTGAGTTTCTTTTAAATCTTTCCCCTCTGATCTTAAACCTATGTTCTCTAGTTTTGAAATCCACAAACTTGGGGAAAAGACCTTGACTTTCATCCTATCCATGCCCCTCAGCCTCCAAACACTTATAATCCTAGCCCCAGCCTACATTCCCTGTAGCTCAAACCTTCCAAACCTGACAACTTGCTTGTAAATCTTTTCTGAACCCTTTCAAGTTTAATAACATCTTTCCTGTAGCACGGAGACCAGAACTGAACGCAATATTCCAAAAGTGGCCTAACCAATGTCCTGTATGGCTGCAACATGACCCAACTCTTATACTCAAGGCAAGTGTACCAAATGCCTTCATCGCTCCAGTCTCTCTGCAACTTCACTTTCAATGAACTATGAACCTGAAGTCCGATGTCTCTTTGTTCAGTAACACTCCCATGACATTACCATTAAGTGTGTAAGTCCTGCCCTGATTTGTCCCATCAAAATGTAGCACCTCATATTTATTTCGATTAAATTCCATCTGTCACTCTTCTGCCTATCTGATCAAGGTCCCATTGTACTCTAAGGTAGCCTTCTTCGCTGTCCACACCACCACCAATGTTGGCGTCATCTGCAAACTTACGAACCACACCTCCGATATTCACATCTAAATCATTTGTACAAATGACAAAAAGCAGCAAACTCCCAACCAATCCTTGTGGCACACCACTGGTCATAGGCTTCCAGTCCAAAAAGCAACCCTCTACCACTACCTTCTTTCTCCTACCTTCTAACCAATTTTGTATCCAAATAGCTGGTTCTCCTGGTTTTTTCCTTGTGATCGAACATTATTAACCAGTCTACCATGTGGAACCTTGACAAACGCCTTACTGAATTCCCTATAGATCACGTCCACCACTCTGCCTTCAATGTTTCTTTGTTCCTTCTTCAAAAAACCCAAGTTAGTGAGGCACAATTTCCCACGCACAAAGCCATGTTGACTATCTCTAATCAGTCTTTGCCTTTCCAAATACATATAAATCCTGTCCCTCAGAATACCCTCGAACAACTTGCCCACCAGTGATGTTAGGCTCCCTGTCTACAGTTCCCTGGCTTTTCCTTATTACCTTGCTTAAATAATGGCACCACATTAGCCAACCTCCAGTCTTATGGCACCTTACCCCTGGTGATCGATGGTACAAATATCACAGCAAGGGGCCCAGCAATCACTTTCCTAGCTTCCTACAAGGTTCTAAGGTACATCTGATCCAGTCCCACAGATTTTTCCAACTTTATGCATTAGTAGTAAGCAGCCAGAAGATTCAGTAAAATTTCGCATTAATTCAAATAGTTTTTTTTCTCATTGAATGGTACAAAGTAGTAGTGAAATCCAAACACAAATTCTGAACTTACAATTTTTCAGGAAAATAATATGCATCGTACAAACTGTTGCAAACTCAAAGGGAAAATAAAGATGAAGGAGTTACTTTACAGAATAACTGTTCTTCAAATTCTGAGCTTATGTTCCCTAATTTTAGGGATGCAGAATCTATCAAAAGCCAAACCTGACAGCATACGCCATAAATACCAAGCTCACGCTTTCAAAAAGTGACTTCTAAAGTTGTACAATAACTGCGATTATTAGTGCTTGTCTCATTGACTGTATTCACTATTTCCTAAAGACCACTTATAAATGTTTATCCCATTATTGAACTCAATCAAGGTCACAATAACTTTGTTTGCCATGATATTAAGCTTTTTCATCTTTCATAAACTTTCAAACTTTCAAAGCATTTATTTTATGCACTGAAAACTGAAAATCTACCTACACAAGAAGTGTCAGCTTTTACAGCACTTTACTGAAATTGCTAAAGTTTGGAACAAATCAAGTGGCATGATTTGGCATACAAGAATATAACTTAACATTGAAATCAAAACTGTTTAATCTCAACTTTTTTTAAATCTCGTGGCTATAATATTTTCTAGCTGTTAAGCTATTAGCAGAGACCAGTGAAGGCACCATGAAATTCAGTATGTTATCCCGAGAAACAAAGAAAATTAGACGTAAGACAAAAACGTTGTTAACATGTTTTACTTTTAGGCTGTAGGTCCGATACCTTCTTTCACTGCAAAAGTGCAAAAAGCATTGAAAAAAATTGAGTTATTTCACAGCAAAGTAACCACCCTTCCCTTTCTAAAATTGTTTTTCCAATAACTTTGACTCCTCCATTAAGCAGAAAAATAGCAAGAACCCTGGCCAACACTGCCATGCCAGTGTTTGGACATTTAAAAAAAAATGTTAAAACACCAATTGTGTCAGACACTCTTGGAAGCAAAACATCTCCCACAGGGAAAACCAGTTACAGAAATTTACCAGTGAGTTACAGCAGCTTGATTCTGGCCAAACTCCAATCACACTTCATTTTTGTTAAACACAGCAAACCCCTAACGAGTCTTTTTCACAATGCACCCCAGTCACAGATTTTGCACTTCATTGCATTCTGGACAAGTACAGCTTATTCTGTCACGTACAACGAAACAAAAAGGCCTGTAACTACACCACATGCACTTACCATCTATCATCAGCTATGGCTTAGGCTTCAGTTGAAGTTAAAAAGTATTTAAACTGAGGAATACCAATCCTTTCAGATAATAGCACAACCATAATGTCAATTAGTCAGTAGTTATTGATTGAAAATAGAGCTTAGTAAAGTGTGTTCAATAACATCTGATCAAAGGCCACAATTCCAAGCAGTGACATGCCTGAAGGCTACTCTTTCAAATTCACTTCCTAATCAAACTGCTTCAACCATTATCCTGCATCCTATTAGAAATCCAAAAGAATCAAATCATAAACATTGTTCATTTACTACCTAACACAACTTCTATGATTACATTTCTGAAGTTGTCAGCATTTGTTTCCAGCTTTGCACTCTACAGAACGTAACTTATAATACGCATTGCTCTATGATACGATATTCAAATCCATTTTAGCATCTGTAAGAAAGGCACTGAGCAGGAAACTGCAAAAAAAATCATTTCTGCACATTATCTTTTCTGATTGACTTTCTCTCCATACTAATGCAGGTCTTAAGCTGTTTTCACAGAGAAATGGAGAATTGATTGATGGTCCAAATATGAATGAGGAGTCCAGTATAATCAAACAAGCTTCTGGAGTAACATGGGCAATCTCCTTTGTGTTGTCTTGTTCCCCCTGTACAAGCTATCAGTTATTCACTAGTCTGCTCAACAAGGCCCATTATAGCCATCAGGTCTCAAAATTAAAACAAGACGACAAAATAAACTTAAGTAAACAATGTATAATAAAATGAACATATTCAGAAATCTCAGTGATCACTGAAGCAAAATGTAAAAATGTATTATACAGTGAGGTGCAAAGAAATAGTCCACACATGATGCTGTTATTAGTCAATCTTTACTCAAATTTGGATTGCTTAGAATGTCACTAATTTGTTACTGTTTACCAAAACAAACATTTCATCACCTTTTAATTCCCAATGATTTTTCCTAAATTTGCTTTTTTACGATGCCTTGGATAACAAAACCTACTTCTACATATAGAAAGACTTTTGTTCTTTCCCTACCAAAACAGAAATTGTGAAACAACATCAAATTTGATGTACATTAATTTTTCAAAGGGATTTAGAGAGAAGTACAGCATGGAAATAGACCCTTCATCCATGTCAAACAAATATCCTAAATTAATCTAGTCCCATTTGCCAACACTTGGCCCATACCCCTCCAAACTCTTCCCATTCATATACCCATCCAAATGCCTTTTAAATGTTGCAATCGCACCCGCCTCCAATACTTCCTCTGGCAGCTCATTCCATACACACATCACCCTCTGTGAGAAAAGTTGCTCCTTAGGTCCCTTTTAAATATTTCCCCTCTCAACCTAAACGTATGCACTCCAGTTCTGGACTCCCCCACCCAAAGGAAAACACCTTGTCTATTTACCCTATCCATGACAGTCAGATTTTATAAACCTCTAGAAGGTCACCTCCTCAGCCTCTTACACTCCAGGAAAAATAGCCCCAGCCTATTCAGCCTCTCCCTATAGCTCAAACCCACCAACCCTGGCAACATCCTTGCAAATCTTTTCTGAACCCTTTCAAGTTTCCCACCATCCTTCCAATAGGAGACCAGAATTGCACATCATATTCTAAAAGCAGCCTAACCAATGTCCTGCACAGCCGGAACATGACCAGCAGCATGGTGGCAAATGCACCGACGCTTGGGAGGTGTGCGAAGTAGAAACATAATTGCTAAATCTTAATCTACTGGAATGCACTGCAAGGTAGAAACACATTTGTGTGCACCATACCAACAAAAACAAACAGCACGGAGCGCCCCTGGGACAGCCCACCCCTCTCGCCAGCCCGGGCTCTCTACAAGTCAGCAGCATATTAGACGTTGCGTCTGACCTATGATATATCGTAGGTATATGCAATGTCACAAGCAGCTAATATGTTTATTGCACGAAATGGCCATGTGTGGTTTCTATTGGGGAAGATGTCTAGATGTGGAAAGCAGTGTGTTAACAAACACTTTGCAGTCTGCAGGGCTCTGCTCCGCAGGAGTGCAATTGAGCCCCAGCACAGTCCAGTCCCTTACAGCTATGTAAGGGTTACAGCTTTTATAGGTCTCACAAAAGCTCCAGGATACCAAGAAGTGAGCTAGAAAACAGTTAGAGTGTGTCCCCAATGAGACACGAGCAACCAAAACTTTAATTTTGAGAAAGACCTTACATATGATATAGACCTTACAACATGGTGACAATGGATGAATATATTGGTCAGCTTCTTGCAGAGTGGCAAGTGGACTCTGAAGAGAGAAGCAATTTATCAACCTTGACATCCAGGACCTTCCCCCAGTTCAGATACTCAATGAATCATGAGTCAAGATCTTGAACAATGCTAAAGAGGAGTTCAAAGTCAATGGTGCCACTGCGGTCTTCTCCACATGGACAGTAGGAGCAGAAGGCCCGCTTGACATCGGCGACGTTGCTGATGGCATTGAGGTCAGGGGAGGCCACATGTCCCTGGAAACTCACATCATAGATGAGAAAGCAGCACAACTCCTTACAGTACAAAAAAAACAGTTCCTGCGCGAGTGGGATGAAGGTAACTGAGTCGGTGAAGACAAGTTTGATCCGGTTCAGACTGAGAAAAAGGAGGACCAGGACATCATCGAAGGAGACCAGCCCAGGTTTCTTTACCGGCACCGACAAAGTCTTCTATCAGAATGCATATCCTGTCACCGCTGTTATTTATGGCCTCTACTCCCTAAGGGAACCTGATGTAGCAAATCTGGCCCCATTCAGAGATGGTGACCTCAACTGCATTGTGAAAGGGTCCACGACCTGGCACCACTGTTGACGATGTGGCTGAGCTCAAGAAGATCCTTAAGTGGGCGATCATCCTGAAAGACATCGCTGGTGCAGGCATCTACAACTGTGGCAAATACCAGTTTGGAGGAATAGTGTAAGAGGAAAAGTGAAGCTCATGGTCCACAACGGCCACACCTGGCCCAAAGACTTTCACTCCCCCCCAGAATAAGCAGGTTCACATATACAAGGGCAATGTCTGGGAAGCCATTGAAGAGGCCACACAAAACAAGCCAATCACCATCTGGCCCTTTGGTAGCCAAGACAAGCAGCTCAGCATTGACCAGTTCATCCTGCAGGATGGACGAACCTACACAACCTTGCACAAGCTTCAAGGAATCAAGGCTTATGTATCCCTCAGTACCTGTGGCTGCAAGGAGGAATGGTGCGTCTCTTGCCTCAATGGCAAAGAGTATCTCTTGTCAGTAGCTCTGGCCCAGTGGCGCGATAAGTGTGAACAACCATGCATGCCTCAGGAGCACGCCACTTACCTCCCCAGGCCAGAACACTACAGCCAACAAAAAGACGTTCCACCCTCCACAGCGCCCTGCTGTAATGACCCCTCACCCACCATCAGCTGAGCTATCTCAACGGTGGTGGTGGCTTGGGCAAGACGACAAGAATGATTGAGCTCTTCAAGGTGAGAGGTTCCCTGGTGTTCGCCCTGACACATTAGCTGGCCAAGGAAACGTCAGCCAGAGGTGTCAAGGCCCAGACCTACCACAGCTTCTTCCGATGTTCGCCAGACCGAATGGGTCAGATGTTCACCCCTCCACGTCATCAACTTGGACAAGGTTTGCACAGCTCTGCAACCCATCCTGGAAACCTTCCTAGCCTGGCTGGAGCAACCTGGAGTCTAAGTTATCTGCTGCAGCGACCAAGGCCAGCCCCCACCAATTGTGGGAGAGATGCCCCACAATTGGCTCCGGGAGCATGTTCACTACTACGAAGAGGTCGAGGTTGACCATAGAGCTAAGAAGAACACCCTCAAGGCTTTGAAAAGAGCAATTTGTCTACAGACCAATGCCAACATATGCAAAAGGAATTGGGTCGGACAGATTCGTGGAGCAATGGAATCCCAGTGATCTCATCCTCATCAGCTGCCAAAAAGTCCAAGACAGGGCACAGGACTTGCTGTTCTAGAGACACAAGGAGCAGTACCCAAATACTCTAGTCTCACTCCTCTACCACCCGAAGGACAGCTAGAAACAAAATATCATGGTAACAGTCCCCAAAACAAAGGACTATGAAGAGTTTGTCCTGGACATCATTGTGGAAGTCACCATCGAGGCCACTAAGCAAGCCACTGCATTCCTGCATAGCGACCGGCATCTCAACTATGCATTCATAGTCCACTCTTCCCAAAGCCTCACAATCCACGACCCGCAACAGGTATGAATAATTGACAACCACCTCCCGTAGGCAAACTTGGCCTACCTCTCGGTCTCTAGGATCAAATACATGTGCCATCTTGAATGGGTGACCTGTCCACCAGTACAGGGGACTGAGGTCAGGCAGCCCACCGAGCAGCAGCACCACAAAAACATCGTGAAAACGTTCGTAGCCGATAAGCACCAGGACCAGGCGAAGAACTCCCAGAGTTTAACCTCAATGTCAACTACATCTTGAAGCTCAAAGCGAGCCAGTAGAACTCTCGTGCAGCGTGCAACATCGAAATGTTCTGGGCTGACCAGCCAAAGGACACACAGCAATTCAGCACTGACCGGCTGGACAACAGTAAAGGGCACTGCAAGGACAATGTGTGCCTTTGTTGCTTAAAATGCAACTGAAAACGAAGGGCTGCAGCTCTCAACAAGCGAGAACATCACCTGGTGGCAGCTGGGTTTCGGGAGGCACCACAAGCAGCTCTTCCCAGACAAAGCCACAACCTGGTCCGTCCTGAGGTAATACAAGACAGATTCATCAACCTTTGTCTCGGACTTTCCCAGCCTGTAAATCTGGAGGGACCACACAGGGTTTGTAGCACAGCGATGATCTCCTCTAACTCGCCTGGCTGGTACAGGTATCTCACCCCAACACCAGAGGGGAGCTTTGGCTCTTCCAAGCCAACAGCGCGACTTGCAGGCAAAGGGGGCTTTTGTGCGATAACCTTGGCCTTGATAGCATCAGAGGGTTTTTCACCAGTCAGGCGAGTCACCTCATTGTTCAGAGCTGACACAATGGCAGGTAGTTGGGCAACCCATTTAGTTGACCTTTAGCCCTCAGAAAACCTCATTTCCTGCACGTACTAGTGCCCAAATAGTCTTTCAGCAATGGTACGGTTGAAGCGCTCCACGATAGCCTGGTCTCGGTGGACATCCACACGACTGCACCTCACCGAAATATCATGCTTTGCTCGTAACTGAGTTCCCCCATGAACTCACGCCCAGGATCTACCTGAAGCAGCTTAAGCCAAAGGGGGTCCTGTTTGTACACCCTTTCGAGGGGACCCATAACCTCACTTGTCTCTTTTGTGGCCAGGGGGTTCTGCCTCTTTGTAGCTGGAGACCACATCCACACCATGAGGGCATACTTGGAGGCCTTATGACCACGGGTCAAGCGATCATGTGGCAGAAACAGTAGATTGGCCTGGTGGACCTCATTTGGCACACATAAATTCAACATTGATCATGGAATATGCCTTATGGCTGGCAGATATATCTGCCAGATGACCTGTTTGTTCAACCAAACCCAAGCCATATCTTGGTAGCCACTACCAGTTTCCTGATGGCTGAGATGCTTTTCTAGCAGTCCTTGGGGTTGTAGTATACTTGAGACAACTTCCATTCCATGGCTGGAATATATCTAATATTCTGGCAAAGTTATAAGCTTTCAACCGGCTTGCAGAGAGTCCTCCGACAGCTGCCCAGTAGTTACGCTTAGGTTGGTTGGACCCGAGAGCACCATAGCAGCAAAGTGTGTGAGATCATAGTGTGAGCCAGAGTCCGGGGATTTTACACCTCCGTGTGTAGTACTCTACTTCTAGCATTGCACAATATAGTTGTTCAGGGATTCCCTTGATGCTATACATAGGCGCACAAAATAAGCCCAAAATCAAACACTTGAGCCTCAGGCTATGTCAACGTGCTGCCCCAAACAGCAGGTGGCAGATAAAACACAGTCTTTTCCGATTACTCGCTCGGGTTTGTAGGTAACAAGGCCTGTCATGGCCACCCGACGACAATGAAGGCGATCTCGCAGTCCCTATGACCATCTGATGATGTATAACAGACTAAACACCGAGGCTCGAGGCCAAGGGGGTTAAGTGTTTTGCCCACGACCAGGGCGTACTCATGGATTGCGACGTCAATGTGCCAGAAAGCTTGCACAGCATGACCTTGCCAGTGGAGGTCCTCACTGATCCAATCGAGGCATTTGGTTAATTTCCATGGCCATTTGGCCTGCGCAGCTTGTAACTGTTCTATGGCCTTATTGTGATTCACGCAATGCGTCAGCCTCAGAGTTTCACTGCATCAAGAAGAGGTAGTTGCTTCTGCTGAAGGCCAAGGCGTTCACAATGAACCCCTCCACACCACTCCCTGACGAGCACTGCAATCAAGGCCATGTTGCTGCAGAACTGTGTTCAGTTACTTCATAATATCGGAGGGTATGATGCCCTGTTTAATTAACATGCCCTTTGCCGCCACGGCCACAGCCACATTGACCATGCCAACATGACAGGGAGTGGAGTTGAGTTAGAGGGGATTGACCGCCAATGACCATCTTGCCTAGGTATGACCAGCCCATCGCAAGGCCAGATTCAACGGTGCTGTGGTACAGCGCATTGATTCACATTTTTCCATCGATGCTAGGGTAAGACATGTTTCGTCACTCGTTGTTGCAGCAACAATACTCACTGCATGTAGAAAGTTTATCTAGCGTATAGGAAGGGTTTGGAATGGCTCTAATTGCTCAGAGGTGGTGGGTTGTTTAGCAGCAAGAGGCAAGACTCAGTTTTTGGTGCCTGCGGCCCTGCCATGCTTCACCTCGGTCGCCTCTCAGAGCTCGGCCAGGAGATTTTCCTGCTTGGCCTTTCTGGCGGCAGCCTCAGTCCTCCCTGCAGTCACTTTTTGGGGTCCTTTTGGTGCACTGCGTTTCTAGAAGTCTTGGGGGTCTGCGGTTCCAGCTCCTGCGACAGCACAGTCACTCTTGAGTCTCATGGGTTTTTTCCGACATCCTCAATCTGCTCGTCTTCTATTGGGTTGGGGGGTGCAGTGTCCAAATCAGCAATACTTGGTGGTCGTCAGGGCTGCCGTGAGTGGAGTCAAGTACATACACAGCGGTAACACTGCTCAGTGTGTGCCCGACAAACGGGTCAGTATCAAGGTCAGCTACCCATTTTGATTGATTTTGTGGGGTGGGGGAGGGAATACTTCCCGGATTTCCCACTGTGCTATAGCACTTTATAAACAGTTCGCTGATCAGTCTTCAACAGCAGCTTGCTATGTCTCTGTCAGCAGCTGGCAGACAGCAGCTGGCTCTTACCATGTGAGGATCACGTCTTTCTCTCGAAAGCAGTCCTCAAAAGAATCATGGTCCATGCATTCGACCCACCACATCTGCTCGCGCAAGTCCTTCAGGACAGAGTTGCACTTTTGCGTTAAGAACCAAATGCTTTGGCAGCCAGAGAAGGCCAGCTCTGATGGTATGTTCTTCTTTTGGGTCAAGGCCTTTGTTGCTGAGCAGTCGTCAATCACGTAAAGAGTGGGCTCGCTGGCAAAGCAGCTGTACAAGGCTCTGATGTAATTATGCAGCCACTCACCTGGGTCGACAATGAAGACCTTGGGATCAGCCCATAACTGTGGGCATGTTTAGTAAGTTTTATTATATTGCGCTGTGGGGCAGGGGATCACAATATGTTCAAAGACGCTTCAATAGGGGCCCTCCAACAGGTCAAAAAAGAAGAATGTTTTCCCACGGCAGTCTGGCCACAGATGACCGAGTTTGGATCCTTCGGAAGTACATCAATACAAGGCACTAACGAATCGGTTGTCTTCAATGTTGAGTTGGGCATCCATAATGACGTACAGGTAAATGGTCAAAATGTCAGCTGCCTCTGCAGCTTGTGAGATCTGGATTGTGACACCCTTAGAGGCATTTTCAATGTGCCAGCCACTGTCATGAAGCTGGACATTGTCAGTTGTCCTGAGGTCCAGCCACAGGGTGTATTTGCTGCTGAGGAATTGGCCGAGGGAGGCATCTGCCAGCACCAGGTCTTTTGCGACCATCGTCTCCTCGAGGTACTGCTGCTGGGAGAAACTGCGAAGAACTTCCTGACCTCATCCCAGCACTGGTGTGGGCACATGCCCTGAGAGTACAGCTGATTCAGAACGCCCTCGATGGTCACCTTGACAGTAGTGATCTTCGGGTTGCAGAAGGCCTCTGTATCCTGAACAAAGGCTGCGGCCGGATCCTCAAATAGCATCACGATTCCCTTCATGCTGCAGGCTGGTTGACATTCCACAGAGTGGTGCTTTTGTTGGCCGCAGTCTTACATGGCGCCCCGGGTACTGGTTGTGGATCTGTTGAGCAACCATGTCGAACTCCAGGCTGATGTATTTGATTGTGTATCTGGCATTTGCATCACCGGCGGCCTGCACCACCCAGCTGTAGTCACTGAAGTTAGTTCATACTCTAGCCTGCCACCAAGGGCGCTCTGGTAGCAGGGCATGTGGCTCTCCAGCAGGACGAAGTCGAGTGGGATGCAGAGAGGTTCCCAAACGCGCTCATGATTGCACTGTCAACTGCATATCCATGCCATCTCCACGCCAACCCGCAACTTGAAGACGTATCTTACCGCTCAGGTGTTGGTGCCCTGGTGTTGGGCATTCTCCCTCTCCTGGGCAGTTTTCCAGAGATCTCCATAGCACTGATGTACATCTGAGTCGTCAATACTCATGACCTCGTTGCCGCTGATTTTGATCATCGTCTTCTTAGAGTCATAGAGATGTACAGCATGGTAACAGACCCTTCGGTCCAATCTATCCACGCTGACCAGATATCCCAACCCAATCTAGTCCCACCTGCCAGCATCCGGCCCATATCCCTCCAAACCCTTCCTATTCATATACCCATCCAAATGCCTCTTAAATGTTGCAATTGTACCAACCTCCACCACATCCTCTGGCAGCTCATTCCATACACGTATCACCCTCTGCGCGAAAAATTTGCCCCTTAGGTCTCTTTTATATCTTTCCCCTCTCACCTTAAACCTATGCCCTCTAGTTCTGGACTCCCCGACACCAGGGAAAAGACTTTGCCAATTTATCTTATCCATGCCCCTCAATTTTGTAAACCTCTATCAGGTCACCCCTCAGCCTTAGACGCTCCAGGGAAAACAGCCCCAGCCTGTTCAGCCTCTCCCTGTAGCTCAGATACTCCAACCCTGGCAACATCCTTGTAAACCTTTTCTGAACCCTTTCAAGTTTCACAACACCATCTGCCACTTCTCAACCCATTGGCCCATCTGGTCCAGATCCTGTTGCAATCTGAGGTAACCCTCTTCACTGTCCACTACACCTCCAATTTTGGTGTCATCAGCAAACTTACTAACTGTACCTCTTATGCTCGCATCCAAATCATTTATGTAAATGACAAAAAGTAGAGGACCCAGCACCAATTCGTGTGGCACTCCACTGGTCACAGGCCTCCAGTCTGAAAAATAACACTCCACCACCTCTGTCTTCCACCTTTAGCCAGTTCTGTATCCAAATGGCTAGTTCTTCCTGTATTCCATGAGATCTAACCTTGCTAATCAGTCTCCCATGGGAAACCTTCACCATAGCCCGGCCTAGATTCTGGACCACAGTCATGTCAGCGTCAGTTGAGTTCAGAACAATCATGAATGCCAGGCAGGCAGTCCAGGGTACAATGATGTCATGGGCGCCAAGGTTGGTGAATCGGATCAGAAGCTGCCAGTTCTGATCGATCATGCTCTGATTGTTTGTGATAACAACCAACTGGTGCATGCCTTTGATTCTGAGGGGGTTGCGCAGTCTGCGACGTGGGTTAGGCTTGCAACCGTATTGACTGGCAGCCAGGTGTGTATGCTGTATTGAACCGACCGCAATGATTCTTCAAAATGCAAAGACAACATGCAGGCTTTGAGATAGGTGACTGGTGACACTGCAGAGAGGCCTGACACCTCTGGCTTGACTGAAGAGACTTACCTTATTTACTCATCTGTTGGTGTGGGGAACGCCGTGGATCCCGCTATTGGCCCTACCGTAGAGCCCACCGAGGTAACCATAGAGACGCAGAGACAGAAGCTTCTTAATAATGCTGTCGATAGCTATTACAAAGCCTTGGCCAGAAAAGGCCAAATGCCATCGGACAGGATTATTTGAAATTTGAGCTTGTCAGTGGGTGGCTGCGGATGAAAGCCGACCCCAACTTTGATTTCATAAATCATCAAGATGGTAAACCCTTCACACGATCAACAAATGTTGGACGACATGGGGGGTTGTGTCATCCGTGATGAGCTGGGATTTGAGAGTTTGAGCTTGAAAAAAAAAACAGCTACCACTTTGGGCGACTCCAGTCCTCCAGGAAACTAATACTCAGCTGAGTGAAGTGGCTACTGCCGTAAAGAGTATTGAACTGCAGGACCTGGGGCAAACCGCAAGTGAAGCTTCAGCTGTAGTCCACGAATTGGAAACCAGATTGATGGACGCAGACATTGACAAGGTTCTCAGAACCCTAGATGACCCCCCCCCCCACTAACTCTCCGCGAGCTCAGGGTGCTTGACAAGGCAATGCAGACCATCCAAGGTGAGTTGACGAACAATCTGGCCAAAATATCTGAACTGGTTGAATACATCGCTGAAGGCCTGTGCTAAATTGGCAGGAAAAGCGGCTGCGGCTCTTCCGGGGATCATTGGCTCTATCATTTCCTGGCTGCTCAGCCTTCTCGCAAAAATGGCTGGCCAAAAGCCTGTGGGCCATGGCCCTCGCAGTCAGAGGACTTCTTCTCGTTGCTGCCCGTGACTGGCTGCATGCAGCAACAACGATGTGACGAAAGCACAAGTCGGCCGACAGCAACTCTACAAAGGTAGTTTCTTCACCTTGGTGTTTCTCAGCTGCTGCGCTCGCAGGTGCTGTGGCAGGAGGCGCAGTGTCCTGTTGCTTCACTAGACCAGTTTTTTCTGACGTTCCGCCAGAAGGCACCCCAGCGATGATTCTTGTGGCTTCACTCGAACGATTTCTCCTGTGGTATGGCTTGGTGGAGCATCTTGACACATTGGTCCTCGGTCCTGCTACTTGGCCTATAGCAGCATGCCGCTTGGGACCATGTCGAGCCCGAATCCAAAGACAAAGTCAACCTTACAGTCTGCATACTGCAACACATTTTGATAGTGCTCGATTGCTGAAGGGAGCTCCACAGGGCAAGAGATGGCATTTTCCAGGTTGGCTAAATACTGTCTGGGCATCGAATGCTGTCGAGTGTGAGATGCTGCAAAAGCACAGCAGGTCAGCAGCATCCGAGGAGCACGAAAATCAATGTTTAGGGCAAAAGCCCTTCACCTGGAATCTGTGTGCCAGCCCCAAGAATGCGTGTGCTTGTCTGAGCTTATGACTCCAAGATCACTCATACATCGGTCCTACTGCTATCAGTTAGCTGTTCATTCCCTGGCCAAGTGAATCCTTGTGATTTTTCAAGGAGGAAGGTGCTCCAGGCACAATCTGCATTCAAAGAATCCTGCTTGATGAAGTCTACATGCAGGACCTCGTTCGTGGTCGGTTTTGTGAAAGATATACTGACTGGGTTGTACGTCCCATCACTCATGGAGTGATATCCATTCTTGGTCCAGTAGTTGTACACCCGCTCCAGACCATGGTTTTGGCCCTTAACATGCCAGTGTGTGGGGACATTCCAAACTCACTACAAATTCACTTATATGCCCTCCGATCGTATGGATTGCTGAAGGCTGCCCAGGCCCAATCCACAGGCAGCAGAGCCTTTATTTCAAGCAAGATTCTGCAAATCTGGTAGTACATGTGGAAGTAAAATTGGGCCCGAAGCAAAGGATTGGCAGTGGTGAGATGGTCCTGTGCTGACAGGCTACAGCCTGTTATTGCACACCATACAGCGAAATTCACTTGGTTCTGCCTGAACTGACGGGTTGCTGTTCCACACCTGAATTAGCTGGTCAGACGCCTCGTTAAGCAGCCGATAATTTTGAAACACGTTGGGGACCTTGGTTTTCAAGGCCTCCACTGTTCCTGTTTAGACATGAATGCTGGGTTGAGTTAGTTGTGCGACCTCCAAAGCAAGGGAGAAGACCCCATCAGTCTGGTATTTCACATCCTTGTTAAAGCTAAATGCTTGTGTATCACCCATTGTCGCAACTATGTTTCACACACTGACAAACGTTTAAAGAGGAGAGGCGGTAGGCCTCCTGCAATATACTGACAACCAGGCAGGCAACCTGCAAGTTGGTCTCCGTCCATTATCGAAACAGTAGCTTGGTAAAATGTTGGGCTGCAGGAGATGCTCTTGTGGAGGGGAACTGACTGCTTTGAGCATAGCGTTGACATTCCCTCGGTTCTTTACAGCTTCACGCAATTGAAAGATTTTATCAAGTCTTAATCTGCAAACACTTACCGTCTCGTTTCTACTCGAGCTAGACAATGGTGCAGGGGGGCAATGGCTCCATGAAGGAACTTTTGAGGGCGATAACCCTGTAAACGTCGCAACTACAAAACACTTAATGTGTGCCACAACCAGATAAACACCACTGCAAACACGGACGCTCCAAAACCTTGGGCTTGGGTGCCATTCATTCGGTAATTTCGAGCACCCCGTGTTCAAGTGCCCCCAGAATGGTACAGTGAGTGAGTTAAAGATTACTATCAGACATAATACTGGAAAACTTCTTGACAATGAAGATCTTCCTATCTCTGTGGTACTTGAAATAATCCAAAAATAGCATTTATGGACCCAATGCCTGTTGCAGGGACATAAACTCCAATGATGATCTCTCCGATTACACCAAAAAGAACTATGTCGATGCCTGGAACAACCTGAGAGTTCTGAAGGCCAGTGACAGCATGGCTGGGACCATTGAGATGGGCAACAACATAGTCAAAAATGTGGCACAACTCACGGGGGCACAAGATGCAGCCACCAAAGGCTACACGGATTCCCTCGCTGAGGGCACAGTAGCCCTCATTGAACCGAAGACATTGCAGCTTGACAACATGACGGCCCCGATACAGAACATCAGCTGGAGGGGGGCCCTAAGATTACACAGATGGCAAATCCTAGGACGTAGTCACCAAGGACTACATAAATGCCCGGGTAGCGTCTCTTGCCGATATGTGACTTTCAAACACCCCACCTGGTTTCTACTTTTCATTAATGTCTCAAAAACCTACACGGCTGAAACTTGGAGCTCGTATGACACAGCCAATCTGATAGCCCAGGTTCCTAACTGTATGGCAGGAGATTATCTAGAGATCTACATCATTGTAGTGAATGACTACCCAGTTAAAACAATATAGACAATCTTATAAGGGTCCCCAACACCAATTCTACTGGCGACAGCATCCTTCCGATCACTCAGACCCGAGTGTTGCTGTTCACAGGCGGTGACAACAGTCTCAAACTAGGTGATATCAGGGTACCAACCTTGTATCATTCCAGCTGGAGTAACTGGTTTATGTGTCGTTTCTCTAGAGATTCAAGCAAAATCAGATAACCTACGCACATGGCAGGCTACTAGTTTTGGCATTCTTGTTAAGAAATATGCCCCTCTAACATCTTCAGAACAGAACATCCAAACCTGTTTATGCTTGCGGTCCCCACCGAGAATCTCATATTCATTTTGCCATGTAGTGCTGTATACATACATACTGAGAAATGAAATGAAGCAACCTACTGCACCGCTGTATCCCGCACTACCAGCTGAGGCCCCCACTCATTCCTAATACAATCGCCCCAACAGACCAGTCCTCCAGGCTACAACACATATGCCAACTCAACAAACGCTGGAGAATGAGACAGAGACGTGGGCGACCTTGTACAAAAAAATACCACCGCAGCATCAATGTTGTAGATAGTGTTAATACGACTCTAGTTGCAGCCAGCATTGGGATGGGTATTGGCAGAGTGGGGTTTCTGTCTACTATCACTGCCACATCAGTTGGGGTGGGCCTTGACATTGCGGCCCTGGGTTGTGGCATTCTCAGAGTGGCTGGTAAGCTCATTAACCTCCGCCTGGCCAAAAAGCACGATGAGATCAGAGTTTTGGCCGAAAGCAAGCTGAACTCAATCTCAGACCACGTGCCTACCATCCTAGTCGACAGGGAAATCTCAGATCACGAATTCTGGCTCATCCTCAGCAAGTTGGAAAAATACAAGATGGAGCGTAAGATTCGAGCTGGCGCCAGGAAGGCCCACACCATGGTGACACTTGACAGGAATACAAAAAACTTCCTCATCCAGCAGGGCAGAACGAGACCTAGGCAACTATCATAAAAAGATTGGCTGCACAATGAAGTACTCCTCTATCTGTTGGCTTGACAGAGTGGGCATGAGCAACCAGAATGACTCACCCCCGCAATACATCCCATAATCATGTTTTTGCCCCTTTCTTTAACTACGTATGGAAATCCCCAATCTTTGTTTGCCTGACCGTCCAGCCAAAAATGACTCATCATGCATTTTGAGCACACCCACCTATAGGCGCAGTGTGACTAATATCCAGGTGTGCAATATCAGTTTTCTCAATTTTTCTGCAGAGGCAATATATATATAAAGTCTGTACATGTTCCTTTACTCATCGTGTGACAAACATCTCATCGTGACCAGACAGCATGGATATAGACAGATCACAGCAAAGAGTTCTCTTTTTCAGAGCAACTGGCTAAGGAATCAAAAATTTCTAAAGGAAAAGTCCACCTCGAACTGGCGAGAAAACTAAACCAAAAGATCTAAAATTATTCAGAGCAGGAGAAAACAGAGAGAAAGGATCAGAAAATTGATTAAAGACTTGGAAACCACAGAAGGTCAATTACAGTTGGTTGAGGAGGATATCAAAAGGATCGACTCTATGGTGGAAGAAGGGACGAGTGGTGAGGATGAGTAAATACCTCACTATTATGGCTGTTGATAATGGTTTCTCATGGCTGAAGCCTTAACCGTCTCCACTACAGGGCCTGCTCTCAGGCCTAGGCACTGTCGGGGATCATCAATACCTGTCAGGTATTCTGATGAGGCCTGACAGGCCGAAATGGCTTATGTATAAGTGTAGAAATTTTCCTAACCTACTCAAAGGGCAGTAGAGCCCGGGCCGGCAAGCCTGGGGCGGACTGTCCCAGGGACTCTCCATGCTATTTATTGTTTGTATGACGCACACAAATATGTTTCTACCTCACGGCGCATTCCAGTAGATTAAGAATTGGCAATTGTGTTTCAAGCTTGCACACTTCCCAAGAACCAGTGCATTCACCCAACCCCTGCTGCTTGACCTCCCAACTCCAATACTCAATGATCTGACCAATAAAAGAAAGCATACTAAATGCCTTCCTCACTATCCTACCTGCACTTTCAAGGAACTATGAACCTGCACTCCAAGGTCTCTTTGTTCAACAACGGTTCTCTGGACCTTACCATTAAGTGTATAGGTTCTGCCTTGATTTGCCTTTTCAAAATGCAGCACCTCACGTTTATCTAAATTAAACTCCATCTGCCACTCCTCGGCCCATTGGCCCATCTGATCAAGTTCCTGTTGTACTTTGAGATAACTTCTTTGCTGTTCACTAATCTTCCAATTTTGGCGACATCTGCAAACTTACCAACTGTACCTCCTTTGTTCACTTTCAAATCATTTATATAAATGATGAAAAGCAGTGGACCCAGCACCGATCCTTGTGGCACGACTGGTCACAGGCTTCCAGTCTAAATAGCAACCATCCATCATCACCCTGTGTCTTCGAACTTGTATCCAAATGGCAAGTTCTCTCTGTATTCCATGTGATCTAACCTTGCTAACCAGCCTACCATGAGGAAACTTGTAGAATCAACGCTGTGATTTGTGGCACACTGAAAGCAGTTGCTATTGCTACTCTCCCCAATTACTGACCACAACCACAACCATAACCCCAGGCACACACTTAGTTCAGAAGCACCACTTTTAACAATGCAGCATCTCATTACTTCAGGAAACTTCTCAACAGGCTATCTGGGGTCTGCAATTTGTCTAAACTAAAGGGCAACACAGCGGCTCAGTGCTTAGCACTACTGCCTCTCAGTGCCAGGCACCTGGGGTCTATTCCAGCCTTGGACGACAGTCTGAGTGGGTTTCTCCCAGGTTCTCCTATTTCCTCCCATGATCCAAAGATATGGGGGTCAGGTGGATTGGCCATGCTAAATTACCCATAGTGTTCAGGGATGTGTAGTTAGGAGCCCTAGCCATGGAAATGGCAGCATTACAGGGATACAGTAGGGGAATGGGTCTAGATGGGATGCTCTTTGGTAGGTTAGTGTGGACTTGTTGGGTCAAATGGCCTGTTTCCACAATGTGGGATTCTATAAAACATGCCCTATCTCCACCTGAAAATCTTATTTGAAGATCTATCATAATGATTTAATTACAATATACAAATGTAATACCTTAGAAAATGCCCTGATATAAGCCAAATGCATCCTCTCTGCCCTACTGAGTCAAGATGACAGTGTAAAAAAGGTTGAATTCATTAAAATTAAAGCAGTAGTTATGACCCAGTTGATCCTCAAATGTAGTTGCCTAATCTTGTATACATATATATCACAAGCATTATTACTAAGATCAAAAACCTGACCCAATTAATCCCATTTTGGAGCCACCTTTCCCACTTCATCTTATGGCTACTCCAGGCTATCTGACCCCTACCTGTGCTGCAATTCGATGTGAGGTATTGATCAGGAAGTCATGACTGAACAAACTGCCTGTCAGAGCCACAAACCAACAGTCCCCCAACTAATCACCACTGTAGCTGGACCTATGGAAGCCTGACTTTGGTGGGTAGGAACAGACCCCAACACTCCTAGTATGCTTGCCCCGCAGGTCTTGGAAGTTCCATCCACCAACCCAATCCCTTTCACCATTGTGACTGACACCTCTCCTCTTCTCTTCCCCCGACCTCTGCCCCCTCATTCCCCCCATCTCTTTTCCCTACCACCTCTCCCACTCTCTTGCTCATACTCAAGAGTATGAATCTCTAAACCTCTCCTGGCACCACTTACTCCTAGAAATAGGAGGTTAGGGCAGATGAATGCATGGCTGAGGAGTTGGTGCAAGAGGCAGGGATTCAGATTTTTGTATCATTAGTATCACTTCAGGGGCAGAAGTGGCCTGTACAAGAGGGGCAGGTTGCAACTGAACTGGAGGTTGACCAATATTGGCAAGAGCAACTCGGAAGGGTTTAAGCTAGTCTGCATGCGGGAAATGAACCTAAACAGTAGTGAGGCAAAAGAGAAGGTTAAACAGACAAAGTAGACAAGGCCATATCAGGGCATGAGGGAAGACTGTTGAATTAAACTGTATTTATTTCAATGCAAGAAGTCTGGCAGGTAAGGCAGATGAACTCAGGGCGTGGTTTTCGATTAGGGAAAACATCATGGCATTACTCGAGAGGTTTTTCCTAAGGGATCCTCCAATAAAGCTATATGGGTGGAACTGAGAAATAAGAAGGGGGTGATCACTTCCATGGGATCGTACTATAGGGCACCTAACAGTCAGCAAGAAATTGAGCAAATATGTAGGGAGATTGCAGACAGCTGTAAGAATAGTAGAGTTGTAATAGTGGGGGATTTTAACTTTCCAAACATAGACTGAGACTGATAAGTATTAAGGGGAGGAATTTGTTAAGTGCGTTCAGGAAAACTCTCTCAATCAATATGCAAATGGCCCTACTTGAGAAGAGGCAAAACTTGACCATTTCTTGGGAAATAAGGCAGGGCAAGTGCCTGAGGTGTCAGTGGGGTAGCACTTCAGAATCAGTAACCATAACTCTATTAGTTTTAAATTAGTTATGGAAAAGGATAGGCCTGGTCCACGAGTTAAAGTTCTAAACTGGGCAAAGCCAATTTTGATGGTATTAGACAGTAACGTTCAAAAGTTGATTGGGGGGGGGGGGCTTTTTGCAGGTAAAGGGACTTTTTGCAAGAGGGAGGCTTTCAAAAGTGAGATAACAGAAGTTCAGGGCCAGCATGCTCCTGCTAGTGTGAAGAGCAGGACTATCAGGTGTAGGGAACATTGGATGACTAGAGATATTAAGACTCTGGTCAAGAAAAACATGACGTGTCCGGTATAGGCAGCTGGGATCAAGTGAATCACTTGAGGAGCACAAATAAAAGGGGACATGAGATAACTTTGGCAGATAACATAAAGGGATTCTACAAGTATGTTAGAGGCATAAGAGTAACTGGGAAGCTAAAAAAGCCACTTAACCATCAACAAGGCCAGCTATGTGTGGAACCACAGGAGACAGGGGAGATCCCAAACAAATATTTCACATCAGTATTTACTGTGCAGAAAGAAACGGAAGCTAAGGAACTCTGGGAAATAAATAGTGATGTCCTGAATAAAGTGCATAATGCAGAAGAGGAGTTGTTGGAGGTCTTAAAACACAAAGGTAGACAAATCCCCAGAACCTGATCAAGTGTACTTGAAGACATTGTGGGAAACAAGAGAAGAAACTGTGGGACCCCCAGCAGAGATAATTCTACCATTAACATCCACGGTTGAGGTGCTGGAAAACTGGAATGTGGCTAATGTTGTGCCACTATTTAAGAAAGGCTACAAGTAAAAGCCAGGAAACTACAGATTGGTGAGCCTAATGTCTGTGGGGTTAAATTGTTGGATGGGATTCTAAGAAACAGGATCTACATATATTTGGAGGGGCAAGGCATGGCTTTGTGCTTGGGAAATAGTGTCTCTCAAATTTGATTGACTTGTTTGAAGAGGTGACCAAAATGATAGATGAAGGCAGAGTGGCTGACATTATCGACAAGCACTTGGCCAAGGCCTTTGACAAGTTTCTGCACAGTAGACTGTATCGTAAAAGTTATATCACATGAAATCCAGAGAGGGGGATAATGAGGCAACACATATGGAATTGGCTTGATAGTGGGAGACAGATGGTGGTAGCAGAGTTGTTGTTCAGAATGGAGGCCTGTGATCAGTTGTGTGCCGCAAGGATCGGTGCTGGGTCCACTTTTGTTTGTCATTTACGTGAACAATTTTGATAAGAATATAGCAGGTTGGATGAGAATATAGGAGGCATGGTTAATAAACTTGCAGATGACACCAAAATTGGTATAGTGGGTAGTGAAGAAGGTTATCTAAGAGTATAAATGGTATCTTGATCAATTGGGTCAGTGGGCCAAGAAATGGCAGATGGAGTTCAATTCAGATAAATGCGAGATATTACATTTTGGCAAGACAAACCAGGGCAGTACTTGCATAGTTAACGGTCGGGCCCTGGGTGGGTGGTCGAACAGACAGACCTATGTTGCAGGTGCAGTTCCTTGAAAGTGGCATCACAGGTTGACAGGGTAGTGAAGAAGTTGTTTGACATGCTTGTCTTCATTGATCAGAGTATTGATCTATATCAAGAGCTGGGACAACATATTACAACAGTACAAGACATTTGGAGTACTGCATACAATTCTGGTCAATCGGCTAAAGGAAGATGTTATTAAACTGGAAAGGGCACAAAAGAAATTTGCAAGGATGTTACTGAGACTGGACGGTTTGAGTTAAAAGGAGAGGCTGGATCGGCTGGGACATTTTCCCTTGTTGTGTGGGAGGCTGAGGGGTGACGTTATAGAGGTTTATAAAATCATGAGTATAGTTCACGTGAATAGTCAAGCTCTTTTCCCCAGAGTAAGGGATTCCAAAGCTAGAGGGCATAGGTTTAAGGTAAGAGGGAGAAAGATTTAACAGGGATCTGAGGGCAATTTTTTCACACAGAGGGTGGTTCGCACATGGAACAAGTTGCACAGTAAGCGGTAGAAGCAGATGCAATTACAACACTTAAAAGACATTTGGACAGGTATATAGACAGAAAAGGTTTCAAGGGATATGGGCCAAATGTAAGCAAATGGGGCCAATTCAGTTAGGGAAGCTGGTCAGCACGGAACAGTTGGACCAAAAGGCCCATTTCCATGCTGTATGACTGTATGAGGACCTACCCTCCTTTTTGCCACCCCCACTTCTGCCCCTTGCTCATCTTCTCACATCACTCTCTCTTTGCCTTACTACCTCTGCACCCCTCCTCCATCCCACCTCTTTCCATCCAACCCCAACTTCTTCCCCTCACATTTTTTACCTCACCATTACCCTTTTGCACTCTGAATTGTTCAGACTCCATTCTGGTCTGATTGGAATTGGAAACAAAAACAGGAAACGTTTCCTTCTTTCTGAAGAAAAGACCTTGCATTTACATAGCAATTTTCACAAAAACAAGTCAAAGCAACGTACAAATAATAAATTAAAAAATAACACAGAAACCAAATTGGTTACTGGCTTCCACAAAACATCAATAAAATAAAAGGTCACATTGTCTGCTAATGAAGCTGGTGAGAGATAAATATTGTCCCAGGGAGAAGAACTTGTTTAGTGTTCTCAAATAATACAACAGATCTTCCATGTCCACCTGAAATGGACATAGCCTCGAGTCTCATTTTGAAAGACAATATCTTCACCATGGCAGCACTCTTCCAGTAATGTACTGAAGTGCCATCCAAGAATACCTGCTTCAGTCTTGAAGGTATAACGTGACTGCATGGCCATGTGACTGAAAGGCAGATTGTTACTGCTGAACTCAAGTTCACTCAGGTTTAATTTCACTTAAAAACAGAACCAGGTTCTGAGATCAGGTTGAGGAATTGAACAATTACTTCATGTCAGTCTTCATAGTGGAAGATATGAGTAATATCCCAGAAGTTCAAGAGAGTTAGGGGGCACCAAGGAGAAGGTGCTAGAAAAACTGAAATGTCTGAAAGTAGTTAAATAACCTGGACTAGATGTACTACACCTCAGAGTCCTAAAGGAGATAGCTGAAGAGATAGTGGAGGCATTCATGGTAAATCTTCAGGAATCACTGGAGTCTGGGAGGGTCCCAGAGGAGTGGAAAATCACGATGTGATATCGCTGTTTAAAAAGGGAGTAAGGCCTTAATCAGAAAATTACAGGTCAATTAGCCTAACCTCAGTCATGGGCAAAACTTTGGAGTCCATTGTGAAGGATGAGATTTCTGAATACTTGGAAATGTATGATAACATAAGGCAAAGTCAACATGGTTTCTCCAAGGGGAAGTCATACCTAACAAATCTATTAGAAATCTTTGAGGAAGAAACTCAGTGAGGAGCTAGTTACACTAAGGAGAGCCAATGGATGTTATATACCTGGACTTTAAGAAGACCTTTGAGAAGGTGCCACACAGGAGGCTGCTGAATAAGTTAAGGGCCCATGGTATTAAAGGCAAGGTGCTAGCATGGATAGAAGACTGGCTGTCTGGCAAAAAGTAGAGAGTGGGAATAAAAGGATCCCTCTCAGGATGTCAGCTGGCAAAACAAGGGGTGTTCCGCAAGGATCAGTGTTGGGACCACAACTTTTCACTTTATACATTAATGATTTAGATAAAGGAACTAAGGGCATTCTGGCTAAGTTTGCAGATGATACAAAGATATGTAGAGGAACAGGTAGTATTGAGGAGGCAGGGAGGCTGCAGAAGGATTTGGACAGGTTAAGAGACTGGGCAAAGAAGTGGCAGATGGAATACAACATGGGAAAATGTGAGGTCATGCATTTTGGCAAAAAGAATAGAAACATGGGCTATTTTCTAAATGGAGAGAAAATTCAGAAGTCTGAAGTGCAAAGAGACTTGGGAGTTCTAGTCCAGGATTCTCTGAAGGTAAACTTGCAGGTTGAGTCAGAAGTAAGGAAGGCAAATGCAACACTGGCATTTATTTTGAGATGACTTGAATATAAAAACAGGAATGTACTTCTGAAGCTCCATAAGGCTTTGGTCAGACCACATTTAAGAATATTTTGTGCAGTTTTAGGTCCCATATCTCAGGGAGGATGTACTGATCTTGGAGCAGTTTCAGAGGAGGTTCACAAGAATGGTCCCAGGAAAGAAAAGCTTGACATATGAGGAATGTTTGAGGACTCTGGGACTATACTTGGAGTTTAGAAGGAGGAGGAATGATCTAATTGAAACCTACAGGATACTGAATGGCCTGGACAGAGTCGATATTGGGAAGATGTTTCCACTGGTAGCAGAGATTAGGACGCAAATCAGCCTTAGAATTAAGGGAGGACCTTTTTGAATGGAAATAAGGAGTAATGTCTTCGGCCAGTCAGTGGTGAATCTCTGAAAGTCATTGCCACAGAAGGCTGTGGAGGCCAGGTCAGAGTATATTTAAGACTGAAATAGGTAGGCTCTTGGGTATCAAGAGGATCAAGCGTTACAGAGAGAAAGTGACAGAATGGGGTAATGGGGTTAAGAAATTTCCTGATGAAGGGCTTATCCCTGAAATGTTGATTCTCCTGTTTCTCAGATGCTGCCTGACCTGCTGTGCTTTTCCAGCCCACACTCTCGACTCTGACCTCACTTTCTCCTAAGAAACTTAATCAGCCATGATTGAATAAAGCAGCACACTCAATGGGCTGAATGGCCCAATTTCTGCTCCTATATCTGATGGTTTAATACACAATTTATGTTACTTATCTGGAAAGATATTTTTACTTCATGAACATAACCTCATACAGTAGTCAAATTTGTTGCTACTTTACCAAATGCTTCAAATATTACAAAAGGTTCAGCACTGAGAATTTATGATTTTATAATGCATAAATATCAGAATACCAATGCAAAAACAACCTAGAACATTTTTCTTCACTGCAAGAGAGCAGAAATGCATCCACTATTTCAGTTTACTGCACTGGCCAAGCATTTCTTGGTCACAACCTTTTACTTGTGCACCTAAATAAGTTCATGTCCACAGGAAATGCTAACTCCTCTAGCTTAAAAGAAATTGAATAGGTCATTTCTTCTTGGAGGAGAAAGTAAGGACTGCAGATGGTGGAGATCAGAGATGAAAAATGTGTTGCTGGAAAGGCGCAGCAGGTCGGGCAGCATCCAAGGAGCAGGAGAATCGACGTTTCAGGCATAAGCCCTTCTTAATCCCTGAAGAAGGGCTTATGCCCAAAACGTCAATTCTCCTGCTCCTTGGATGCTGCCTGACCTGCTGCGCTTTTCCAGCAACACATTTTTCATTTCTTGTTGGAGGTCAACATTACTACTAAGGCTGGCATTCATGGCCCATCCTTAACTGTACATGAGAAAGTAATCAAAGGTTGTGAACCATCTCCTTGAACTATTGTAGTCTGTGTGGAATCAAAACGTGAATAACACTGATAGGAATTTGTAACAGCGAAGGAATAGCAGCTGAGTTACAAATCAGGATAGTTTGAGACTTGGGGAGCGGGGGGTGGGGGGGGGGGATCTTAGTGATATTCCCATGCATCTATTGCCTTCGTTCTGGCTGGTAAAAATTACAGTTCTGCAAATATGTTGTCAAATGACTTTTATTTTAAAAGAGTTGCTGCATGCATCCTGTGCAATGGCACATACTATTGGTTCTCTCAACATCAGCCACAGGCCAGTCTGGCAGGTTTGACTTTCAAGATGTATCAGTGTGATCAGTCGTTGTGTTGGTAGGTACCGCTCATCGATGGACATATTGATGTCTGCCTTTTATCAAAGAGTTTTCAAGAAGAGAGAAAATTAAATAGATTTATTCAGCAAAAGAGACATGATGATTGGGTGTCACATGAACACCACCCATAGGTTTAACACTATGAGAGAAGCTAAGCACAATTCTTACTCCAATTATCTTAAAATAATTGTCAAGATTCATTTTTAAGACTTTGAATCCTTTTTCTTAATATCCAAATATAACCTTATAATCAAAGATCTGCCACATATATATTGCACTAAATGACCAAATAGGAGAAAGTGAAGAGCTGCAAATGCTGGAGATCAGAGTCGAAGACTGTAGTGCTGGAAAAGGAGCAGGAGAATTCATCAGAAGGGCTTATACCCAAAACGTCGATTCTCCTGCTCCTTGGCTGCTGCCTGGCCTACTGTGATTTAGAGGTGCCGGTGTTGGACTGGGGGTGTACAAAATTAAAAATCACAACACCAGGTTATACTCCAACAGGTTTATTTGGAAGCATTACCTTTCGGACCGCTGCTCCTTCATCAGGTGGATGTGGAGTACAAGATCGTAAGACATGGAATGCATAGCAAAAATTACAGTGTGATACAATTGAAATTGCTGTGCTTTTCCAGCAGCACACTCTTGAACTAACCGACCAATGGTATATCTACATACCGTACTATTCTATAATATTCTAAAGATATGAGATTCTAAAGATAATGAAATGCCAAAGAAAAGGCATGTACAACTTTTAAGTTCAAACTCCCAATCAAAATATAGAAATATGGGCGGACGAGGAAAAAATAACTCCACTTCCTGACAAAAAGTTAAGTTGAATTGGCACTACGAATCTTTTTTTATATTCTTTCATGAGCATCACTGTCTGAGCAGCATCGAATGCCCCAGTTCTGAGTGGACCATTTCAGAGGGTAATTAAGAATCAAACATATTAAATTCAATACTTCGATACCAAAGAGGAAAAATGATGAAACTTCTGTTAAACAACATAATATAAATCTACACAATCTAGATTAAATTCTATGGTCAGGCTGTAATAAGAGGGTTCATTACACTGAGTAGCTTTACTTTCCCCATAAAATTTAACAGGTCACTAAAATATCAGAGATGTTCATCCTTGCAGTAGAATGTGCCCAGAGGCCAGATACTCAAGAAGAGGTGGAAAGGGCTGGCAATGAAATGGTACAAACAAAAGAGCAGATTCTTGAGACACAATGCCAGCACAGCAGTCAAAATATATATCTGTGTGCTTAGAAAACCAATTTAATGATAATAAACCTTTCCCAAGTATAAACAAAATAATATATTGCTGAAGCAAGACTAAATAATAGATAATAAAACAAGCTCAATTTCCTACAAAAATCCTTGGAGGTGAGGAATAGTAAAGGAAAAAAGTCACCAGTAGGTGTGCTCTACAAGCCCACTAGCAGTAAGCATACTGTCAATCAAAGTATACAAGAAACAACAGTGCTTGTTTGTGATAAAAAGTTGGCAATAATCATGGGTAATTTTAAACACCATATAAAGTCGGAAAATCAGATCAGCTAAAGTCCAGAAGTCAGCATGCTTTTAAGTAATTTCTTACAGCAACACAGTCTGCAACCGACAAGACAGCAAGTGATATTAGACATGATCTATATGAACTTCCGTAAGGCTTTCGACAAGGTTCCCCATTGGAGACTGGTTAGCAAGGTTAGATCTCATGGAATACAGGGAGAACTAGCCATTCGGATACAGTACTGGCTCAAAGGTAGAAGACAGAGGGTGGTGGTGGAAGGTTGCTTGACATACTGGAAGCCTGTGACCAGTGGAGTGCCACAAGGATCAGTGCTGGGTCCACTACTTTTCATCATTTATATAAATTATTTGGATGTGAGCATAATAGGTATAGTTAGTAAGTTTGCAGATGACACCAAAATTGGAACAGTGGATAGTGAAGTTTACCTCAGATTACAACGGGATCTTGATCAGATGAGTCAATGGGCTGGGCAGTGGCAGATGAAGTTTAATTTAGATAAATGCGAGGTGCTGCATTTTGGGAAAGCAAATCTTAGCAGGACTTATACACTTAATGGTAAGGTCCTAGAGAGTGTTGTTGAACAAAGAGACCTTGGAGTGAAGGTTCATAGCTCCTTGAAAGTGGAGTTGCAGGTAGCTTGGATAGTGAAAGCAGTGTTTGGTATGCTTTCCTTTATTGGTCAGAGTATTGAGTACAGGAGTTGGGAGGTCATGTTGTGGCTGTACAGGACATTGGTTAGGCCACTTTAGGAATATTTTGTGCAGTTCTGGTCTCCTTCCTATCGGAAGTCGTTGTGAAACTTGAAAGGGTTCAGAAAAGATTTACAAGGATGTTGCCAGGGTTGGAGGATTTGAGCTATAGGGAGAGATTGAATAGGCTGGGGCTGTTTTCCCTGGAGCGTCAGAGGCTGAGGGGTGACCTTGTTAAGCCAAACGGCATGTTTCCACAGTCTAGGAATTCTATGAATCTTCTATGTGTCTAAGACTGCTTTTTAAATCTAAATAAGGACACACAAGTCGACATGGAAGCTAAGCTAGCTGGACTGGAATACTCGGCCCAGGAACAGATCAAGAGAGATTCAGTGGCAAACATTTATATTCCAAACATTCAATATGTATACCCTATGAAAAGAAAATTCTGAGTGGAGGACCCACCATCCATGGCTAACAAAATAGTTTAGGGAGGAGTCATATTTATGGAATAGCATATAATTGTGCAAAGATGAGTTGCAACTAAGATAATTTGGCGAAATACTACAAACAACAGAGAATTAATAATCAGGGAAAGAAGTTAGGGCATGAGAGAAAGCTAACTAGAAATGTTAAAACGGTCAGCCAGTTTCAACAGGTATTTAAAAAGGATACAAGTAAAATGAGCCTGGACCTCCAGAGAGTAAGGTTTGACAATTACATGATAGACAACAAAAAGGCAGATCAAATTTTGCTTTGATTCTGTCTTCACTACAGACGATAGAAACAAAATTCCAGTAATGACTGAAATCAAGAGGTGGAAGTGAGAGTAGAAATGATCATCACTGGGGAAGCAGAACTAAAACTGTGGGTTGAAATGTCTCTGGGCCCTGATGAACTTCATCCGAGGAAATGAAAGATGTGGCTAATGCAGTTGTAGAAGCATTGGTGGTAATTATTCGAAAGCACACTAAATTCTGTAAAGTAGCAAATATAATTTCTCGACCAGGGTGTGGGGGGAGGAGAAAAACAAAAAGGTATAGGCCAGTTAGGTTGATGTCTGTTGTCTGGAAGATGTTAGAATTGATCATTAAGGTTAGAAAAACTCAATGTAAGCAGGAAGAGTCCACATGGCTTTGTGAAAAGCAAATCATGTTTAACCAATTTATTGGCGTGCTTAGAGTAATACACACTGTGGATAAAGGGGAGCCTGTAGGCATACCATACTTGGATTTCCTCAAGATATTTGACATAAAAGGCTATTTCACAAAGTGGAGCTCATGGTGCAAGGTTTAACATATTTGCATGAACAAAAGTCAGATTGGCTGACAGAAAAAAAGAGAGTATACATAAATAGGCATTTTTCCAAAGAACAAAACATGCCAAGTACAGTTCTACAGAGATCGGTGCTGGAGTCACAACTTTTTACAATTTATATCACTGACTTGGAAACAGGAGTGAAGGTATCGTAGTTAAATTTGCAGATGACTCAAAGTTAGGTCAGAAACTATGATTTGAAGACCACCTGAGGAGGTTGCAGTGGGGTACAGATAGGTTGAGTGATTACGCAAAATCTGGCAGATGATATATAATGTGGGGAAATTACAAATTGTTAACTTTGGCAGGAAGAATGAAAATGTAGGCTATTACTCAAATGAGGAATGACTGCAGAACATAGGTATGTGGATATATGGCACATAAGTCACAAAAAGTTAGGATGCAGTCACAGAAAGCAATTATGCAGGCTAATTGGATGCTTTTGCTTATTGCATGATGAGTTGAGCATAAAAAAGATGTTATACTTCAGTTGTGTTGGTAATTGATGAGATCTCATCTTGAACAATGTGCGTCGGTTTTGTCTCCTCATTTAAGGAAGGATGTAATATGCTAAAGGTGAGTTAAAGGTGGCTTACTATTGATACTTGGAATAAGCAGGTTATCTTACGAGGATAGGTTAGACGGGGGGGATTGTTTCCACTGGAGTTTACAAGAACATGGTGCGGGTGGGGGGGGGGGGGGGCAGTGACGGCTTGATTTCAATGTATAAGATCCTAAATGATCTTGATAAGGTGGACATGGAAAGGATGTCCTTTCTCTACCCTGAGGAGCTCTGTCTTTCCTGTGCAGGTTGCTGTAAAGTCCTTTCACCTATAACTGGCATTAAGACTTATCTTCAGAAATACAGAACCTCCCTAACTTGCTCCCAGCTCTTAAGTAGAGTCATAAAGATGCACAGCACAGAACAGATTCTTTGGTCCAATTCGTTCATGCCAACCAGATATCCTAATCTGATCTTGTCCCATTTGCCAGCACTTGGCCCATATCCCTCTAAATACTTCCTGTTCATCTATCCATCCAGATGCCTTTTAAATGTTGTAATTGTACCAGCCACTACCACTACCTCTGGCAACTCATTCTGTACACGTACCGCCTTTGTGTGAAAATGTGCCCCTTAGGACACTTAGCTTCTCCCACACAGGTTCCTCCAACGTCAGCTATGAATTTTGCTGTGTTTGTTCATTTTTCCTAGACACACTCCAATGTTGAGATACTTGAACTAAAACAGGAAAGGCAGTAACTGTGCAGATTCACTGCTGTGTCAGACAGCATGGTAGGTTTCTTTCTATGACCATGTGGTCTCCGCCTTTGTCTGTCTTCCTCCTTTTTAAAGTGCTGTTATTTTGGTCTTTTTTCCCCTCAAAATTGCAAAACAATGCAACAGCTTTTAAAACAGCAATTGCTGCTCCTGGAATTCGAGGAAATCACCTCCAGTACTTAAAATATCTCAAAGAAAGCAGCTCTTATAGCTACAATTTTTTCCCCTCCTCCATCTTGGATTACCCACAATCCTTTCTCTATGTCAGTAGCCTACATCAATTTTGTTTTAAAACTTCAGTCCTTAACTGTACTAATTGGCCTCAGTAACAGTACAGCAAGTTTGCAGGCACATACTTTCAAAACCACATGCCCACTAAAATTTCATGCAAATAAACCTGAAGTCAGACTTTGGTAGCATTTTTCTGCCTTCCCCTTTCCCTCACCCTGTTTAGCCTCACTTTGAGCTACAAAAATCTATCCCAGGAATCAAAACATGTAATATTGGAAAAATAGAATTGTGCAAATAAAGACAACAAGTGCAAGATATGCTCAGCAGGTCTGGCAGCATCCAAGAAGAAGAATACAGAAGAATTCAGATTGACGACATTACTTCAGTATTGGAAACATTGTCTCTCAAAGCATGTATGACATTTAACTGCTGTGCTTCAAAGCATGGATATCTTGAATACTATTCTTTCCAGTCAAAATACTTTCCCTCAAATCCTTAAGCTTTTGAATATCTATTTCTTCAAATAGAACCAAACTGCAAAATACATTTGGCTCAGAAAGGGACAATGATTAAATCAGTGTGAGTTTCCCAAGTTGTTCTTGACAGTTATCAGACATATTTATCATAGCATGTCAGAAAAGCTTTAGCGTTTTGGGAGAGTTTAAAAAAACAAAATAAAAAGCTTAAAAAAAACAAATCATTTTACATTTCATTGGCATTATGATGATTATGAAATAACTCATCAATGTACTGTGATGCGATATATACCTGAGAGTTAGAACAGATGTTAGGCCAGACAGTGAAGCAGGGTGAACCACCAAAGAGACAACAGGCTGAATGGTTTCATTTTTACCATAAATTTTCTATGTTTCTATGTTGATGGTAAGAGATAACTGGACAAGAGTGCAAAGATGTAATTTAGTGCACATTTTAATTTTTTTCATGTATTTATTTTAAATGCCTGTTGCTATATTTAACAAAATGGTAAAGCACAGAACTGGAGTACAATAACTAACATTTTGTTGAGTAATATATAATTTTGTTTTTCAGAATATACTACTTTCATAATACTGCATATTACTTCACACTGGCCCTGGAAAACAAATTTTATATTTATGAAATGTCATTGTCTCTAACACTATATAATTTTCAAGTGTCTTTAATATAGTGTAAGTTAAAGTATATAATTTATATATAATTTAGTGAACTTTGTTTTAGAACTTGATTTTGATCTAGCGATACCTGGGTTTGGTCTGCAGGCTTGAAGGGGTTGATTGATTAACTGTCAAGTATGCCGCAGCCATGGTGACTTCTTTTAAAGCAGTGTTAGACAGATTTCCTGGAAAGTAATGATGTTGTAATTCGTAGCGTTTACTTGGAAATTATAATAAACATTAGGGTTTATTATATTTTAAATGATCAGAATTTTTAAATTTCATTTACAGGAAACACCGTAACTTAGGAAGAAACCTTTGGGTTTCAGGTTGGGCAGTTCTGCAGAAGTTTTGACTGAAACTAGAAAAGTATTACAGTGGCTCCTAAGAAAGGAAGGAAATTTAGGACTATTAAGAAATAGGTTTAGAAATAGGACTGTTAAAGAGTTTAGTTTAGAAGTTCAGTTTAGAAATGTTTGGTTAAAACCCTGAAGGGGTTATTTGAAGTTGAAAAAGTCCAAACTCAGTTGTATTGAAGCTCCAGAACAGGCTACCAGATTCTCAAGACATGGAATTGAAGCCATGATTAAATCAACTCTGTTTAACTGTTAACCCCAAAGCTGCATAGTTTTATATTTGCATTTCAGTTATAAATATAAAAAAGCAAAATATGATCTATCAAGCCAGATTTCAATCTGGGATTCCACCAGTCAGAATAACTGACTTTTCAGCATCTATCAAATTCCAAATCTTAATTATTTATTCTACTATTTAAAAATTAAACTGACATTGAAAAACAAAGTGCCTTTAGTTTCCTCGTTTGAAATCTGTGAGAACAAATACTTCAATGCAGTTGACTGTGTAGCCTGCTTAGTGATCCCCTTGACTTGGCACCAAATTCAAATTAACATTGGGAAAGAGTAAATCCATGCAACAAAAATATTTCTGGATAGATTTCTCCAAAGTCAACAGCTAGCACAGAAGTTATGGTGTTTCCTGCTTTGTTTCACAATAACCTCAGACCATGAGCTAGGGCAATGAATGTGAACTCACTGCAAATATCAATTCCTTTGCAGCTGACATACTATAGATAAAAGATTAGTGGTTACTGCTTCTAGCCATTATGGTCTCCTTGAATTTTCTTTATCACCAGAGAGGAGCTTCCCAGAGTTCTGTTCCTAAATTGACTAGATATTCTGCTTTCCCAGGTGTCTTGGTGATTTGTTGGAGTGAGTGAGAGAAAGAATCTATCAGGAAAGAGAGTGGCCTTATGAGATTCATGACGTGCATCATAACGATATGAGCCAGGTGAGCTTTATCTGTCTCTTATAAGAACATTTTTTAAAAATTGTCCTGATTGCGATTCGCATATGATTCACTGACAGCTTACTGGAACATTAACACACTGCCACTACAGCCCTTCAATTTCCTCAAAGATGTCCTACTTGCTGTTACCTCAACAGGAAGACACTGGGCACAAATAAAAGAAAAATAAAGAGGTATACACCCAAAATGTCCCTGCATCCTTTCCAATAGCTAATTATAAACCAGCATTAAAAATGCCAGAAAATAAAATCAACAAGCTTCTCAAGGCTATCCAAAGAAGTAGAAGAAGAAATAAAAGTACAACCAGGTAAATAAATTGTCTAAAAATGATATGGTAAGAAATTTCACAAGGGAGGTAAATCAAAAATCAGACAATGATGAAAGATATGCTGATCTGTCACTGAGATCAAAATACTAGGAAATTAGCCAGGTGTCACAAGCGCTTATGTTGCAGTAATGTATCAAGTTCACATATAGCTGGATTTATTGCATAGATAACAGGACATGTTTTATTTGCACACACTGAGTATGCAAATTAGTGTCTAAAACATTCCATGATCATAATAGTACATACAGTACTTCATTTTCAACTATAGAACACAGCTTCATTTTAATCAAGAAGAATGTTGGCAAAATGTGCAACCTGTGCTCTGCCAAATATGAACGTTCTAAAAATAAAAAAACAAACTCAGCTTTACTGCAACTTGTAGAATTATAATTAAGGTTAAACTGGGAATGGTTTTTGCATTTAAAGACTCTCGAAGTTCAAAGTATAACATCATGCAGCTGCATCTAAGAATAAGAAACTAGTCTCAACTTCATTATTTAAAACGTGTGGATTAATGGAGGGGGAAAAGGAAAATCATGACTTGAATATGGAATATATGCTGACCACAAAACATCAGAAGCAGAAGTCGGTCATTTAGCCCATCAACTCTTCTCTACCAATCAATATGATCGCAGCTGATCATCCAACTCAGTATCCTGTTCCCATTTTCTCCTCTTACCCTTTAGTACTTCTAGACCCAAGAACTATACCCAACTCCTCCTTGAAAACATTCAATACTTTGGCCTCAACAACTTTTTGTGACAGAGATCTCCACGGGATCATTATTCTCTGGTGTGAAGAAATCCTTACTTGTCTCAATCCTAAATGACTGACACTGTATCCTTTAGCTGTGACCCCTGGTTCTGAAATCCCTGGTCATCAAGAACATCCTTGCTCTTACTTTCTGGATTTATGCTGTCTCGTCCTGTTAGAATTTTATACGTTGCTATGAGATCACCCCTCATTCTTCTAAACTCCAATGAATATCATCCTAATCTCATGTTTCACTAAGATTGCCTCTTAACCTTCTAAATTTCATACAGTCCAAGCCTAACCTACTCAATCTCTTCTCATAAAACACAGACTTCAAGACCTCGTATCAGCCTATTGAATTTTCTTTGGAATGCCTCCAGTGCTAGTATATCTTTCTGTAGATAAGGAACTCAGAACTGTCTGGTATTCCAGCTATGATCCAACTATGCCTTATATAGTTTTAGCAAAACCTTGTTACATTCATACTAAATTACCATTGAAATAAAGGTTAACATACAAATTGCCTTCCCTATTACCAACTGAACTTGAATGCTGGATTTTTATGATTGATGCACGAGGATTCCCAAATCCTTCTATTCTGTCAATTTATGTTGTCTTTCACTATTGAAATAATATTCAGCTCCTCTGTTCTATAGGTTAAAATGTATAACCTCACATTTTCCCACATTATATTCCATCTATCAAGTTTTTGCCCATTCACTGAAACCGGTCTATACTTCTGCAGAATGTGCATAATCACCACTACTTGCCTTCCCACCTACTTTTATGTCATCCGCAAACCTGACTATAATACATCCATTTTCCTCATCCAAGTCATTTATATATTTTTTTAAATAATTGCAGCCTCAGGACTGATACCTGGGGCATTCAACTAATTACAGGATGCCATCTGCAAATGTCCCACTTTATCCCAACTCTCCAAATTCTATTAGTAAGCCAATCTGCAATCCAAGCTAATATACTACCTTCAACAAGAAGGGCATTTTTTTTTTTTTTAAGTAGCCTGATGCGTGGTACTTGCAAAACAATTTTGAAAATCCAAATATATTATATCCACTGTTTTCCCTTATTCATCCTGCAGGTTACCCCCTCAGAGAATTCTAGTAAATTTGGCAGGCATGATCTTCCCTTCATTAAAACATGTTGATTCTGCTCAATCTCATGTCATGTATTTCTAAATGCTCTATCACATCCTCTTTTTAGATTTTAACATTTCCCAGTAAGAGACGTTAAGCCAACCAGTCTTTAGTCATTTGTTTGTTTCCTTGACTTCTTAAATAAAACTGCTACACTGGTAATTTTACAAAGGCTTTTCCAGAATCTAAGGATTGTTGGAAGATTAATACCAGTACATTGACAATCTCCATACTTACTTCCTTTAAAATTGTACAATGTATCCCACCAGGGCCATGAGGGCGGCACGGTGGCTCAGTAGTTAGCACTGCTGCCTCTCAGTGCCAGGGACCCAGGTTCAATTCCTGCCTCGGGCAACTGTGTGGAGTTTGCACATTCTCCCAGTGTCTGCGTGGGTTTCCTCCAGTGCTCCGGTTTCCTCCCACAGTCCAAAGATGTGCAGGTTAGATGAATTGGTCATGCTAAATTGCCCGTGCTAAATTGCCCATAGTGTTAGGTGTAGGGGAATGTATCTGGGTGGATTGCTCTTCGGAGGGTCGGTGTGGAATTGTTGGGCCACACTGTAGGGAATCTAATTTAATCTGTCTTCAGCCCCAGGAGTTTCCCTGGCACCTTTTTCCTGGTGATAGTTACTATACGTATTTCCTCACCACCTTTTGCTCCTTGATTATTCAATAATTTTTAAATGCTATTAGTGTCTTCTACTGTGAAAACTGATTCAATATATATATTCAACCCCCCTGCCATTTCCTGGTTCCCCATTATTTCCCAAGCCTTGTTCTCCAAGGGGTTCAGGCTTTTTTCTTTCAATTTGATGCTATCTTTAACTTCCCTCATTAATCATGATTGTCTTATCCCTTTCCAAGAATCCTCCTTCTTCATTGGAATATATATTTGCTGTAAGCCACAAGCTATTTTCTTAAACTTCTACCAATGTTTCTCAACTGTCTTTGCAAATAAACGCCTTTCCCAGACCACTCCACCTGGCTGCTCTCATTTTTTTTACACTTGCCCTAATTTAAGCTTAGCCCAGTTATTTTGGACCCAAGTTCCTTCCTGTCAAATTGAATGCTAAATTCTACAATACTGTGGAAAAAGTGAGGACTGCAGATGCTGGAGATCAGAGCTGAAAAATTTGTTGCTGGAAAAGCGCAGCAGGTCAGGCAGCATCCAAGGAGCAGGAGAATCGACGTTTCGGGCACAAGAAGGGCTTATGCCCAAAACGTCGATTCTCCTGCTCCTTGGATGCTGCCTGACTGCTGCGCTTTTCCAGCAACACACTTTTCAGCTCTACAATACTATAGTCAGTGTTTCCTTTGGGTTTTTACTCTGACGTCATTTATTAAACGTTCCTCATTACACATCATTAGACTCAATTGTACTGACCAGTGACCGCACATGCCACAAACAGAGCAAAATTTATTTGACTTGGAGAGTCCTTATAAATAGCTGTATTCTTGAAAATGCTTTTCACTGAATAAAGAAAAAAATTCCAGAGTGATATAATTATCCTCATCAATAAGTGATCAATTAAGTACCATGGACTTTAGCAAACTTTAATACTTTCAATATAGATCAGGTCACTGATATCCACTAACATCTGTTGCACATAACTAAATACACACTTACTTTGTTAAGGGGCCAGCAAATATTTGTGTTGCTCATCAAACGTGATTTCATTTAACTCAAAGAAACAAACTTGCATTTAAATAGCAGCATATGACCACCAGACAGCTTCAGACTCACTGGTCTGTAGTTCTAGGCCTACCTCTGCCACCCGACTTGTAAAGTGAAGTCACATTAGCGGTGTTCCAGTCCTCTGGCACCGCCCATGCAGCCAGAGACAATTTAAAAATTGCGGCTGTGACTTCCTCCATTATCTCCCACAAATACGATAGTTATGGTAAGGGATTTTAACTTTCCAAACATCATTTGGGACTGCCATAGTGTTAAAGGTTTAGATGGAGAGGAATTTCTGAAGTGTGTACAAGACAATTTTCTGATTCAGTATGTGGATGTACCTACTAGAGAAGGTGCAAAACTTGACCTACTCTTGGGAAGTAAGGCAGAGCAGGTGACTGAGGAGTCAGTGGGGGAACACTTTGTGGCCAGCGACCATAATTCTATTTTTTAAAAAATAGTGATGGAAAAGGATAGACCAGATCTAAAAGTTGAAGTTCTAAATTGGAGAAAGGCCAATTTTGACAGTATTA
>NC_057715.1:55888123-55918125 GCF_004010195.1 Chiloscyllium plagiosum
TTTTTCACCCAGAGGGTGGTACATGTATGGAATGAGCTGCCAGAGGATGTGGTGGAGGCTGGTACAATTGCAACATTTAAGAGGAATTTGGATGGGTATATGAATAGGAAGGGTTTGGAGGGATATGGGCCGGGCGCTGGCAGGTGGGACTAGATTGGGTTGGAATATCTGGTTGGCGTGGACGGGTTGGACCGAAGGGTATGTTTCCATGCTGTACATCTCTAATGACTAACAGCCTGGGATATTAATATATTTGTAAAAACAGCCTGGACCTGGGGACTTGTCCACTTTTAAGTCCACCAATGTAGTGTTATGGGGTACAGTGGAGGTCTGGGTCTGGGTGGGCTGTTCCTCGGAAGATCGCTGCCAGCCCAATGGGCCAAATGGCCTTTTTCCAACTGGGGACATTCTACCAACTCTTTTGCTGTTGTCCTGTTTCCTCTGGGGTGGCAAACTTTAAGATAGCCTTGACTCCTTGGTAGACAGTGGTTTCCCTAAGGTGTTACTTCACCAGTGCTAATTTCTGAAATTGAGAGAGGAGCAGGGAAAGAAAGTACAAAACTCTTGCTGCTATTATTAATACATGTTGCAATTTTTGTCCTTTGTTGCTCAAATGCCACTATTGATAAACTGTTCCTTTGCGGATTCTGATATGTATGTCAACGTTCATTCTAAGCCGAAAAATTGTGACAACCTTATAAAAGTGTCACTAAAATAAGAGGTCAAAATTTGTTTATGTATCACTGAATTTCAGTGCCTCTTGATTAATAGAGTAATTCCAATACAGCCAGCTTTGGATTTTCCTTTTGAGTTGTTTGGGTTTGTCAGGTGATTACATTTTAGGTCAATATTGTACTACTTAAAACCATAAAAATGTGAGCTATTACAGTAAAATAATGAAAGCTGAACATTGACAATCAAGTTTCACATTAATCATAATACCTTCATACCAAAAATAATGGATGTAAACAATATTCCTCTGACTTGTTTACGTTGAGCATTCCATTACAAAGTCAATATGAAAAATCAACATACAAAATCAGGATGATAACACTCGCACTTTACGCATTCACATTCTGTCCTAATCTGGATTCACAACTGAATTTGGGAATGGCAATTAGATGTGTTGGCTGACTTTTAACCCTTCATTGCAACAACTCTATAATCTATGTACAGGTCGTTCTGCTATAACACGCACTTCGTTAATGCAAATTGGCTGTAATGCAATTGACGAACTGGGATCACTGTTTCTAAAGCGCAAACTTTGAAAGCATGTACTCGTTATAACATGATTCCGACACATTAGTTTAAATAGTGCTATTACGCGATTTTCGTATAACACGGGATTGCAAGAGAATGGAACTACCGCTTTACAGCAGAACCAACTGTAACAGATTCTATCATTTTACAAATTTGCGTTCTTGAGGTTGATAGGTAGCTGTCTGAGGTTTGTCTCCTTTATGATATCTAAACTTACATCCTGTACTCCCCTCTCAATTACATTTGACTGGTTGAAGTCTTGGTCCTGTTCTTGACATTTGCAAGTGGATAATTGCATGTTTAACTCACTGGTATGCTCCAGGTAGCCTTCACCAGTCTACAGTGGGGTATATTCCTTTCTCTTTGTTTTAGGAATAGGTTTTCCCCGAAGCTGTTCCACTTTATCTGGAACACTACGGTCATCAGTTGGATTGTCAGCTATGCTGTGCCTTAGGAAAGTATTCCTAATAGGTTTTGCCTTCACTTTCCCCCAGCCTTTATGACTGAGAGAAAGTGAACCTGCACCCTTTTACTCCTTCCAGACCATTTCTGACACTTGTGGCTTGACATTAGCCCTATTTAAAAAAAAAAGCGACCCTTCACACGCACCCCAAATCTCTCAGTTCTTAATGCCTCCTGCATGTCTTCAAAATCGCTCTCAGTTCCCAACCTCTTTGTTTCCCATTGGTTTAATTCAAATGACCCCTCTTCAGCCACTCAAATGGGACAGCTGGGGTCTGGGCACAAGTTCCCAATTCATTACAATTCCAGGCAGGATAGCCACAAATAGTTATTACCTGGGTGATGAGGGATGAATTGGCTCCCTTCTTAATTAAACCCCTCTCTTGACTGGTCACAACAAAGGTAATTCAAAAAGAATCCCTTTCCTCATGCAAACCTTTTCAAATACAAAATGTTTTTAAAAGGAACCAAATTAATGAGGCTTTCTTGAGTCCAAGAAAGAGTGAATTTATTAGCTACTAAATGCATGAAAAGATAATACAATGGGACACCTGCAGACTCTGATTTGAAACGTGAAGAGAGTAAAACAATAGCAGTTAAAAATGTATCCAAATAAGTCTGAGTTTTGTAAAGAGTAGAACATTCCGACCATTAAATTGGATGATAATAGTAGTGAAGCATTAATTTCAAATTCTTGGCTATCCAAGCTAGTTGACAGACTTTTGTCCTTTTTCTTTTTAACAGTGACTTCAATGGCTGACCTAATTTCCAGCACTCTAACCGAGAGAAGTGTTTCATTTACCTGCAGTGCAGGGGTATCTAATAGCTGTCCTCAAGCTGTGAACTTCATGGCACACTCAATTACACAAGTACATCAGCCCATGAACACACTACGACTAGGGCTGAGCGAATTTTTAAATCTCTGCTCTTAATAAATTAACACACATAGTCTGGGATATAACCTACAGAAAATGGCATTCTTGCTGAGAAGGGTAATTAGTTTTTGTCTTGTATCAATTGTTTTTAAGCCTTTCTCAAATCTCCCTGACACTTTATAGGTGTGACATTCCATGGGTTGACACAAAGACCTTCAGCAGTCAATGAATTCTAATCTCAGGATTTACGTTATCAGCTATTCTGGGCTTCTGGACCTTTTTTTTTCCCAAGATAAGATTTGTTTAATTTGTCAGTCAGTAATTTTGGATGATGATCCATTGTCAAGACAGCAATTCTCATTAGCTTTGCTTCCTGTTTAGACCTTCTGAAGCTCTTTCAGTCCCCAGCTTTCCTGCCACTAGCTTTCTGGGTCACCTCAATCTCTCTGGCTTGTCCTCATCTGTTTGAGAAGTATATTTTACAAAATCATACCCTTATAAACTATCTCTATCTGGCATTGGCAAGTTAATCTTACCCTTAAGTGACAACCTAATAAATGGTACCTCTATATCATTTCTCATGAGCCACTTCATTGGCACTCAGTTGATCTGCCTTCAGGTGAAAGTTCTCATTTTTCCCAAAGCAAGAGTAGTCAGCACCCAGTGTCTCAAAGAATACAGATTTCTTTTTCTGGATGCTTAAAGCAGTCAGTGGTCACCATTACTTTTGATAAAATCTCAACAGCTATCCTGAATACCTGAAATAGCACAGACCAATGCTCAAGCCATATCTTGCTGAGAGTTCCTGGAGGATGCAGTAACCAACAGATTTCCTTTACCTGCCCTGGGTTCCTGCAGTGGAAGCACCATGGGTGTTTTCCCACCTGTCTCCCATTCAAATGTCTAAGGATATTTCCACCTTCACTGTCTGGTTTCCTTTTTCGTTCTAGCTGACTCCTGCAGTATTTACCTTGCCCTCATTCCCCTCCAGTCTTTGAAAGTTTCGAGACACCAAATTCCCATGGTTTAATGGACTTGTGGATTAGATTGGAGTCATCAGACATAATTTCTGCCTGTTCCTCAACAGGAGTACCATTTGGAAAGAATATGGAGATTTTGAAACCATTGAGGAAAATCACCTCAACCACGTTTTCATAGATGGTTTCAACTTTAAATTGCTGTACTCACTGGTCAAAAACAATTTCCTCAAGCTATTCATTTTCTAGGTATACTTGGTGAGACCAGTTTCTTGATGATATGGAAATTTCACACAATATATTCCTGAAACTAACAGCAATGCAGTTAAAATAACCCTTTTGGCTCAAACTGGTAATAGTTTCTGGGTCAGCCTGCTCTGCAACAGTAATGTCAAACAATGGACTAGCCACTTAAACTGCTGTGCTAAATTTGTTAAGAGACAGTATTCAACTCTCCTAATTATTAGAGAAGGCACACAGAATGTTAACTTTTTTTGCGAAGTAATAGTATTTTCCATTTTAGCTCATCAGCATTAATAAAATGCCTCTAGAGATTTGCAGCTAATTAGATGGTAAATTAGTTGACTGCTAAACTGGTTGCTAAATGATTTAGTACCAGAACAGATTGCAAGTCACAACCCAATTCCAAAGTCACATGCAGGCAATTAAACTCAGCCAACTTGACTGGGCACAAGAGTGAGTGCTAAATTTTAGCAACTTTTGCAGTTACTCCTTCCTCATCTTCAATCTCTCTTTTCCCTTGACCACAAATTCCCTTGGACATACGGCATCTCTCAAAATACAAAAGCTGGAAATTTAAAATAATAAAACACTGAAAATCTAGAAAACACACTAAGGTCATTTGAAGGGAGAAACTGCTGCGACAAGTCGTATTTTTAAGTTTTTGGCTTTTGTTCCATACACAACTGCAAATTATCTTCTCCAGTTAATCCACACAAGACTAACCAATCAAGCCCATGGGTTGCACATCAAGATTTGATTTCAAAACATAATTCCAGCTTAATCTTGTAGCTACTAAGAGTTTTCTTTTTGAATGACTTCAAAATAAACAAATTAGGATTTTCTGACCAAGGTGCTGTAAAAAGTTTCCTGTGTCTGGCTCTCTGAATAAAATTAAAAATAGAACAGTTGCTTTCAAACAAGTATGACCTTTAATTGAGAACTGCCCTTTTTGTAAAGGACAAGCCTCCACTTCTACTATCCACAAGTAATTACAAGTCCTATTTTTGATGAGCAATAGGAAGTATCCACAAAAACTGCAACCAAAAAGCTACAAACTTTATTACTATCAATTGTCAAGAGGGATTTTTTTATAAATATTTTTATTGAAAAGAAAGTAAGTTTTCAAGTTTTTACAAAATTACAAAACTAATACAAAATTGTGTAATCTCTTTACAGTATAGTGACAGTATCAGTATAAAAAAAGCTAACTGCTGACCTACTCTACAAACTACCAAAACACAAAATAAGATACAAGAAGAAAAACTCTATACATTAACAAACAAAACTACAGTTTAGTACATAACTAGCAACAAAAGAAGAGAAAAAGGAAGTGAATAAATAAATAAGCAAAGTAAAATTATGTCAAGTCATAATAAAACCCGTATTTATACGAGATTCTTCCTCCCAGGGGCCCCATACTGACACACAGTCCTCAAGACTAAACAAAGGTCAATACATCTGCATTGATGTCGCTCAAAAATGGGCCGCCACATTCTATAAAACAATTCCATTTTTTGGTGCACACAGTCGTAAGAAAGTCTAGATGGATATATTCCATAACTATCCTATGCTAGTTCGAAAGTTCAGGAGGACTTTTGGATACCCAACTTGCTATTATGTTTTTCCTTGCACAAAATGTGAGGAGAGAAAATAATTTCTTCCCATATCCATCTAGAGAGGAAACATTTGAAGAGCCCAAAAGGCGAGACACCAGGTCTAACCCAATCTCCGTTCCCAAAATCTTTGCCAAGACATTCACTACACTGTTCCAGTAACTACGAATCATATGTAATGTCCACAAACAATAAATGAGAGTACCAACTTCTATTTTACGTTTAGGACACATTGAAAATGCTCCTGCCTTAAACTTTGCAAGTCGCTCTGGTGCCAAATGGGTCCAAGATGTATTTTCAATTGAATAGCTTGAGTCCTATTACAGATAGCGACCTTCCTGGCATTTTCCCAGATGTCCTCCCACAACCCTAATTCCGGAGTCCAGGTTTTATATAGCCATTCCATTTCCTTCGATACATTATTACCTAGTGAGTGATAGAGAGTACTGTCCGAGGGTGTGCCCATCGTCTGAAGCACTCTCCTTTCCATATCTGATTTATAAGGATTGGTCATTAATGTGGTCTTTTTTTGAACAAAATCTCGTATTTGAAAATATCGAAAGAGATCCTTGCTAGACAACCCGAACCTCTGACGTAACTGTTCAAAGAACATCACGATCTCCCCACCAAATACTCCCAGCATTCCCACTATAGGGATAAAGGGTGAGTTTTTTTTGTAAATTACCCTCACCCTGTCGTATCATCCAAGCTTTGACTGCGTTTAGGACAATCTGGCTTTTACAATGATCCGTGACAGTTCTCATCTTATCCATAGACAATAGATTGATGAGGGGGCATTTTGATTGGGAAGCCTCAATATCCAGCCAAATTGATTGTGAATCACAAGAGACCCAGTCAGCCACATATGATAGTAGAGTGGTCAGTTGGTACTTTCTAAAAACCGGAAAATCCAGACCTCCCCTTACTTGTGGAAGCTGTAATTTATCTAATATAATAAGGGACCGTCTATGATTCCAAACAAAGGAACCAAGCCAACCATAAAGCTTGCTCAGCGCCTGTCTCAGCAACATCAAGGGAAGCATTCTCATGGGGTATAATAAGCATGGGTGGATATTCAATCTAACCAAAACTATTTTTCCTAACCAGAATATCAGGAGATCTTCCCAACGCTGGAAGTCCTGCTTTATTTTCTTTAATAAATGAATATAATTAGCTTTACATAACTGACCAAATACCGGAATAATAAAATACCTAAATAGAGAAAACCTCTCAGTGACCACCGAAAGGGGAAGCAGGATCCATCCACAAAGTTAGTTATACTGGTAAGACCTCTACCTGCATGGCCTCTGATTTCGTGAAATTAATTTTGTATCCTGAAAACATACCAAACAAATTAACCATTGAATTAAACAGGGCACAGATGTCAATGGATCATTTAAGAAAAGAAGAACATCAGCATAAAGAATAATTTAATGCTTGCCTGATCCTACCTTCGGGGCCGTTATACTGGGGTCAGTTCGGATGGCTTCCGCCAGCAGTTCGATCATTAGTGAAAATAGTAGTGGCGAAAGAGGACATCCTTGGTGACAACCTCTGCCAATACTAAAACTATCCGATCTTATGCCATTAGTAGTCACCGCTGCTTTTGGGCCATTATGTAAAACTGTGACCCATTTAGTAAAAAACCTCTCCAATACCAAACCACTCCATACTTTAAAAAAGGTATGGCCATTCTACCTGATCGAATGCGTTCGCTGCATCTAGGGTGATAACTAATCGATTGCTTTTTGCTGGCAGACTTGTACCATATTTAACACTCTGCTGATATTAGTAGATCTGCGACCCGTAATAAACCCCATCTGTGATCCTCTTTTATAATAAATGGCAAAACCTTCTCCAGTCTTATTGCTAGCACTTTCGAGAGGATTTTAAAGTCCACATTTAATAAGGATATAGGCCTGTGCGAGGTACAGTCATCTGGGGCTTTCCCCTTCTTGAGGATGAGAGAGATATTTGCTTCTCTCAGAGAGCGCGGGAGACAACCCTGACTAAATGAGTAGTTGTACATGTCTATAAGTGGTCCAGCCAACTCATCTACGAACTTTTTCTAAAACTCAGCCTGGAATCCATCTCGCCCGGGAGCTTTGCCACTCTGGAGCTGCCTCACCGCCTTCTGCACCTCCTGAATTGTCAGGGAGGCATTCAAAGTGGACCTGTTCCAAGGTTATGTCCAAAAGATCCAGATTCTTAAAAAAAAAAAGACTCCATCTCCTCGTTCTATCCGCACAGCCCTCTGACTGGTACAGCTCAAAATAAAACTTTCTCAAAGCTGAATTGATCTTTTTATGGTCAAGTCAAAATACCAGCACCATCTCTCATAGATGCAATGGATTGGGGAGCTTTCTTCTTTCTGGCAAGCTATACTAGATACCTGCCCAGCTTATTGCTGTACTCGAATAGTCTCTGCTTCGCAAATAGTATCTCCCTCTTTGCTGTTTGAGTAAGAGTAGCATTCAAGGTAGCCCTGAGGGCTGTAATCCGCTGCAAGTGAATTATGGATGGCTTATCAACATACACCAACTCAGCTGCCTTCTGGCGAGCCTCAAGCAGACGCTGTTGTTCTCCTTTTTGTCTTTTCCAGGTCGCAGAATATGAAATAATTAAGCCGCGCATATGTGCCTTAGCAGTCTCCCACATCATCAATGGGTTACTGGCTGTACCTATGTTAATGTCCCAGAAAGCTTTAAATTCCTGCAAAAAGTATTCTATGAACTTACTATCCTTCAGTAGGAAAGGATCCATACACCAGTGTCAGGAGTCTATCTTATCACCACTCGTGTTGACCTTCATATAGACTGCTGCATGGTCAGAAATAGCTATATTCCCTATTTTACAGGACAGTATTGAATTCAGAAAGGTCAAGGGGACAAAAAAAACATATCAATTCCGGTGTGGCACTTGTGTGGGTTAGAATAAAAAGTGAAATCTCTACCTTCAGGGTGAAGACATCTCCACACATCTACCAGTCCCAACTCCCTATTCAAATCAACCAGCTGCCTAGATCGCAGAGATATGCCCGCAGAGCTCCTAGGTATCCTGTCCACCTTGGGATCAATAATACAATTAAAATCTCTCCCTATAATTATGTGATGTACCCCAAGGGCCATCAGCCTGAAGAATGCATCCGTTAGAAATTTAAAAGGATGTGCTAGAGTGGGGGGGCAATATACATTCAAAATCTCATACGCTTCTCCACATATTGGAGCTTTAAGTATAATAAACCGCCCGGACTAATCTTTTATCTGGCTTAACATTTGAAATGGTAGATCTTTATGAATAAGAATGGCCATTCCCCTACTTTTCAAGTTGAAGGATGAAAAGAACACCTGACCAAATCCTCTCTGTTGCAGCTTCAAATGCTCCTTATCAGTTAGGTGTGTCTCCTGTATAACGGCTACATCAACCCTCTCTTTTTTAAGACTCAATAACATCTTTTTCCTTTTCATTGGCGAGTGGCTCCCTTTAACATTCCAAGTGCACTATTTAAACGAATGGCTAGCCATGATCGCTCAAGAAAGTCAGAGAACCCCCCAGGAGGAAGAACCCCACACAACAAACCAAGTAAAAACCGTAAACAATTCGTAAGTTTTTAAAAAAAAACCTTTACAAAACTACTAAAAATTACTCCTAAAAAATAATAACAGTATAAGAGAGGACTTTCACCCTTATACACAGGGGCACTCCTACTGTCCAGTAATCCTGCCATAACTCCTTCCAACTGGAGCTATGCCCTTGCCCCAGACATTGCAAAATAAAATGGATAAATACCAATGTCTTATACCAAGGAAATTAAAGGTGGGCATCCAGCCCATCCCTTCCATATTATTAACCTAGGCATTCTTAACAAAGCAGCATCATGAAAAAATATATATAAAATTACAATCCCAGAAAATATTCAAGGAAAACCCGAAAAAATTCAGAAACAACCCCCAACCAGATCAACCAAGCAAATTATAAATAAAAGTTAAAGGACAAGCCCCTCAGGAAACGATAAGTAGTAAAAGGGGGAAGGAGGAGAGAAAAAAAAGGGCATAAAGAAGAAAAACAATTGTTCATATAATTTGAGTCCTTTAGTCTATTTAAGAGCATCCAAAAATTCTTTTACTTTTTCCGGTGATCCAAAGTTATACACAGACCCTCCATGACTGAAGTGCAGTGCTGCCGGGTATCTCAAGGCATACTGAATATTTAAATCCCTCAGAAGCTTCTTTACCTCATCAAATGCCTTCCTCTTACGTGCCACGACAGGAGAGAAGTCCTGGAACAGCATCATTTTCAACCATTTGTATACCATAGCTTGGGGATCCTTCCCCAAAGCTCTGGAGGCCTCCAGCAGCATTTGCTTATCGCTGTAGTGCTGGAGTCACACTAGGCCCAGGCGGGGGCGCTGGTCCGATTCAGGCCTGCAAACAGCAACCCAGTGGGCCCATTCAACCCGCACCCGGCCTAGCCCCAACCCCAGCTTCAGCAGTTGTGGGAGCTCTTCCAAGGTCCAGACTCTGCTTTCCAGAGGCCGGACCTGACCCACAGAGGATTCAGCAGCAGTCTTGGAGGCCACCCCTCCAACACTCTGCCCGTGTTTCTCAATCTCTCTGTCATGCTTCTGCAGCATGACCAAGATTGACTCCCACCTGGACCGGGTCTCTTCCACTGAAGCATCGATCTTCTCTCGAAGTTGACAAACTCAGAGATCAGGCTCTCTGAGTTTGTCAACTTCGAAACTTTTGAAAAGTTTGGTACATTTCAAAATGACCAAAGGAAACGAATCATGCAGTTTGCAACAGGCAGGGACCCTTCCCCTGCCTGCAGCAACAGATGCGGCCACCCCGGGGAACTTGCCTGCAGAGACGAGCCTGATCTCTGAGTTTGTCAACTTTTAAAAGTTTGGTGCAAAATGGCTGTAGCAACTGGGAAATAGCTTGTTTTAGTGGTTTAAAACATGAGAGGAGGGTGGGTACCCCACTTTTTCTGGGTCCTGGGCAGAGCTCAGCAAACTCAGACCTACTGGGTCGCTGCCATCTTGAAACCCCCAGGAATTTGTTTTTAAAAAAAGCCTCACGCGCACATTCTGAAAGCAGGGAGATCCCTTGTTCAGCACAAACATTTTAATCACAAAATCCAACCCAGACCCGGGTTCGATTTTAGTCACAAAATCAATACAGCATTTATACTGGAGAACTATACATTGGAAGGATTTACCATTACAGGCTATTGCTTCTATAGAAATTGCAAAGTTTATATTGCAGGACAATTTCAGCAGTGTGTAGATATCCAATGGGACTGTACAAATTCATTTCTATGTTAAAATCAAAAAAATTCTACAAAAACTTAGCAGGTCTGGCAGTATTTCTGGAAGCGAAACGGAGTTAATTTTTCAAGTCCAAAGACTCTTCTTTGGCCACCCATGACAGTAGACCGGTGTTTCAATTCCAGACTAATCAATCAATTAAATTTAAATTCCACCAGCTGTCATGTTGGGACTTGAATCCTTGTTTCAAAAGTATTAGCTTGGACCTTAGGATTATGATTCTAACAGCATTACCACTATGCCAGCGCCTACTTACGGCATTACTACTTTGGATCTATCTTTACCATAGAGGAAGACACTGCTCAGGTTACAGTGAGAAGGTGCAAATCAGACTAATGAAAGATTTAAAACTAATAAGGAGGCAGCATTGTATAGGCTGCCTGTATACAGCTGATGAAGCACCAAGAAAAAGTGCATCAAAAGATACACAGGGAAATGAAACTGCAAGTTGCAGAGGCAAGAGATAATTTTCTAGTCTTCCATTATCTCTGGAACCTGCTAAACGACTACAAATTTGCAAATGTTACATCCTAGGGGAAAATGGTATAAAGATAAGCCCAGCAACTACAGGCCAGTCAGTTAAGTTTGGTGGTATAGAAGCTTGTAGTAAACGTTACTTGGGCAAAAGTTGCTTAACAAGGAGCGTCAGAGTGGATGTGTCAAACACAAACCATGTTTAATTAACTTCTAGCTTATTGACAAGGCAACAGAAGACTGATGAGATGTATTTGATTTCCAAAAAGCATTTGATACAGTAAACACAAAAGACTTGTGAGCAAAGGAATAGGTTACGAAATGCAAGGGACAGGATCAACACAGATACAAAACTGGCCAAATAAAACAGAAAGCAATAGTTGATACGTATTTTCAAGACTAGATGAAGATTTGTCAAGATCTCGACTCTCCTAATTATATATTAATGAAGAGCATAATTTAAAAATCTGTAGATTTTTCTATAAACTGCACAATTGTGAACTGGGGAAAAAGGAACTTAAGCACACGGAATTGTGTTCCACTTAAAAGGTTGGGGTCATGTTGTTTTAAGAAATTAACAATTAGAAAGATAGGATAGAAATAGGTGAACTTGCCAAGCTGGAGACATGATGTCTACTCTGCTTGCAGTAATATCAGTCCAGAGATATTCGTGTTTTTGTTAAGTTAAATTAGTTAAAAGCATTCTGTGAACTCTGCAAGGCTGCAAAACCAATTTACTTCATCAGGTCAAAGAAGAAATTATAAATAATACTTCATTCAAAAAGTCAAATTAAAAGGTAGTACAGAGTAGGAATAGGGAACATCATCATGGAGATGTGTACAGCCTAAGGTTTCTCTGGTTTCAATTTATCTACATGCTTGCTGCAAGAAGCACTGGCTGAATTTTGCAGCTGGAGGAGTGCTACATCAAAACACTGTTATTCTCTAATGCCCTTCAGGGAACAAAATCTGCCATAGAAACATAGAAAATAGGTACAGGAGTAGGCCATTCAGCCCTCTGAGTCTGAACCCCCATTCAATATGATCATGGCTGATCATACAACTTCAGGATCCCATTGCTGTTTTCTCTCCAAACTCCTTGACCCCTTAAGTCACAAGGGGTCACGTCCAGATCCCTCTTGAATATATCTAATGAACTGACCCCAACAGCTTCATGTGGGTGAGAATTCCACAGATTCACAACTCTCCGAGTAAAGAAATTCTTCCTCATCTCAGTCCTGAAAGGTTTAACCCTTATTCTTAGATTGTGACTCTTAGTTCTGGACTTCCCCCAACATCAGTAACATTCTTCCCATATCTAGCCTGTCCAGTCCCATCAGGCTTTTATATATTTCTATGAGGATTCCCCCCCGCCTCATTCTGCTAAATTCCAGCAAGTACAAGCCCAGTCAATTCAGTCTTTCCTCATACATCAGTCCAAGAATACATTCGCTGGACTCAGTCAATGGCAAGAATGTCCTTCCTCAGACAAGGAGGCCACTGCATACAATACTCAAGATATGGCTTCCCTCAGGCTGCATCTACATGCCAACCTTCAAATGACTGTTCCACCATAACACCAAGGTCTCATCGCACCTCACCTTTTCCGAAACTGCCACTGCAAGGCAGGTTATCATTCAGATGATAACCTGCCTTGCGACCAAAGTGGATAACCTCACATTTATCTATATTATATTGCATTTGCAAGTATTTGCCCACACAACCAGCCAATCTATCCAAGTCACTCTGCAGCCTTTTAACATTCTCCTCACAGCACACACTACCACCCAGCTTAGCGTTATCTGCAAATTTGGAGATACTGCATTCAATTTCTTCATCCAAATCATTAATGTATATTGCAAACAGCTGCAGCACCCCACTCATCACTGCGTACCACTTTGAAAAGCACTCGTTTATTCCAACTCTTTGCTTCCTGTCTGCCAACCAGTTCTCTACCAATGTCAGTACATTACCTCTGATACCTTGAGCTTTAATTTTCCTTACCAATCTCTTGTGTGGAACCTTGTCATAAGCCTTTTGAAAGTACAGATACACAACATCTACTGATTGATACTGGTCCACTGTACCACTCACATCCTCAAATAAATTCTAGAAGATTTGGCAAGCATGATTTCCCTTTAGTGAATCCATGCTGACCAGGACCTATTCTGCTACAGCTTTCTGAATGCTCAGTTATTACATCCTAAATAATTGACTCCAGAATTTCCTCCACTATCAATGTCAGACTAACCAGCCTGTACTTCCCCATTTTCTCTCTCCCTCCTTTTTTTTTTAGAAGAGCTACCCTCCAGGCAATTGGAACTCTTCCAGAGTCTATAGAATGCTGGAAAATGATCACCAATGCATCCACTATTTCTAGGGCCACTTCCTTCAGTATTCTAGGATGCAGAGCATCAGGCCCCAGGGATTTATCTGGTTTTAATCCCATTAATTTCCCCAATATTACTTCCTGAATAATAAAGATTTCCTTCAATTTCTTTTTTTTTAAAAAAAGTATTTATATTGAAAACATTTTTCAAAATTGTAAAATTACAGAAATATGAAAATATAACATTAGAATGACAAAAACAACAATAAACAATAAAGCAACTACTATACTACTCTACAAAAGAACTCAACTACACTCATTACACAGCAATAAATAAATAAGTACATAAATAACGCTGCTCAGCATAACAAGACCTCAGCTCTCAACTTTTGACAGCATTAATTATTAAACTCATGTTTGCTCAAAATATATCCTCTTGGGACATTAGGTTTATTAAACCAAACCAACATGGCTGGACAAAAGCCCTAATTAAAATCTGCTCTCAAATAGTGCAAAAAGACAATTATAAAAATTGTCCATTTTCTGGTACACCATGTTTGTAAGGAAGTCCAAAGGAATGTGTTCCAGAAATTAACTAATGCCACCCCGACAGACCCGGGGAGTTCTCAGCACATCAAAATGTTCTTCCTCACACAAAAAGTGAGGATACTAAAAAAAAATTTCCCATGTACATCTAAGGAAGATAAATTCAGCAAACCCAGAAGAGAAAGCAGGTTCACCTTGTCTTCAGTTCCCAAAACCCTCTCTATTACTCCTGCCACAGCGCTCCAATATGTACGGAGCCTGTGGCAAGACCACAAACAATGAGTGAGGGTACCTCTATTTATTTTACATTTGGGGCACACTGAAGACGCACCCTGCTTAAATTTTGCTAGACGATCTGGGGCCAGATGAGCCCGATGAAGAATCTTTAACTGCAAAACATGGGTCCTATTACATATCGAAATCTTCGTCACATTCTCACAAATGTCCTCCCAAGTTTCCAGAGTGATCTCCAACACTAACTCTCTCTCCCAGACCTCCCGTAATCTGTCAATGTCACCCAAGGAATCTCCTCCCAACAAATGATAGAGAGTACTCACTGAAAGAGTGCTCTAAGCCTGAAGCACCCTCTTTTCCCATCTCAGACCTAAAACACTCAGTCAGAAGTGTAGTCTCTTTTCAGATAAAATCTCTGATTTGAAAAAAAACAGAAGAGGTCCCTACTCGATAATCCATACTTAAGAGTTATTTGATCAAATAACATTAATTTTTCATCTTCAAACAGGTCACCCAAACAAGAGACTCCCCTATCAGAGATCCATTATCCCTGGCCGGAAACCTGGCGTACCAACTATGGGACTATGGAAAGATGTTTTAGACATATTACCCTCCATCTGTCTCATTGCCTTCCACTTTTTGTCAGTATTAATAACTATTGGATTGCGGCAATGTTCCACAACTATCCTCATTTTGTCCAGAAACAACAGGTTAATCAGAGGTCACTTTGCCTGGGAGCCGCAAAGTCCAATCATATCGACACCGAATCCTCATAGGCCCAGTCACTCACAAAAAAATAGAAGGGAGCTCAATTGATATCTTCTGACTCCTCCCAACCCCTGGAGCATCTGTTATTTCATAAGCTTGACAAGGAGCCGCTTATGGTGCCAAATAAAAGAACTACACCAATTAATTCCCAAAATGTTTCGCGAAAAAAGCAAGAAAGCATCTGCAGAGGTTACAATAAGCCAGGAAGAACATTCATTTTAAGAAGAGCAGCTCGACCTAGCCATGACATTGGAAGGGCTCCCCATCTTAGAAGGTCTTGTTTAATCTTGTGAAACACATTAACAACATTAGCCTTGAATAACTGATCAAAACTAGGGGTAACAGAGGCCCAATTTAAGAAAGCCTCCCAGTGCCCACTTAAAGGGGAACCCACCTTCAACGTCTGGTATTTCCCCAAGACCCCTGTAGGCATAGCCTCCGATTTTGAAAAATTGATCTTGTAACCTGAGAAAACGCCAAATGAATTAATACGTTGTATCAAATAAGGTACTGAAACTGCCAGGTTTGAACGAAAAACGAAAACATCATTGGCACATAATGTGATCTTATGCACCTTCGACACTACTCTTGGGACAATTATATTAGCGTCCCGACGAATGGCCTCTGCCAGCAGCTCAATCACCAATGTGAAGAGCAATGGTGAGAGGGGACTGCATTGCCGACTGCCCTATCATGTTAAAATTACCAGCCATTATACCATTCGTGAGAACCGCGACCAGAGGATCACTGTAAAGGATCCTTATCCATCTAGTAAACATTTCACCCAGGCCAAACCGCTCCAGGGTATGAAAAAGATACAGCCATTCCACCCAGTCAAATGTTTTCTTCGCATCCAAGGAAACCACCAACCCTTGAACTGACATTGCTGGCACATTTGAATCATGTTAAACAGTCTCCTAACATTACTAGAAGACCTGTGACCCTTTATACAGCCCTTCTGATCTTTCTTAACAAACAAGGGCAACACCCTTTGCAACTTCAATGCCAGAGTCTTCGATAAAATTTTAAAATCAGAGTTTAAAAGCGAGATGAGTCTATAAGAAGCATAGTCTTCCAGGGTCTTCCCTTTTTCAAGGATAAGAGAGATATTAGCCTCTCTCAAGGAAGGCGGGAGGCGATCCCAATGACATGAATAGTTATACATGTCTAGTATCGGTCCTGACAGTATGCTTACAAATTCTTTATAAAACTCACTGGGCAAGCCATCAGGGCTGGGCACCTTACCACATTGAAGTTGCCTCACCACCTCCTGTATCTCTGGACTGTTAACAGAGCACTAAGGAGAGACACCTGCTCAGCAGACAAATCAGGAAGATCCACATTCCTAAAAACAGACTCCATCCTACCCAGTTTGTCCTCACAGCATTCAGATTGGTAAAGTTCAGAGTAAAACCTCCGAAACATCTCATTGATTTTTTTTTAGCATCGTAACTAAGAGAAGAAATAGGCTGGGAGGCATTCTTCTTCCTGACCAAAGTATTTACCCATCCTATCACCATGCTCAAACAGTCTCTGCTTTGCAAAGGAAGGTTCCTTCATTGCTGTATGTGTTAACGTGGAGTTTAAGGTGGATTGGAGAGCTGTGATCCACTGCAGCTTAGTCACCGATGGTCTACTTGTAATATGCTGGCTCAGCTGCCTTCTGTCGTGCCACAAGCAGACGCTGCTGTTCTCCCTTCTGTCGCTTCTGGCTGGCAGAGAATGATATAATACTCCCTCCAGCATAAGCCTTAGTAGTGTCCCAAAGAATGGACGGATTACTAGCTGTACCTGAATTGGTGGCCGAAAAAGCTTCAAATTTCCCAGAGAAGTATTCTACAAACTTGCTGTCCTTGAGGATGAAGAGATCCATTCGCCAGTACCATTAGCTCATTGCATCACCCTTAATCTTAACCATTAAATACACCACTGCATGATCAGAGAGGGCAATATTCCCAATTGAGCAGGATACCACCAAATCTCAACAAGCCATGGGAGTTAGGAAATAATCAATCCTTGTGTGGCATTTATGAGGATTAGAAAAGAATGTAAAGTCTCTACCTGTGGGGTGTAAACGCCTCCAAACATCCACCAACCCCAGGTCCACACATAGATCACCCAACTGCTCAGATTGTGAAGAAAGCTTTGGGGGGCCTGTGGGCATTCTATCCAGCACAAGATCCATAAGGCAATTAAAGTCCCCCCCTGTAAAAATATGCCGCGACACCAAGGCCATCAGCTTAGTGGATCATTCAGAAATTTACGAGGGTGGGCCAGAGGCCAGAAGTCATTCAAAATACTATATTCTTCACCATGTATAAGGATCTTAAGAATAACAAACCAACCATACTCATCTTTAACACAATCTATTAAATTAAATAGGAGACCTTTCCGGACGGGTTTTGCCACTCCTCTGCTCCTAATACTAAAAGACAAGAAAAACACCCAATCAAATCCAACCTGTTGCAACATCAAGTGTTCTTTGTCATTAAGGTGAGTCTCCTGCAACAGGACAACATCCACCCTCTCCTTTCTAAAGCTTGACAATGCCTTTTTTCTTTTAACTGGTGAATGAATTCCTCTGATATTCCAGGTGCACCATTTAAGAATGCTACTAACTATGATCCTTTACAATTATCTTTGACCTGCCAAGAGGAAGAATTTATCTTGCAACACACTGACCATACTCAAAAGGAGACTCATAGAACCTATTTACAAAAAAAAGCTAAACTACAAAACACACTTATTGGGGGACTCTTCCCCCTATCCACAGAGGTGCTTACATTTCCCACACATACCTCCATCCCCCCCGCTTCCAGCTTGAGCCACACTCCAAACCCAAGCAATGGAAGAAACCAAACAAAGGACATTGTAAATGCAAAGGCATAATAAAAGCAGTGAGCACTCTGCCCACCCCCCACGCTATATCAATACCACTCTAGCTCAAAGAGGGAAAAAAACCCACCAACAACGTCTTTGGGAAAAGAGTGAAAGTACAAGGAATAAAAGCAAGACAAAAAAAAACAGACACTATTGTCCATTTCCATAAATACATCTACATTATTTTAAGGTGTCCAAGAGGTTTTTGGCTTGTTCCAAGGAATCAAATGACTGCTCGTAAGTAACACAAATCACCGCGGAGTATTTCATCGAATTTTGAACACAGGAGTCCTTTAATCTTCTCAATCTCAAACGATTTCCTCTTAAGGGTCACTGCCGCAGAAAAGTCCTGGAAAAACATTATCTTAGTTCCTTGATAGGTCAGGGCATGTTTATCTCTCCCCAACCTTCTACAAGTTTCCATGACACACTGCTTGTCCCTGTAGCACTGAAATCATATCAGAACCAGGCGGAGGCACTGGCCCTGACCGGGTCTGCGCACTGCAACCTGGTGAGCTCTGTTCAACCTTCGCCCAGTCCACTTCAGCATCCCAGCCAAGAAATTGTGGCAACCAGTCTTCAAAAATAATTTGCTGGCTGCCCACCTTCTACTCCCTCCAGCAGGCCAATGATCCAGATATTTTTCCTCCTACCTCTATTTTCCAGGTCATCAACTTGCTCAGTCAAGGTTCCAACCTGTTTCTCAAAGGCCTGGATCAGCTCCACCGAGGACTTTACCTCAGTCTCCTATGCCACGGTCTGCCACTTAACCTCTTCAACTCGCTTTCTGAGCCCTTCTAACTCCTCGTGCTTTCACAGCATGGCTGAGATGGACTCCAGTTAATTACAAGTCTCTTCCCTCATCTCCTGGATCAGTTGTCAGTTCGCTCAGAGTTCCTCCACAATGTTCTGCTGTGCAGGCATTTCTTTCACAGCTGCAGAAGGAGCTGCAACGGCTTCCACATTTACAGGCTCGGGCCCGCCCAATGTTTCAGTGTTCAGAGTGTTGAGACTTGGCCGTTTGCTTCCCCTTAGTCATTCTCACACTTTTGAAAAAGGATTTAAACAGTTGTATTACCATTTAATAATAATATTTTTCCATAAAAAAAACTAAGGTGGGAGGGGAGGTGAAAAAATATTACTACCCTGGTTTGGGGTGCAGAGCTCAGCAAGGCTGATCTTTTCAGATCGCCACCATCTTGAATCCCTCTTCAGTTCCTCCTTAATGCTTGACCCCCTGTTCCCTAGCATTTCCTGAAGGTTATTGGTGCCCACCTTAGTGAAGGCAGATCCAAAGTATTTGTTCAACTGGTCTGCCATCTCTTTGTTGACCATTATGAATTCATCTGATTCTAACTGCAAGAGACCTATATTTGTTTCACCAGTTGTTTTCTCTTCACTTATCTATAGAAGCTTTCGCAGTCAGTTTTTAAGTCTTTCTCAAAACTTACCTCCATAGTCTTTTCCCCTTCTGAATTAAACCCCTTCTCCTTTGCTGAATTTTAAATTTCTCCCAGTCCTCAGGTTTGCTGCTTTTTCTGGCCAATTTATATGCCTCCACTTTGGCTGTAACACTGTCCCTGATTTCCCTTGTTAGCCATGGTTGAGCCACCTTTCCGGTTTTACTCTTACAGCAGACAGGGATGAAGGAATTCCTGATGAAGAGCTTATGCTCAAAATGCCGATTCTCCTGCTCCTCGGACGCTGCCTGACCAGCTGTGCTTTACCAGCATCACACTCTTCGACTCTGATCTCCAACATCTGCAGTCCTCACTTTCTTGCAGACAGGGATATACAATTATTGAAGTTCATCCATGTGTTCTTTAAATGTCTGCCACTGCTATCCATCAACCACCCCTTAAGTATCCTTGTCCAGCTTATTCTAGCCAATGCATGCCTCATAACATCAATGTTAACTTTCTTTAAATTCAGGAACCTAATTTCAGGCTTAATTGTGTCACTCGCCATCTTAAATGAACAATTCTAACATATCATGGTCACTCTATCCCAAAGGATCTCACACAACAATGTTGTTAATTAATCCTCTCTCATTACATAATACCCAGTCTAGCCCTCTAGTTGGTTCCACAATATATTGGTCAAGGAAACCTCATATTCCAGGAAATCCTCCTCCATCACATTGCTACCAGTTTAGTTAGTCCAATCAATATGTAGATTGAAGTCACCCATAATAACTGTTGTATTCTTCATGCATACATCACTAATTTCCTGTTTGATACAATAGCCAACCTCTCAGCTACTGTGTGGTGGGCTGGACACAACTCTCATTAACGTCTCTTTCCCTCTGGCGCTCCACAGCTCACCCATACAGATTCCACATCATCCCGGCTAATGTCCTCTCTTACTTTGCGTTAACCTCCTCAACTAGCAATACTACCCCACTTCCCTTTCCTTTTCTTCTATCTTTCCTGAAAATTGAATAACCCTGGATATTGAGCTCCCATCCTTGGTCACCCTGGAGCCAGGTCTCCATGACCCCATTATCCATTATATCCATTAATAACTATCTGCGCAGTTATTTCATCCACCCTATTACAAATACTACTCACATTGAGACACAAAGTCTTCAGGCTCTCTTTTTTTGACATTTATTGCCCATACTCACCAGGTCTAGCCCACATGCAACTCCAGACCAACAGCAATGTGGTGATTCTCAACTGCTCTCTGAAATGATCTAGCAAGCTACTCAATTCTATCAACCACTACAAAATCTCAACAAAGAAATGAAACTGGACAGACCACCTGGCATCGACCTCAGCAGTGGAAATGACAACAGGAAAAACCACCCCAATCCACCCAGCAAAATCCTCCTGACTAATGTCTGGGCACTAGTGCCAAAGTGGGAGAGCTGATTCATAGATTTATCAAACAACAGCCTGACATATTCACCCTCACTGAATCATGACCTAGAGACAATATCCCAGGCACCATCATTAACATTCCTGGATATGTCCTGTCCCACCAATAGGACATACCCAGCAGAGGTGTCAGCACAGTATTATACAGTCTGGAGGTGCTGTGTTATGAACCTTAGTGAATTTCAGCAACAACACATTTCAAACTCCAGGCTGATGTAAAGTTGCTTTCGTGCAAACATTAAAATAACCTCCATAACCTCCATAGTGGGTGACACAGTGGTTAGCACTGCTGCCTCACAGCGCCAGAGACCTGGGTTCAATTCCCGCCTCAGGCGACTGACTGTGTAGAGTTTGCACGTTCTCCCAGTGTCTGCGTGGGTTTCCTCCTGGTGCTCCGGTTTCCTCCCACAGTCCAAAGATGTGCAGGTAAGGTGAATTGGCCATGCTAAATTGCCCGTAGTGTTAGGTAAGGGGTAAATGTAGGGGTATGGGTGGGTTGCGCTTCGGCGGGTCGGTGTGGACTTGTTGGGCCGAAGGGCCTGTTTCCACACTGTAATCTAATCTAATCTAATCTAACCCAAACCTAAAAACATTATAAGACTGCTAGCCCAAATGTCCTTCAGTTCATAGTCCATTACTACTCAATTGCCAAATTTAGCTTCTTATTTGAAACGGCTCTGCATGACTCAACATTTCCTTGAAGAAAATAGTAGTTTCTCTTGCAAAACAGGTACAGACAATAATGTTCCCTTCCTCTCCCTTTTGATAAAGTCTGAGGAGATTTGAAACAAATCCTGCCATCATTGTAGGATCTTTCCTTTGAAAATGCATTACATACACAAACAAAAATTTTAATCTTTTATCTGGAATTGCACCTTTAGCACAATTATTATGGCATTTCTGACCATCAATTTTTTCTCATCTTTTCTCGAAATCATTATTTTATCATGACCACATCATTCAATTAACAAAGTGAATTAATTCCAGAATGTCCAGACTGACAACTGTTCTATGGTAACCGATTACATATCCAAACATTGGAATATGCCAAACCTAAACACGCCATTACATAAATTCCATCAAATTGAAGAACCCTTATGAGAACATAGCATAAATGATAGCAAAATGTGAAGAACACTGTTTCAGACATAAAAGCAAATTAAAAAAACAGAAATGTTAAAACACAACTAAATACAGGCTCAAAAATAAAAGTTAGATTGATATAGGTTTTAAATTTGATTTTATTCAGTGCTTAAAAAATACATTTTGTATTCATAATTTAAGAAAATGATTTGTTGCACATGGTAAATGTCTTCGGATTCCAAAATGAAGAGTTACTGTCCATGTTCCAGTCTGACAAACAGAAATTTACTAGATCTTTGCATTTTATAAACAGTAAACAAAGAACTTATGTAGGGGAAGTCCATTAATTCTAAATAGTACATTGGCATTGTTGAGAGGCTGTGGAACCAAAGTTTCTAAATTTGTTTGGAAGATTTCGATTTAACTAGCAATTTAGAATGCTGGGGACAAACAGTCAAGCTCAAGCACTTTTACAACAGGAATAGAAGAATTCTTATTTCTACAAGATGGTGCCTTGTAGTTACAATTAGAAGAATAACGGGTCTCAATGGTCAAGAAAGTCACCTGATTACTGAATGAATTTAAGTGTGCAAGATTTAGTCAATATGTGATAGCAAACACCAGCAGTTGACTCAATCTACAATACTCTCAGAGGTGTGTCACGGTTTCTTTAATGGCTCAGTAAGTTTATCCTGAGATCAACACATCACAAACCAGGACTCCTGCTGAGTTAACTGACTGCAGTTTGGATGGCCATTGGAATGCTACAAGTAAATTAGCACCCTGACTGAATGGAGAGGAAAATAAAGACCCCACTCCTTACTGCAATCCAACTCCTCCTTCTGGCTATGCACACCACCATCATTTGATGTCCTTCACAGCTGAATTATCGCCTGACCCTCACATATAAACACACATGAAAACCCATGTGTGATACAATCTTCAGCGCAACAGCAACTTTTCTACAAAGAGGAAAAGCATTTAAGATATGAGATGGAAGAAAACTAACAACTGGTGGGGTGTGGGTAAGAGTTGACAATGGTGCCAATAGATCTCAAACACAAAAAAAACAAACATTCTATATAACAGCATTATTAACCCTTGAAGATAGGGATCCAAAGAAGTGTTACTCATTTGCCATTTCAGAATTTCATTGCAATATATTCTTGCAATACATGTATCAAAAGTACTTTATAGGGCAAGTCCCCACTTATAGTGGTAGTAATTTTAAAAATAATACCTGCTTTTCCTCTCAATCAAAATGGCCAAGTAGGAAGCAGGCAAAGCAGCACCAAATCCTGGGGACCATATGTAGAATTTCCCAAGAAGTTTCCTAGATTTGGAGAAAAACAAAACCCGACACTTAAACTAGTTTTATTAGCCAGATTAATATAATCATCTGATGTATCTGTATAACAATTTCCTCAAATAAATAAAAATAAAGCATGAGAGAATTGATGGAATTGCCAACTGAAAACCTCTTCTGGTTGGATTTTTATTTACAGAACTGCAATTTCTCCTTAATTCTGTGGCCAACAGATAAATATTACCCATTAAAATTTACCAAACATTCATAACTTGCAGTGTTTGTTTAGGTTTGCTCATGAATAATTTCAGAAATGAAAAATGTATTACAGTACTAAAATTTTAAAGCAACACATGCAGTACAAATCAATTCTATTTTCTACAAATCAAAGTACGTTCCTGAAAATAAAGAGCCATTCTGATAAAACTTTCTGTTTTGTATTCAAGTCAGAATTGCAAGAATATCAAATTTCAAAGCAAACAATTCACACTACATGATGGTGCTGGCTGGTTGGCCTGAGATCTGTAATTGGTCAAGTCCTCACAATGGAAGATGTACCAGGAAACAATCTTGTATTTTCAGTCAAACCAGACAACTGTGATCAGTAAAGGCATTACCATTGGGAATGCATCAGGAAATGGCTGTCCTACCTCTGCTTAGTTAAAACAGGCACTAAACATGAAGACTTTCTTTATGTTTGCGAAGAATAGGGTGCTATGAATATATATAGGTTTTAGAATGCATAAGTAAACTACAAAGCAAGCTCAACTGATAAAAATGAAATGATTGCTGGCATAGTTCTTCATACAATCTGGAGTGCTGATTAAATATTGCCTAACTGTGAAATCATAACTAAGGTTAACAGGATGTGTTGAACTTTGCAAGAATGGTCTAGTTAAGTACTGTCAACAGTATCCCAGTTGAGACTGGCCAAAGAAGTGCGTTATTTCATAAATTTACCCAGTCATTATGACATACAACCTACGTTCTTGGCATCAAATCAGCAATTAAGCTCATATCACAGTACTCATTCATGGAATAGGCAGAACACCTTTCAGTTTGATGGACTCTGTTAACGGACAGTTATTACAGCTTAGCAGCAACATAAAATGGCTAGCTACACCTTCAAAGCTGCAGACAAGGTGCCTCAGGGTTGATCCATTATAGTCAGTGGGACAAGGTAGAGTTAATATCTACTGTGAGATGGGGTTGCAGTACAACAGGCATAGGGAACAAAAGGCTATGGAGCAAGACCCAAGCAGTCTGCAAGGGAAAGGAAGACATACCTGAATGAAGGGCAGGATAAGCATAAGTAAGTGAGGTAGCTGGCTGGTATGACAAAGGAGAAGGCCACTTCTAAAAGCGCTGGAAGATTGCAAGATATTCATGAGGACACAACAGAGTGGGGGAGAGCATGTATGTAGGCACATCAGGGGGGTAGGGAATATTGATCAGTTTTCTGTGATAATGACACAGTTATTTAAGTCAGTGTTTTATTTCTCCTTTATATCATTAATTTTAAATGTGATTTTTAAAAAGGTAATGGTTACAATTTCAGCTAAGTTGCCAAAAACCAAGTTACAGGTCATCTGCTGTAACTCAGACTTTGTTAATGCAAATTCGCAGTAAAGCGTTTTGACAACTTGGGGACACTGTTTCTAAAGCACGTACTTTTAAAACATGTGCTGGCTGTAATGTGATTACATGACTAACATTTTAAACGCTGTTGCTAAAGCACAATTTTTCTATAATGCAGGATTGCACAAGAATGCAACCATCGCATTATAGAAGAACTGCCTGTACCACTTGTACTCTGTAGTGTGATAGTTGGTCAATTTTGCAGTGTTCAGAATTATACCAGCAATATCTAAATACAAATCACTCCATTGTATTTTAACATTCACTCAGCTAAAAGTAGCAAATACAATCACAAGAATCAACTCAATCAAATTAACTTCAATTGTTTAATTTAAACTGCATTACTTCATGTGCCATGAGGCAGGTGTCATGAAAATGAAGTTGCATTTAGCCAAGTGAAATGCTCACAAAAACAAGTTCATTTATTATCACATTTACAACAAGTTTGATGGGCACTGTTCAGCTGCACTTGTCAAACAGTTTTATAGTAGCTATTGCCTATAATTGGTTGGACATATCAGCACATAGGCTAAAGCCTCCAACAACTTTAGGACAGATCCTACAAATCAATGCCCCCCATCAGTTAGTAACCCCCCTCACCTGAGGATACAGAAAAACATAATGTATAAGCCACCATTTGCAGTCAGGAATGAGGTCGATTGGAGAATCTCTGGAAGCAGTTTGTGAATGTAGTAGTCTAACTTCCGCCTTCTAAGAATGGCTGCAATCTGAAAGAAACATGGTAAGATTTCTATTTGTAAAAATGACAGAAATTGAGAACAAGCTGCATTCAATTCCATATCAGATTGATTTGATGCTTCATTTCGTCATCACAAAATTGCAATTAACATCCATCAAGTTGATAAAGTTTTACTTCCTTGCTATTCTTGCAGCCCAAGCAGATTATTTCAAAACTCTATTTAATTTACTATTTAAATCAACTTGTCTCAGCTTCCAGTATCTTCGCAGGTAGCATGCTCCTGGTTGTGAAAACTCACATCATAAAAAACTTTCCTCACAACCAAATTACAGATTTTTGTTTTTCCAAAAGTAAAACAATCAGATGCCATAGAAAATGTTACTACACAAGGGCATATGACATCGGCAATGATACACTACCTCAGACAGATGACTGGCTGACAGCAGAGAATCAGGATGAACTGGCCATTTTCAGCTTAGCAAACAGTAGCCAGTGGAGTGTCAGAGATCAGAGCAAAGACCCAAACTATTTAGGGTCTCCATTAATGACATGGATAAAGGGATGGCATACGACAGAGGAGTCTCGATTAGCAGAATACCAAATATTCAAATTTCGGATTATCCAAAGAAGATCTCAAGGTCCTGATAGAATTACATCAAACAGGTGTTTCAACACTAATCACGTCTTTTGATTACAATGATTAAAAATGAACTTGGCTTACTGAAATGCTGCCGAGAACAGTCCTGGACATCGATGTGAGCCCAAGCACCATCTCCAAATGACTGACCGCCTGCCCCATCTCTCTCTCCCCATACTTTCCCTGGAATACTAAGCAGGGGTGTACCCAATCCCCAGATAATCTCTCCACCATTGTCCTGTACAGGACAAAGGTAGGACTTGTCAAAAAGTTGCAGTAAAAAGTGTGCACATCTGCGTGTGTCCATTATTTTGAGACTCACCCCTGAAAGGCAGCAGCTGTCTTGCCGTTGTTGTCTTGCCCGGCTGCCACGGAGATAGGGTGGAGCCGGTGGCGGACAGGAGTTGATGGGGCCAGACCTGCACGGGGGAGCCGAGGCAGACAGGGTTGGGGGGGTCCACACATGGGGCAGGGTAGGAGTGGACGGAGGGGAATGTTTGGAGGGCAGACAGGGGAGGAGGCGCGGATGGGGGTGTGGTGCTGGACAGGTGTGAGGGCAGAGGCTCGCACGCGGTGTGCTACTGCCCAGTCTCCTGAACAGGCAGTGGACATAGCAAGTGCTTGCTGTGTCAATCCCATTTGAACTGATTGGTGGGAGGGTCTTCAGCAAAGCTGCAAGTCCCTTACGCACAAGTGTGTGTCTGCTTAGAAACAAACCCTGAGACACAGAGAGAGAGCAAGGCAGGCAGAGTAAGGAAAAAGGAAACTTCAAAAAACTTCAGGTTCCAGAAGAGAGGCATGGAATCAATTAACCGAATAATCAATTATCCAAACGAAATAGTGCCCACCCATCTTGTTTGGATAATCAAGGTTCCTCTGTATTGCAGCCAAATGTGTAGACTATGCACAAATAGGTAGGAATTTTAAAAAAAGGAAAGCAAGTTATGAGAAGGATACAAAGAGTTTGCAAAGATACATAGATGAGTTAAGTGAGTAGACAGAAGTTTGGCAGATGGAATACAATTAGAAAATGTGAGGGTGGCTACTTCAGTAGCAAAAGCAGAAAAACAAATTATTATTTAAATGTAGACAGACTACAGAATGCTGCAGTACGGAAGGGCTGGGGATCCTTATTTCATAGAATCTCTACAACATGGAATCAGGCCATTTCCACACCAACCCACCAAATAGTAACCCGCCCAGTCCCATTCCCCTACCCTATTACTCTACATTTACCTGACTAATTCACCTAACCTATACATCCCTGAACAGTATGGGCAATTTAGCATGGCCAATTCACCTAATCTGCACATCTTTGGATTGTGGGAGGAAATCGGAGCAGCCAGAGGAAATCCATGCAGACATGGAGAGAACGTGCAAACTCCACACAGACAGTCGTCCGAGGCTGGAATCAAACCCAGGTCCCCCGTACTGAGGCAGCAGTGCTAACCACAAAGACACCCCGCAGCCCTTGTACATGAATCACAAAAAGCTAGCATGTAATTATGGGAAATACATCAAACTTTCTTTCAGCCAGCACCTTATGAACCAGCACGCTCCATAAACTGTCAACAACTATACACCAAAGAATCGTGGAAGTTTACTGTATTTACCGTGATTCCCGTAATGTTCAAGTAACCAGTTTAGGGTGTAAGTGAGAAGGTTCTCTGCCAGTAAGTTTTATTTAAGGCAATGTTGGATTAAAGTGATTTATGTTGTAAATAAAGTATAACAGTGATGATCGTATGCTCTACATTACATTTCTATTACTTGGTGTGTGTTTTTATATCAGTTATGTGGACCCATCAACCAGAACGTGTGATCAACTGATACACTCCTGGACCCAGATGTGCCAGTTAATAAAGTGTTTGCTACAATTAGGAAGGGAAATAGAATACTGGACTTTATGGCAAGGATTTAGGAGCACAAAAATAAGGAAACTTTGCCCCAACGGGGCATTAGTGAGACCACATCTAGAATAGTGTGTGCAGTTTTGGTCATGTGACTCAAAGACAACCACACTTGCATTAGAAGCAGCTCAGAAAGGATTCACTAAGCTGTTTCCTCGTTTCACGTAACTTCTTTGTGAAGAAATGTCAAACAGATTAGGCCCCTTACTCACTAGAGTCAAGAAAAGTAATCTTATAAAAACATATAATGTTGCATCTTCCATTATGAACCACAATTGGTTTTGCCTAGTCCTTCTTCAAAGTAATTTGCACACATTCCATTAAATAGAGCCAGAGTCAGACAGCACAGAAACAGACACTTCAGTCCAACCATTCCATGCAGAACGTATTCCCAACCTAGAGTCAGAGTTGTACAGCATGGAAACAGGCCCTTCGGTCCAATCCGTCCATGCGAACCAGATATCCCAACCAATCTAGTCCCATCTGCCAGCACCCGGCCCATATCCCTCCAAACCCTTCCTATTCATATACCCATCCAAATGTAGCTCAGATCCTCCAACCCTAGCAACATCCTTGTAAATCTGTTCTGAACCCTTTCAAGTTTCACAACATCTTTGCGAAAGGAAGGAGACCAGAATTTCACGCAATATTCCAACAGTGGCCTAACCAATCTTCTGTACAGCCGCAACATGACCTCCCAACTCTTGTACTCAATACTCTGACCAATAAAGGAAAGCATACCAAATGCCTTCTTCACTATCCTATCGACCTGTGACTCCACTTTCATGGAGCTATAAACCTGCACTGCAAGATCTCTTTGTTCAGCAACACTCCCTAGGACCTTACCATTAAGTGTATAAGTCCTGCTAAGATTTGCTTTCCCAAAATGCATCACCTCGCATTTATCTGAATTAAACTGCATCTGCCACTTCTCAGCCCTCTGGCCCAGATCCTGTTGTAATCTGAGGTAACCCTCTTCGCTGTCCACTACACCTCCAATTTTGATGTCATCTGCAAACTTACTAACTGTACCTCTTATGCTCGCATCCAAATCATTTATGTAAATGACAAAAAGTAGGCCCAGCACTGATCCTTGTGGCACTCTACTAGTCACAGGCCTCCAGTCTGAAAAACAACCCTCCACTACCACCCTCTGCCTTCTACCTTTGAGCCGGTTCTGTTTCCAACTGGCTATTTCTCCCTGTATTCCATGAGATCTAACCTTGCTAATCAGTCTCCAATGGGGAACCTTGTCGAACGCATTACTGAAGTCCATATAGATCACATCTACTGCTCTGCCCTCATCAATCCTCTTTGTAACTTCTTCAAAAACCTCAATCAAGTTTGAGACACTTTATTTCCCACACACAAAGCCATGTTGACTATCCCGAATCAGTCCTTCCTTTTCCAAATAAAGGTACATCCTGTCCCTCAGGATTCCCTCCAACAACTGGCCTACCCACTGAGGTCAGGCTCACCGGTCTATAGTTCCCTGGCTTGTCTTTACCGCCCTTCTTAAATAGTGGCACCACAGTTGCCAACCTCCAGATATTCTGGCACCTCACCTGTGACTATCGATGATACAAATATCTCAGCAAGAGGCCCAGCAATCACTTCTCTACCTTCCCACAGAGTTCTCAGGTACACCTGATTATGTCCTGGGGATTTATCCACCTTTGTGTTTCAAGACATCCAGCACTTCCTCCTCTGTAATCTGGACATTTTGCAAGATGTCACCACCTATTTCCCTACAGTCTATATCTTCCATATCCTTTTCCACAGTAAATACTGATGCAAAATATTCATTTAGTATCTCCCCCATTTTCTGTGGCTCCACACAAAGGCCGCCTTGCTGATCT
>NC_057715.1:55920084-55927097 GCF_004010195.1 Chiloscyllium plagiosum
TGCTGGCCCCTCTCCCCCATGAGAACATTCTGCACCCTCTCTGAGACATCCTTGATCCTGGCACCAGGGAAACAACACACCATTCTGCTTTTCTCTGCTGGCCACAGATACGTCTGTCTGTTCTTCGGACTACAGAATCCCCTAACACAATTGATCTCTTGGAAGCCGACGTACCCCTCGTTGCATTCGAGCCAGTCTCGATACCAGAAACTTGGCTGTTCATGCTACGCTCCCCTGAGAATCCATCACCCCCTACATTTTCCAAAGCAGCACACCTGTTTGAAATGGGTATATCCACAAAAGACTCCTGCCCTCGGTGCCGACCTCTCTCACCCTTCCTGGAGTTAACCCATGTGATTGTATCTGAGACTTTCCCCCCTTCCTATAACTGCCATCCATCACATCCTGTTGCTGTTGCAAATTCCTCATCGCTATCTGTCTCCCCAACCGATCCACTTGATCTGATAAGATTCGCATCCAACAGCATTTATGGCAGATATAATCCGCAGTAACACTTAAACTCTCTTTAAACTCCCACATCTGACAAGAAGTACATATCACTGCAAAGGCCATTTTTGCTCCTTCACAATCTACAGACCCAGAAAATAACACTGTCTTATTCCTCTACAAACACTGCCCCAGGTTAAATTAATAGCTATGGCTTATATTTTAAGTTTAATCAAGAAACTTATCTCCAAAAACATACAATCAAGAAAGAATCCACTATACTCACGGTTGCTCCAGGCCCATATCCCACCAAACCTTTCCTATTATGTCCTTGCCCAAATGTCTTTTATATGCTGTAATTGTACCCACATCCACCAGTTCCTCAGGACGTATATTCCACATGCGAACCACCCCCTGTGTAAAAATATTGCCTCTCCCCCTTGGGTTTTCTAAAAATCTTTCTCATCTCACCTTAAAAAATGTGACCCCTAGTCTTAAAATCCCTCATCCTACCACTAACTCTATCTATACCTCTCATTATTTAAAAACTTCTGTAAGGTTACCTCTCAATTTCCTACGGTCCAGTGAAAAAAATCCCAGCCTGTCTAGTCTTTATTTATAACTCAAACCTTCCATACCTGGCAATATCCTGGTAAATCTCTTCTGAAACCTCTCCATCTTAGTAATACCCTTTCTATAACTCTCCCACACGAGCACATGGAAGGCACCAAAGCATGAACCATAAGCGTTAATGTGTCTTTTCCTTAAATTAAGGATGTCCCCATTATTACTATAGTTTCTGCATTTAAGTCTGACCAGGCATTAAGTTAGTCCCATATGCTACAGTTCTCCCATATTCTTTGGCATTTCTTTTTCATTTTTTGTTAATTTCATTTAAATAATACCAGTCACATCCTCAGGCCACTAAAAGCACTTCATAGTTGTTACAACACAGTGTTGAACCTAGTGATTGGTTAAATTTGAATTGTTGTCAAAATAGCAAGCAACTCAGGTATCCATTCCACAGCCAAATGTTATATATTTTCAATTTTCCAGTACACTCTGACTGTTCTTGTAAGCTTTCAGTAGACAGGCAGGAGGCTAGAAGAACACAGCAAGCCAGACAGCATCAGGAGGTGCAGAAGTCAACATTTCAGGTGCAACACTTCTTCATGACTGGGGGTGGGTGTACGAGGAGCTGAAGATAAAGGGGTGAGGCAGAGGCAGGATGGTGAACTGGGGATAGGTGAAGACAGGTAGAGGGTAAGACCTGGTTGGTCAATGGGAGGAATGAATCCGGTTGGTGCAGGGTGGAGTGGAAGGGAGGCGGACGGGTTGGCAAGAGAGTCGGAGGATGGGACGGGAGGTTATTTAAAACTGGAGAACTCAATGTTGGGTCCTCCAGTCTGTAGGCTGCCCAGGTGGAAGATGAGGTGTTGTTCCTCCAAATTGTGGTTTGGATCATTGTGGCAATGGAGGCAGCCAAGGATGGTCAGAACAGCAGTCACTCTCTCAAAGGTACTGCACATACCTTCAACTTCATAACATCTCCCCCTTAAGAGAAAAATGAGCCATCATAAAGAAAAGATGGCTTTTTTTCTAATTCATAATCTCATTGCAATGAATACATAGGTCATGAATCTAAGTTCACATTAATTTCTGCACACATATATAACATTGGTATCCATTCAAACTTATTGATACTTTTTCCTTTAAATACGTAATAACACATCTGCTATCACATTCTTACAATGCACAACATGCACATTTTGTAAAGTTTGTAACATAAGACTCCAACAAAATCTCCAACTTCGGCCCTGTCAATTTTTCTTTAATTAATTTCTGAGGCCCTCTCACTTCATGTTTGAATATTAACTCAAAGGGAGTAAACAGAGAAGATTTGTTTGGGGCATCTTTAATGGAAAACAATACGAATGGGATACCTTTCCAATACCAATCCTGACAGTATGTCCTTAACATGGTCTTCAGGGTCTGATGCCACCTTTCCAAAGCTTCTTGGGATTCAGGATGGTACGCACTTGGTTTAAAGCGATGTATACTTAAGATATCCATGACTTCCGTAAACAGCTTAACTGTAAAATTAGACCCTTGGTCTGACTGAATCTCTCTTGGTAGCCCACATCAAGAATGTGTATCGGTTATAAGTAGGCAGGGAAAGAGTTAAATTCTGAGTTTTGTGAAACAAGAAGTTCAGCTGAGCATGGCTCAAATCAGATAAGAACTTGAAGTGAACAATGAGGTGCTGAGGCAAGGGTAGTGGGTTAACAAGGTGGAAAAACATTCATTATGTAAAGCCATTTATCAAGATGATGAAGCATTCAGTATGTAAAGTCAGTTAACAAGGTGAAAAGTATTCATTATGTGAAGCCAGTTAAGAAGGTTAAGAACATTCATTGTGTAACAGCAGATGGCTTAATCTCTACTATTGACACTCACTGATTGTAACGGTCACCCAATCAATATGTACGTCACCTCATCTGGATGCTCCTCCTTGCAAATGTCTATAAAATTCATTAAGAAACTGCTGTTCAAGAGAAGACTGAGAACCCATGTCTCTGTGCACATGGGTGATCATTCTCTCTCCCTCCAGGGCCTGGAATAAAGATGAAGGAGGTAAAATTATACTGCGTCTCTGAGCGTTTTGCTTCAACTGAGGCAGGAATGGGACAACAATACTGTGAAGAAAGCTACTAACTTCGCTATCACCCTTTTTGCCTTAATATTCCATAATGGAACTGCCTCCAGAAATCTGGCACACACATCCATTATGGTTACCAAGTAGTGGTTCCCACTTTTACTTTTAGGGAGGAGACCAACACAATCAATCATGGCCCACGTGAAAGGTTCTTCGAATGCAGAAATTGGTAAAGGTCTTGGTTTTATTACTGCTTGTGGCGTACCTACCATTTGGCATGTATGTTATGTACAGCAAAATTAAACCACATCCTTGTTCAATCTAGGCCAAAGTGCTTTTGGACTTAACTTGAGTCTTCCTCACACTTAGGTGACCTCCTACTGGTAATTCATGTGCTACCCAGAATACCTCCTCTCTGTAGGCTACCAGCAACACAATCTGGTGCACTTCTGCCCATTTCTCCTCTGCACTAACCTGCCATCGTCTCCATTTTTGTTTTAGGATTCTATCTTTAAGATAAAAACCCTCAGGAATACATTCGGATTCCTTTTCTGAGCATGCATCAATATATATATATCTTTTATTGTCTCATCTTTCTGTTGTAAGTCCATTAGCCTTTCAGGACGAAACACTTCTGCTTGACTCTGTGCCTGTTCAGATTTTTCTCTGCACCATTACATCAAACATGGTGTCTGTTAACTGAACCTCAACTCCTTCATCTTTCTCTTTAATTTTTACTTCTTACTGTGACTTACGATAGTGGGATCTTGGTACTACACAATCTGGAAAAATTCCAGGGTATTTTTCTTTCAACTCCTCAGTTCCCTGGTCTTCCTTTGGCTTCTCCACAACAAGAGGTGTCATCCCACCTTGGATCCTGCTCAATCGTTCCCAAGAACAAACTATATTCCTGGAACTGACACTCTTGTCAATCATTCCCACTGTTACTTCCCCAGTCTAGAGTTGGCACTCCAAACTGATCTTAAATAGGTGATGCTATAAATTTCTGTCCATCTATCCCACAAATTACCACTCTCTTGGGTCACAGGTCAGAAGGAGCGCAAATATGTTCATTTCTTACTGTTAGAGACTGATTATAGAACATAGAACATTACAGCGCAGTACAGGCCCTTCGGCCCTCCATGTTGCGCCGACCTGTCATACCAATCTGAAGGAGAAAGTGAGGACTGCAGATGCCAATCTGAAGCCTATCTAACCTATACTAGTCCATGTACGTCCATATGCTTGTCCAATGACGACTTAAACGTACTTAAAGTTGGCCAATCTACTACCGTTGCAGGCAAAGCATTCCATACCTACTACTCTCTGAGTAAAGAAACTACCTCTGACATCTGTCCTATATCTAATCACCCCTCAATTTAAAGCTATGGCCCCTCGTGCTCACCGTCACTACTTGGAAAAAGGTTCTCCCTGTCCACTCTATCTAACCCTCTGATTATCTTACATGTCTCTATTGAATCACCTCTCAACCTCCTTCTCTCTAATGAAAACAGCCTCAAGTCCCTCAGTCTTTCCTTGTAAGACCTTCCCTCCATACCAGGCAACATTCTAGTAAATCTCCTTTGCAATCTTTCCAAAGCTTCCACATCCTTCTTATAATGTGGTGACCAGAACTGTACACAATACTCCAAGTGCGGCCGCACCAAAGTTTTGTACAGCTGCAGCATACCCTCATGGTTCCGGAACTCTAGCCCTTTATTAATAAAAGCTAAAACACTGTATGCCTTCTTAACAACCCGGTCAACCTGGGTGGCAGCTTTCAAGGATCTATGTAACTGGACACCAAGATCTCTCTGCTCATCGACACTACCAAGAATCTTACCATTAGCCCAATACTTTGCATTCCAGTTACTCCAACCAAAGTGAATCACCTCACATTTGTCCGCATTAAACTCCACTTCTCAGCCCAGCTCTGCAGCTTATCTATGTCTCTCTGTAACCTACAACATCTTTCATCACTATACACAACTCCATCGACCTTAGTGTCGTCTGCAAATTTACTAACCCACCCTTCTACGCCCTCATCCAGGTAGTTTATAAAAATGACGAACAGCAGTGGACCCAACACCGACCCTTGCGGTACACCATTAATAACTGGACTCCAGGATGAACATTTCCCATCAACCACCACCCTGTCTTCTTTCAGCAATCCAATTACTGATCCAAACTGCTATATCTCCCACAATCCCATTCCTCCGCATTTTGTACAATAGCCTACTGTGGGGAACCTTATCAAACACCTTGCAGAAATCCATATACATCACATCAACCGGTTTACTCTCATCTACCTGTTTGGTCACCTTCTCAAAGGATTAGATTAGATCCCATATCTCTCAAAACTATAACTTCTTTCTCTTCTTCCCTCTGTTCTTTCTGAGTAAACTTTATCCACAGAGGCAGAGTCTTTATAGAGATCAGGCACTAACTCAATACCCAGCCTCTGCCAGGCTGCGCACTTTCCTGTAGCTCCAAGACTTTCTTGGGATTTCCTTCACAACTTTCACTAATTCCACTTGCTTTGCCTCTTATACCACATCTTTTCCCACACTGCCTTTCTTTAATGACCAGCACTGTGACTTTATGTGTCCCACGTTTCCACAATGGAAACACCCGAGGCCTTTCACCTCCTTTTCACCCTCTTGGGCTTCCTTTTTAACCTGTGGTGAACTATTTTGCCTATTACTAGTGTGCTTTAATCTTAGGTTTGTAGTGCAGGATCTCCCCTTCTCCCAATTTCACAAGGTGAAATTCTTGCCAAAGATAAAATTTACTAATGCATTGTCATCTACCATCTCTGTTGCTCTTCTCACTTCTTGAGCTTTCTGTTCATCCACATGGGTTCTTATCATCCCTGGAAGTGAATTGTTAAACTCCTTCAGCAGAATAACCTATCTCAGAGCCTCATATGTTTTATCTATTTTTAAGGCCCTCACTCATCTATCAAAATCATTATGTTGAATTCTTTTGAACTCAACATAAGTCTGATCTGATTCCTTCTTTATGTTTCTGGACCACTGTCTACATGTTTCTGGTACCAATTCATAAGCACTCAAAGTACCCTGTTCGATAGCTGCACAATCTCTCGATCCTTCATCTGAAAGCAGTGCAAATACCTCACTAGCTCTACCTACCATCTTAGCCCGAACCAGCATTACCCACATGTTCTCTGACCACTCCATCTGCCTCGCCAATATTTCAAATGAAATAAAAGCAGGCGTTGACATCTCTCTCATCAAAACGTGGCTGTGTTTTAGCATATTTGAATACATCATTATCATCTCCATCCTGTTAACTTGACTTTCCTGACTAATTTGCAACTTTTGAAGTTCAAATTCTCTCTCCGTTGCTCTTCCTTCTCTCTCTCTTTGCTCAGCTAAGAACCTTTTTTCTTTTCTCTCTCTTGCTCTTTTCCTTTCTTTATCTTCTAACTCCATTTGCCTCAATTGCAATTTAAGTTTTTCTAACTCTACTGCACTTGTCTGTTTCGCTGATACACACACCTAAAGTGTTAACTAACACCGTTACAATTTCAGCTAGGTAAAAACAATGACTGCAGATGCTGGAAACCAGATTCTGGATTAGTGGTGCAAGAAGAGCACAGTGGTTCAGGCAGCATCCGAGGAGCAGTAAAATCGACGTTTCAGGCAAAAGCCCTTCATCAGGAATCGAGGCAAGGTGCCTGGAGGGTGGGGGTGGGGAGAAAGTAGCATAGAGTACAATAGGTGAGTGGGCGAGGGGATGAAGGTGATAGGTCAGGGAAGAGGGTGGAGTGGATAGGTGGAAAAGGAGATAGGCAGGTAGGACAAGTCATGGGGACAGTGCTGAGCTGGAAGTTTGGAACTGGGGTGAGGTGGGGGAAGGGGAAATGAGGAAACTGTTGAAGTCCACA
>NC_057715.1:55927817-55933941 GCF_004010195.1 Chiloscyllium plagiosum
GATGAATTGCTCACCCTCCTCGCGGGAGCACGAGGTGGCGCCAATGCAGTCATCAATGTTGCGGAGGAAGAGGTGGGGAGTGGTGCCGGTGTAATTACGGAAGATCAACTGCTCTACGTATCCAACAAAGAGACAGGCATAGCTGGGGCCCATACGTGTGCCCATGGCTACCCCTTTGGTCTGGAGGAAGTGGGAGGATTCAAAGGAGAATTTGTTAAGGGTGAGGACCAGTTCGGCCAAACAAATGAGAGTGTCGGTGGAAGGGTACTGTTGGGGACGTCGGGAGAGGAAAAAATGGAGGGCTTGGAGGCCCTGGTCATGGCGGATGGAGGTGTAGAGGGATTGGATATCCATGGTGAAGATGAGGCGTTGGGGGCCGGGGAAACGGAAGTCTTAGAGGAGGTGGAAGGTGTGAGTGGTGTCTCGAATGTATGTGGGAAGTTACCATTACAATTTCAGCTTTCCTTTTGTCCCTTGTTAAACCCAATTCTAACCTGTTTGCTCATTCTAAAAGTATGACTTTTCTGTCTTTCTCAACTTTCTTGGCAACATTTGGAATCATCTTCAAATCCCAGAACCTCCTTAGCAATCTTAAGAGCCATTTCTCTCACTTTTAACTTAACCAACAACAAATAACTGAAATTAAACAAATTATCTCACCTACATTTTATTTAAAGATTGAAGACACTAATCTGCAATGCTGGGATCTTTCATACCCCAATCTGTACAAATCTATCCAAATCTCAAACTGGACCTGTCTAAACCAGCCCAAATTAACAAATTCATGACAGCATTTGTCAATGCATTATTAACATTATCCTTAGCACAATATGAACTGAATGGTAATTCTCCCAGTTGGAATTTCAAAACTTCAACCCAATCAAGAAAGGCAAAACCTTGAATAGAAGAATAGATATTCAAATATTTGGTTGAGGTAATGCTTTCCGGTAGCTGTCATGCGTAGCCTCGGCATTACCATAGAAAGGCAAGCACCACAGGTGCATGCATTCACCAGTGTATCCAAATTCTCCGGCAAGCTACACAGCATCCTGCCATGGAAATAAATTGCTGTTCTTTCATCATCATTAGATTATGATCTTGGAAAGCTCTACCTAACAGGAAGCAGCTTCACCACACATGGGGTGCAGTAGCATAAGAAGGGATCTCACCACCAGGTTAAGAAAACTAAGGATGAACAGCAAAAACAACTTTGGTAACACAATACCTACATCCAAAAAACAAATGAAAAGCATAGCCAATACAAGAAAATAGATTGAATATGAGAGTACATAATACAAGGAGAACATCCAGGTGAAACATAATGATTTGAGTTCCATAAATATCACTTCAAAATAATCTGTGCTCTCAGATACAACATTTCATTATGGATTAAACAACGTTTTTGTTAAACAAAAATACCTGTCTGCTTGACCGTCATTAATAGTAAATCACAAATGAAGATTTGAATACAAAAATAAAAGTGGACTGTAATTGAAAGAGCACTGTTAATGCTGAAATATGAAGCAATAACCATATTGCAATGTGCATATGAAATCGAAACATTACACTTATAATCAAAGACTATCCCGGATATAATCTCTTCTGGAAGATCTCGGGCAGAAGATACAAAAGTTTGAAAATGCATACTAACAGATTTAAGAATAGCTTCTTCTCCGCTGTTCATAGAATCATAGAATCCCTACAGTATGGAAGCAAGCCATTCTACTATCAAGTCCACACCAACCCTCTGAAAAGCATCCTACCCAGGTACACCTCTCTACTTTATCCCTGTAACCCTGCATTTCCCATGGCTAATCCACCTAGCCCGCACATCTTTGGACTATTATCAGACTTATGAATGGATCTCTCTTATATCAGAGTTGATCTTTCTCTTCACCTTCTCTCTCTCAGTGTAACACTATAATTTGAGATAAAAGAAAAACAAAATAAAAAGACGCTGGAATCCAACGTAGACATGCAGGAGGCTGGAAGAACACAGCAATCAGGCAGCATAAAGATGTGGAGAAGTCAACATTTTGGGTGTAACCCTTTGTCAGGTCTGGGGGTGGGTGTAAGGAGAGTTGCTGATAAATGGGGGGGGGGGGGCAGTGGTGAGAGAGGGTTTTGCATGGGGAGAGGCAGGTGGTGAAGTAGGCATGGATGAACACAGGTAGAGGGTACGACCTGGTTGGTCAATAGGAGTAGTGAATCCAATTGGCAGCTGGAAGGGTCAATGAGAGGAATGGAAGGGAGGGGCAGTACTGGAAAGGGAGTCAGGGGATGGGAAGGGAGGTTATTTGAAATTAGAAAACTTAATGTTAAGACCTCTCCACTTCCATCACCAGTGACAGTCTCCAGATGGACATTTACTCTAAGCCCACAGACTCCCATAACTATCTAGACTTCACTTCCTCCCACCTAGCATCCTACAAGAGCTTCATCACATTTTCCCAATTCCTCTGCCTCTACCGCATATGCTCGGACGAGGAGACATTCCACTCCCAAGCATCCAAGATGTCCACTTATTTTGAACAATGTGCTTTCCCTGTCATCTACGCATCTACACAGCCCTCTGCCACAAAACCTCCATTCTCCACTCCACTGCTCAAACCTCCACCCTTCCAAATGCAATAAAAACAAGATCAACCTTGTCTCCACCTACCCACCTACCACCCCACCAGTCTCTACATCATGAAACACTTTTGCCAATTCCAATTAGACCCCACCACCAAGAACATCTTCCCCTCCCCACCACTCTCTGCCTTCCGCAAGGACCATTCCCTTCGTCAATTCTTGATTCGTGCCACTGTCTCCACCAACCCCCAGGTACCTTCCCCTGGCAGCACACTGCACCCCTCATCTCCATCCAGGACCCCAAACAGTCCTTCCACATGGGACAGAGGTTTACCTGCCTCTCCTCAAACCTAGTTTACTGTATCCAGGTGTTCTCTACATCAGTGAGACCAAACGTAAACTCAGGGCACGTTTCGCCAAGCATCTCAGGTGTGCCCCCAGGGGCCAACCTGACCTGCCAGTCACAGCCCATTTCAATTCCCCTTCTCACTCCCTTTCTGACATGACCATCCTCGGCCTCTTCTATTGCGACAGCGGATCAGACTGCCAACTGGAGGAACAAAACCTTCCACCTCGGCAGCCCACAGTCCAGAGGACTTAACATTGAGTTCTCCAATTTCAAACAATCTCCCGTCCCATCCCCCAACTTCCTTTTCAGCCCCATCCCCTCCCTCCCATTCCTCTAACTGACCTTTCCTTCCAGCTAAGGACCGATTCATTCTTTCCAACCAACTGTGTTCATCTATGCCTGCCTCACCACCCCACCCCTCTCCCCAACCCCCTTTATCTGCAGCTCCCCTTACACCCACCCCTAGTCTTGAGGAAATGGTACACCCAAGACATTGATTTCTCCACCTCCTGATGCTGCCTGACTTTTGCTGTGTTCTTCCAGCCTCCTGCTTACCTATCCAGTATCACGATAATTCTGCATTCTAGTCTTATATAAAGGTATGATTTGTCTGGTTAGTATACAGAACAAAAAACTTTTCACTGGATCTCAGTACATGTGATAATAATAAATTAAATCAAATATACATAAAGTGTTGCAGTTATTTAAAAGGCTGTTGCTAATAGTCAAAACAAAACAGTTCAGTACAGTACATTTTCCAGCATCCAAAATCCTTATTTAATTACTACACATTTTACATTCATTTAACACAATAAAATTTCATAAAATAGTATAAATCAAATTTTATTTACGCCTGCAAATGCTAGCTTTGAACTAAGATTTCAAAGAAATAATGAACATCTCCACCGAAATGTAGAATACTGCATATATGGGAACGAGATTATATTGGCTAATCATAGAGGAGACAGTACAGTACTAATTAAAGGTCATTTGTATTCTAACAACCAATTCATTCAATGTTTTTGAGTATTGCACGTTTCACATGAGGCCTTCAAAGGAAAAATTGGCAATTATTTAAGTGAAAAAAAATGCCAGGCAACAAGGAAAAGACAACTTGTGGGGCTAATTGAGTTGGTCTTACGGAGAGCTGGTAGAGAGATAAGGGCTGAATGGCCTCCTTCCATGTTGTAACTATTTCATGACTCTCAGGGAGATAGTTCTATAGGTAGCGATAAAAAGGTAAAAAGAAAAGAAAAACTTTTTTTAAAAATTCATTCATGGGATGAGGGTATCACTGGATTGATATGCATTTATTGTTTTAAACTCAGTGTCTTCCTTCCCTTTTTAATGACAACCCAGCTTGTGTTATAGCTTCATTGGGGAGCTGGGCGAGTTTAAGAACTAGTATGCTGTGTAAAGATTTCCTCTGGTAGCCCTCCCCAGTCTCAACAATCTGTTTCCTTTTGGAGCGACCAGGCCTCCCCCAACCCTGCGCCCCGCTTTCTTACAACGTACGGCCGTACTCACGATGTACAGGGGCGCATAAATTTTCAGCGACTCTTGGAATGCTCCGACAGTGACTTGAAAGGCGGACATGGTGCAGGAAGTGCTCCATGTGTGACCAATCTCATAGCAGCCGTGCGGGATACTCTTGCTGAAGGCAGCCATAATGATGACGGGAGCGCCAGTGCCACGGCGAGCGGGGCAAAGGTCAACGCCGCTGGCGGGGGTTACTCCCGGTCAAAGGCAGGGGGAGCGTTGAGACCGTTGGCTGAGTAACTGGAGATGTTCGTGGCGAATGGTTATGTTTCAGACGAGGGGAACAGTGAGAATTCCTCAGGCATCCTGACAGAACCAATGGCTTGCTTGATTTTATTCGCAGAGACAAATTCAAAAATCGAAGCTATTGTGAACTGTGAGAAGGACGGTGTTCAACCTCGAGCTATTTGGCTGATTAAATGGGTGATCTTCAGAAAGTTGAAATTCGAATTCGGACAAGTGCGGAGTGGTTCGTTTTTTTGGAGAAACAAAATAAAATAGAGGATAAAGTTCAAATAGAGGGTGCAGAAGCAGAAGGACCCAAGGACTATAATGTGGCCAAATCGTTGAAAGTAGCCTTGCAATTTGAAAAAAATAGTTCATAATGCATATATGATGTTGGTCTTTTAAAAGAGATTCTAAATTAGAGTGGTGCTGGAAAAGCACAGCAGTTCAAGCAGCATCCGAGGAGTAGGAAAATCGACGTTTCGGGCAAAAGCCCTTTATCAGGAATACAGCTGTTTTTGCTGCTCCTCGATTTTGCTGCTCCTCGGATGCTGCCTGAACTGCTGTGCCTTTCCAGCACCACTCTAATCTAGAATCTGGTTTCCAGCATCTGCAGTCATTGTTTTTACCTTTTAAAAGAGAGCCATTGAGTACAAAGGAAATTACTTTCTGTTAAACCTGTGTAAAGATTAGTTTGTGGCTTCAACTTTACTGTGTTCAGTTCTGGGCACTACACTTTAGGGAAGCTTGGTGCAGAAAGTATTCATAAGAATGGTTCCAAGAATTAGGAACTTCAGCTAAATGGAAAAGTTGGAGACCCTGATGCTGTTCTCCTTGGAGAAGATTAAGATGAAATTTGATACAATTATTAATAATCATACAGGGTTTGAACAGAGTAGATAGAGAGGAGTTCCCAATAGTGGAAAGGCAGAGGAAACCAGTTTAAGGAAACTGCCAAAAAAAGGGACATGAAGAAAAATGTTTTCAACATAGAATGTACTATGTGAGAGTATAGCAGAGACAAACATAATTGAGGCCTTCAAAGGAAAAATTGGATAATTATTTGAGTGAAAAAAAAATGCCAGGCAGCAAGAGAAAGACAACTTGTGGGGCTACTTGAGTTGGTCTTACAGAGAGCTGGTACAGAGATAAGGGCTGAATGGCCTCTTTCCATGATGTAACCATTCTATGACTCTCAGGAGATACTTCTATAGGTAGTGATAAAAAGATAAAGAAAAGAAAAACTTTTTAAAAATTCATTCATGGGATGGGGGTATCACTGGATTGACCTGCATTTATTGCCCATTTTAATTGCCCAGAGGGCAGTTAAGAGTTGACCATATTGCTATGGGTCTGTGGGCCAGACCAGGTAAGGATGGCAGTTTCCTTACCTCAAGGATATTAGTGAACCAAATTGAATTTTCCTGACAATGGCCA
>NC_057715.1:55934441-55956313 GCF_004010195.1 Chiloscyllium plagiosum
TTTAGTATCTGCCCCATCTCCTGCGGCTCCACACGAAGGCCGCCTTGCTGATCTTTGAGGGGCCTTATTCTCTCCCTAGCTACTCTTTTGTCCTTAATGTATTTGTAAAAACCCTTTGGATTCTCCTTAATTCTATTTGCCAAAGCAATCTCATATCCCCCTTTTGCCCTCCTGATTTCTCTCTTAAGCATACTCCTACTGCCTTTATACTCTTCTAAGGATTCACTCGATCTATCCTGTCTGTATTTGACAGAGGCTTCCTTCTTTTTCTTAACCAAACCCTCAATTTCTTTAGTCATCCAGCATTCCTTGTACCTACCAGCCTTTCCTTTCACCCTAACAGGAATATACTGTCTCTGGACTCTCGTTATCTCATTCCTGAAGGCTTCCCATTTTCCGGCCATCCCTTTACTTGCGAATATCTGCCCCCAGTCAGTTTTTGAAAGTTCTTGCCTAATACCGTCAAAGTTGGCTTTCCTCCAATTTAGAACTTCAACTTTTAGATCTTGTCTATCTTTTTCCATTGCTATTTTAAAATTAATAGAATTATGGTCACTGGCCCCAAAGTATTCCCCCACTGACACCTCAGTCACCTGCTCTGCCTTATTTCCCAAGAGTAGGTCAACGTTTGCACCTTCTCTAGTAGGTACATCCACATACTAAATCAGAAAATTTTCCTGTACGCAGTTAACAAATTCCTCTCCATCTGAACCCTTAACACTATGGCAGTCCAGTCTATGTTTGGAAAGTTAAAATCCCCGACCATAACTACCCTATTATTCTTACAGATAACTGAGATCTCCTTACAAATTTCTTTCTCAATTTCCTGCAGACTATTAGGGGGTCTATAATACAATCCCAATAAGGTGATCATCCCTTTCTTATTTCTCAGTTCCACCCAAATAACTTTCCTAGATGTATTTCCGGGAATATCCTCCCTCTGTACAGCTGTAATACTATCCCTTATCAAAAACGGCACTCGCCCTCCTCTCTTCCTTTCTATCCTTCCTGTAGCATTTGTATCCTGGAATATTAAGCTGCCAGTCCTGTCCATCCCAGAGCCATGTTTTTGTAATTGCTATAATATCCCAGTCCCATGTTCCTAACCATGCCCTGCGTTCATCTGCCATCCCTGTTAGGCCTTTTGCATTTAAATAAATGCAGTTTAATTAATCAATCCTACCTTTTTCTCTACTTTGTCCCTGCCTGCCCTGACTGACTCGCCTTTGTTCTCAACTGTACCAGCTCAGATTGAAATCTATCCTCACTATCTCCCTGGATCCTACTAGCTCATAGCACCGGGAGTAATCCAGATATTACTACTCTTGAGGACCTCCTTTTTAAATTCCTGCCTAACTTTCTGTAATCTTCCTTCAGAATCTCAAACTTTTCCCTTCCTATGTCATTGGTTCCAACGTGTACAATGACCTCCTGCTGACCCCTCTCCCCCTTGAGAACCTTCTGAACCCTCTCTGTGACATCCTTGAATCTGCCATCAGGGAAGCAACACACCATTCTGATTTTTCGCTGCTGGCCACAGAAATGTCTGTCTGTACCTCGGACTAGAGAGTCCCCTAACACAATCGCTCGCTTGGAATCCGACATACCTCTCATTACATTAGAGCCAGTCTCAATACCAGAAACTTGGCTGTTTGTGCTATGTTCCCCTAAGAATCCATCACCCCCTACATTTTCCGCAATAACGTACTTGCTTGAAACGGGGATAGCCACAGAAGACTCCTGCATTACCTACCTACCTCTCTTATCTTTCCTGGATTTAACCTATCTATGTGACTGTATCTGCAACTTTTCCACCTTCCTATAACTGACATCTATCACATCCCCTTGCTCTTGTAAATTCCTCATTGCCTCTAACTGTCTTTCCAACCGATCCATTCGATCTGATAGGATTCGCAACAAATGGCATTTATTGCAGATATAATCCTCAGTAACCCGTAAACTCTTGCTAAATGCCCACATCCAACAAGAAGAACATATCACTGTACTAAGGGCCATATTTACTTCTTTCAATCCACAGACCCAGAAAATAGCACTGTTTTATTCCTCTACAAAACACTGCTCCAGGTTGAATTAGTACTTATGGCTTATATTTTAAGTTTAATCAAGAGATATAGCTCAATAAAACATGCAGAGTTATTTCAAGGCCACGCTTACAATTCACTTATCTGCTTCTGTGCTGTGACCTCTCCCAGATAGGTTCCTCCAAGATCAGTTGTAAATTTCACTTTTTTAATTTTCCCAGTCACACTCTGATGTCCAGCGATACATTAATTCAACAGCAAAGGCAGTAACTGCTAACTCTGTCAGTTAGCAATGTGGGTTTCTTTCTCTCTCTCTCTCTCCTGCGCTGACTTCATCATGTGCTTCCTTTGACCGTTCTTACTCCTTTTAAAAGTGCTGTTGTTTTGACTTTTTTTTCTCCAAAGTTCCAAAACAATGCAACAGCATATAAAACAGTAAATGCTGCTCCTGGAATTTGAGGAAATCATCTCCAACACCTAAAATACCTCAAAAAAGGAGCAGCTGTTACAGCCACAAATTTTTCCCGTCCTCTGTCTTGGATTACCCAGAATCCTAATTGATCGATCTTTGAAAATTTCCAGTGGTTATGTTGTGGGAGCAGGAAAAGATAACGCAACTGAGGGTGCTTTGCTTACTATCAGTTAAGTAAAAGAGAATCAATAAGAAAAATTGAAGGAGGATTGTGTTGTTGATCATGTCAAAGGTTTCCAGAATGTCAAAGACAATAGTAACATCAACCTGTGATCATCTGGTGTCTGGTAGTCTTAAAGGATTTGAAGACATATCACAGAATCATTCTTCTTGAGACCTCTACCTGAAGACAGACAAAATAAACTTCATCATAGGTAGGTCAAGGAGACCAATCTCAAATCCACTCCTGGAGAAACACGAGCTGAACCCTATACTATTGACACTAATCTGACCAACAGCCCAGTCAACTAAGCTAACCAGCTGGCCAAGGAATTCAAGTTGTGACAACTTCATGTACTTCAACATGCATGTTGTAACCTAGCACTCGTGAAAGTAAAGGCTCCGAAATTTTTCCATTGCATAACTGATCAAGATTCTCTTCCACACATACCTCCTGCCATTGGTGTATATTGGCAGATTTGCAAGTTAGGTGAAGGAGCCTTGGATGACAAGAGAAGAGGAGCTTCTCTTCAAGAGAAAGAAGGAAGCTTACTTAAGTTTGAGGAAGCCAGGATTGGCACAGTTTTAGAGGATTACAGGGTAGCTAGGAAAGAACTCAAAAATGGACTGAGGAGAGCAAGGAGAGGGCACGAAAAACCCTTGGTGGGAAGGATTAGAGAAAACCCAAATGTGTTCTACACTTGCATGAGGAATAAGAGAATGATCAGACAGAGCTTAGGGCCGATCAGAGATAGTGGAGGGAACTTGTGCCTGGAGTCTGTAAAGGTAGGGGTGACTCTAAATGAGTGTTTTGCTTCAGATTTACTAGAGAGAGGGATTTTGTTGATTGTGAGAACACTGTGGACCAGGTTAATAGGCTTGAACAGATTGATATTAAGACAGTGGATGTGCTAGAAATTATGGGAAGCAACAAGATGGCTAAGTCCCCAGGGCCAGACCAGATGTATCTAAGGTTACTGTGGGAAGCAAGGAATGAGATTGCTGAACCTCTGGTGATGATCTTTGCATCCTCACTCTCCACGGGAGTGGTACTGAATGATTGGAGGAAGGCAAATGTTGTTCCTCTGTTCAAGAAAGGGAACAGGGAAATCCCTGGGAATTACAGACCAGTCAGTCTTATGTCTGTGCTGAGCAAGGTACTAGAAGTTCTTCTGAGAGATAGGATTTATGACTATTTGGAAAAACGTAGTTTAATTAAAGATAGTCAGCATGGCTTTGTGAGGGCAGGTCATTCCTCACAAGCCTTATTGAGTTCTTTGAGGATATGACAAGACAAGTTGACGAAGATCAAGCAATAGATGTGGTGTATATGGATTTCAGTTAGGAATTTGACACGGTTCCCCACGGTAGGCTCATGCAGAATATTAGGAGGTATGAGATACAGGAAAATTTGGCTGTCTGGGTACAGAATTGGTTGGCCAAAAGAAGACAGCGAGTGGTTATGAATGCAAAATATTCTGCCTGGAGGTTGTTAATCAGTGGTATCCTGCAGGAATCTGTTCTTGGACCTCTGCTTTTTGTAGTTTTTATAAATAACTTGGATAAAGAAGTGGAAGAGTGGGTTAGTAAGTTTGCTGATGATACAAAGATCGGTGTGTTGTAGATAGTGTCGAGGGCTGTTGCAGGTTTCAACAAGACATTGATAGGATGCAGAGCTGGCAGATGGAGTTCAACATAGATAAATGTGAAGTGATTCATTTTGGAAGGTCGAATTTGAATGCTGAATACAGGATTAAAGACAGGATTCTTGGTAATATGGAGGAACAGCAAGGTCTTGGGGTCCATGTACATAGATGCCTCAAAGTTGCCACCCAAGTTGAAAGGGTTGTTAAGAAGGCGTATGGTGTTTTGGCTTTCATTAACAGGGAAATCCCCAGGACCTGATCAGGTGTACCCGAGAACTCTGTGGGAAGCTAGAGAAATGATTGCTGGGCCTCTTGCTGAGATATTTGTTTCATTGATAGTCACAGGTGAGGTGCAAAAGACTGGAGATTGGCTAACGTGGTGCCACTGTTTAAGAAGGGTGGGAAAGATAAGCCATGGAACTATAGACCGGTGAGCCTGACCTCTGTGGTGGGCAAATTGTTGGAGGGAATCCTGAGGGACAGGATGTACATGTATTTTGGAAAGGCAAGGACTGATTAGGGATAGTAAACATGGTTTTGTGCATGGGAAATCATGTCTCATGAGTTTTTTGAGGAAGTAACAAAGAAGATTGATGAGGGCAGAGCAGTAGATGTGATCTATATGGACTTCAGTAAGGCACTCGACAAGGTTCCCCATGGGAGACTGATTAGCAAGGTTAGATTTCACTGAATACAGGGATAACTAACCATTTGGATACAGAACTGGCTCAAAGGTAGAAGACAGAGGGTGGAGGTGGAGGGTTGTTTTTCAGACTGGAGTCCTGTGCCCAGTCGAGTGCCACAAGGATCGGTGCTGGGTCATCTACTTTTGTCAATTACATAAATGATTTGGATGCGAGCATAAGAGGTACAGTTAGTAAGTTTGTAGATTACATCAAAATTGGAGGTGTAATGGACAGCAAAGAGGGTTGCCTCAGATTACAACAGGATCTGGACCAAATGGGCCAATGGGCTGAGGAGTGGCAGATCGAGTTTAATTCAGATAAATGCGAGGTGTTGCATTTTGGCAAAGCAAATCTTAGCAGGACTTATAAACTTAATGGTAAGGTCCTAGGGAGTGTTGCTGAACAAAGAGACCTTGGACTACAGGTTCATAGCTCCTTGAAAGTGGAGTCGTAGGTAGATAGGATAGTGAAGAAGGCGTTTGATATACTTTCCTTTATTGGTCAGAGTATTGAGTACAGGAGTTGGGAGGTCATGTTGCGGCTGTACAGGACATTGGTTAGGCCACTGTTGGAATATTACATGCAATTCTGGTCTCCTTCCTATCGGAAAGATGTTGTGAAACTCTAAAGGGTTCAGAAAAGACTTACAAGGATGTTGCCAGGGTTGGAGGATTTGAGCTATAGGGAGAGGCTGAACAGGCTGGGGCTGTTTACCCTGGACCGTCGGAGACTGAGGGGTGACCTTATAGAGGTTTACAAAATTATGAGGGGCATGGATAGGGTAAAGTCTTTTCCCCGGGGTCAGGGAGTCCAAAGCTAGAGAGCATAGGTTTAGGGTGAGAGGGGAAAGATATAAAAGAGACCTACAGGGCAACTGTTTCACGCAGAGGGTGGTACATGTATAGAATGAGCTGCCAGAGGATGTGGTGGAGGCTGGTACAATTGCAACTTTTAAGCGGCATTTGGATGGGTATATGATTGGAAGGGTTTGGAGGTTTACGGGGCCGGTTGCTGGCAAGTGGGACTAGATTGGGTTGGGATATCTGGTTGGTATGGGCGGGTTGGACTGAAGGGTCTGTTCCCATGCTGTACGTCTCTATGACTCTATGAGGTGTGTAGGTTTGGTTGATCTTAGATAAAGATAAATGCTCAGCACAACCATGTGGGCTGAATGGCCTGTACTGTGCTTTACTGTCCTATGTTCTTTGTTCTGGTATTCAACTTGTATGACTCATTCTGAATGAACCTTCCTTGGCCACAAAGTTGTCGAGTGGGAAGATGAGCTTTGAGGGTAATCTTGCAATAATATAAAGACAGACAGCAAGACTTTCTTTAAATGCATTAAAAAAGAGAGAAGCCAAAGTGAACATTGGTCATGAAGAGAATGAATCTGGGGAGACATAATGGGAAACCAGGAAATGGCAGAGAAGTTGCATTAGTACTTTGCACCAGTCTCCACAGTAGAAGACATTAATAGTATTCCAAAATTACTAAATTATTAAGGGGCAAAAGGAGGCAAGGAAATACAAACACTAATTATCATGAGAGGAAAAAGTGCTTGTGAAACTAATAGGACTAAAGACACATAGGTCCCCTGGACCTGATGGGATGCATCCTAGTATTTTGAAGGGAATAGCTACAAAGATAGTGGATAGACTAGTAATAATCTTACAGAAATCTTTAGACTCTGTAGAAGTCCCAGGAGATTGGAAAACTCCCAATGTAACACCTTTATTTGAAAGGAAGAAGACAAAAATCAGGTGGCAATAGGTCAGTTAGCAAAACATCTGTTATTGAGCAAATGTTAGCCTATTATAAATAATGTAATAGCAGAGCATTCAGAAATACATAATATGATCAGGCAGAGTCAACATGAAATGAAATCATATGTGATAAATTTATTAGTATTATTTGAGGAAATAACAATTTTTATAGATAAATGGGAATCAATACATTTGGACTTTTAAAAAGCATTTGATATAGGACCACACAATCGGCCACTTAATACAATAAGAACCCATGGTGTCGGAGGTAATATATTAGCATGGCTAGAGGATTGGCTAACTAATAAAAGATGGAAAGTTGGGATAAGGTGGGCATTTTCAGAATGGTAATCTGTAAGTAGTGGAGAGTTACAAGTTTCATTGCTGGTGCCACAATTATTCAGACTCTACATTAATGGCTTAGATGAAGAAAATAAATGTACCATAGTCAAATTTGCAGATGACACAAAAATAGATAGGAAGGCAATTGGTGAAGATTACACAAAAAACTCTGCAAAGGGATATAGATAGATTAGGTTAATGGGCAAAAGCTTGGAAGATGGAATACACTGTAGGAAAATGTGAGGTTATGCACTGTGGCAGGAAGAATTGAGGAGCTAATTATTATTTAAATAGGGAGAGATTGTGGACAGTTACAAAACACAGGAATTTTGGGAGTGCTCAAGAATTAATCACAAAAAGCTAGCATCCTAGTTCAGCAGGTATTAGGGAAGGCAAATTTCTCTATTTCAGGGGGGATGGAGTAGAAATGTAGAGAGGTTTTGCTAAAGCTCTCCAAGCCAACAGCTGGAACAGTTTTAAACCCCTTATCTAACGAAGGATATATGGCATTTGCAGCAGTCCAGAGAACATTCACTGGGCTGACACTGCTTGTGGAAAAATCTTAAGAGGAGAGGTTGATTAGTTGAGTCTATACCCACTGGAGTTTAGAAGAATGAGAGGCAACCTTATTGAAACCTATATGATTCTTAGGAGACTTGACAGGGTAAATGTGAAAATGTTGTTTCCCCTTATGGGTGAATCTTGGACCAGAGGACATAGTCTCACAATACTGCAGGAAAGGAAGAGGGGTAAGTAGTGATGGTTAAGGAGCATATTGCAATGCTAGAGAAGGACGTTATCTCAGAGCATTCAAGGATGGAGTCAATTTGGCTAGAACAATGGAATTATAGAGCAATGCATTACATGGCTTAGTATGGTGTACAGACCACCAACTAAGGGAAAACATGTAGAACAAATCTGCAGGGAAATTCAAGGGAAACACCAGGATTATTGAGCAGTTATAATTGGAGACTTCAGTTTCCCCAGATATAGACTGGGATACTGGTAATGAAAGGGGCTGCAAAAGACAGGTGTTCCTCAATTATGTTGGGGAGTGCTTCCTACAGCTCTTTGTGTCCAGTCAAACAAGGAGGGATGTATGTTTGGATCTGGTAATGAGATAGGCCAAGTGGATCAAGTGTTTGTGGGGAATGTTTAGGAGACAGTGATCATTGTATCATAAGGTATAGGTAGGTGTTGAAAAATAAAATACAACAATCTAGACCAAGAAAAATCAATTAGTTGAGAGCTGACATCAGTGGGGCTAGAACTGAGCTGACAGGATTGATTGAAATAGGAGGTTGGTAAAAATATCAGTAACTGAGTAATGGGCCATCTCCAAGGAACAGATGATTTGGTATATTCAAGCTATATTGCCTCCAGTGCAAAAGGTAGGACAAACAAATCCAAAGTACCCTACATGACAAATGAGATACAAATTAATATTGAAAGGAAAGGTTGTGCTTATGACAGGTATAAGGCAGGAAATTCGATTGGGAATCAACAGGAATATTAAAGGTTTTTGTGGGTGGTGAGGTGAAAAAGCCAATAAGGAAAACGAAGAGGAACTATGAAAAACACTAGCAGTAAACATAAAGGAAAATCGTGAAGTCTTCTATCAGCACATAAACAGCAAAAGAGTTGTTGAAGGATGTGTAGGTCCAATCAAAGTCCAAAAAGGGTATTTACAGCTGGAGGCAGGAGCATGGCTGAAGAAGGAAATGAATACTTTGCATCTGCCTTTACAAAAGGGGATGCTACCCAGGCTGTAGTAACAGAGGAAGAAACTCTGTCACTAGAAGGGATCAAAAATAATAAGGAAGAAGTCTTTCTTTTATTGGTTGGGGAACTGAGTACAAGAGTCAAGATATCATGTTGCAGCTTTATAAGATTTTGGTTAGGCCAGACTTCAAGTTTTGCGTTCAATTCTTGTCACAACATTATAGGAAGGATGTGGAAGCTTTGGGAGGGGACAGAAGAGGTGCTGCCTGGATTCAAAGATATGAGCTGTAAGCAGAGGCTAGAAAAACTCAGGTTGTTTTCATTTGAGCAGTGGAGGCTGAGTGTAGACTTGAAAAATATCTATAAAATTATGATATGCATAGATAGCTTTGACAGTCAGAATCTTTTTCCCAGAGTTGAAATGTCTAATAATAAGGGGCATGCATTTAAGGTGAAAGGAGTAAAGTTCAAAGGAGATGTGAGGGGCAAGTTTTTTACACAGAGTGGTAGGAATCTGGAATGCACTGCCAGGGGTGGTTGTTGAGGCAGATATGATAAGTACATTTAAAGGACTTTTAGGTGAGCAAATGAATATGCAAGGAACAGAGGTATCTGTACCAAGGGAGGCCGAGAGATTTATTTCATTTACCATCATCTTCGGCAGAACATCGTGTGTCGAAGGTCCCATACCTGTGCTGTGCTGTTCTATGTTCTAAGTCTTTGATAGATTGTTGGCCCTTATATTTAACAAGGTACCAGATGCATCCATGGATTTTGAAGGCAGTGAGGGTAGAAATTGTGGAGGCACTGGCCATAATATTTCAGTCTTCCCTGGTCTGGAAAATTGCCAATATTATGGCCTGGTTCAAAGAAGTTGTAAGGCCAATTCCAACGATTACAGATCAGTTAGTTTAACTTCAGTAGTGGGGAAACCTTTTGCAAACAATTGTTTGGGATCGAATCAGTTGTCTTGTGGAAGAGGTTGCATTGATTAGGATGATTCAGCATGGATTTCTAAAGGGGAAATCATATTTAGCTAACTTGCTGGAGTTTTTTGAAGAGGTAACAGAAAGGGCTGATGAGGGTAACACTTTTTGATGAGGTACACATGTATTTCCAGAACGCATTTTGTATAGCAGACTTTTGAGTAAAGTTAGAGGACATGAATACAAAGTTAGTCAGTATTGGGACTGACCAGCAGTCAGTATTGGGACTCCTTCTATCTTGAATTTTAAAAATGTATTCATGGAACAGGGCATCGCTAGTTGGCCAACATCTTTATTGCCCATCCTTGTTCACCATGAGAGGTTGATGGTAAGCTGCCTTCGTGAACTGTTGCAGTCACCATAGAATAGACAGACACACAGTGCCCGTAGGAGGGAATTGCAGGATGTTGACCCAGTGACAATGAAGTAATGGCAATACATTTCCAAGTCAGAATGGTGAGTGGCTTGGAGGGGAACTTGCAGATGGAGGTATTCCAATATAGCTATTGTCCTTGTCCTTCTAGACTGAAGTGCTCTGGATTTGGAAGGTGCTATCTATGGATCTTTGGTGAATTTCTGCAGTGCATCTTGTAAACCGTACACACTGCTGCTGCTGAGCGTCAGTGGTGAAAGTGATGGATGTTTGTGGATCCAGGTTTTGTTGCATTTGGGCATGGATTGCTTCAGTATCTGAGCTGTTGCAAGTGGGGTTGAACATTGTGCAATCATCAGTGAACATCCCTACTTCTGATCATACGATGGAGGAAGGGTCATTTATGAAGCAACTGAAGATGGTTGGGCCTAGGGCATTGCCCTGAGGAATTCCTGCAGTGATGTTCTGGAGCTCAGCTGACTGACCTCCAACAACTACAACCATCTTCCTACATGCCACGTATGACTCCAACCAACAGAGAGTTTTCTCCCTGGTTCCCATTGATTCCAGTGTTCCTTGATGCCACATTTGATCAAATGCAACCTTGATTGCAAGGGCTGTCACACTCATCTCAACGCTGGAATTCAGCTCTTTTGACTATGTTTGAACCCAGGCTGCAATGAGGCCAGAAGCTAAGTGGCCCTGGCAGAATCCAAACTGGGCATCACTGAGCAGGTAGTTGTTAAGCAGGTACTGCTTGATAGCACTGTCGATGACACCTTCCATATGTATAAATGATCTAGATTTGGGTGTGCAGAGGACAATCTCCACATTTGCGGAGGACACTAAACTTGGAAGAATTGTAAACTATGAGGAGGATAGGATAGGTTGGTGGTTTGGGTAAATTGGTAGCAGAAGAGGTTAATGCAGTGAAGTTTGGATGATGTACTTTAGTTAGAAGATCATTGAAAGACAATGTAAAATAAAGGTTATATTCTAAAGGGGCTGCAGGAACAGAGGGCTCTGGGTGTATATGCAAACGACGCATTGAAGGTGCAGGATAGGTGGACATTGCAGTAAATAAAACAGACAATTTTGTCACCTTTATTAATAGGCGCACACAGTATGAGAGCAATTAGGTAATTTTAGACTCATACAGGTCACTTGTTAGACCTCAGCTGGAGAACTGGATACTATTGTGGATGCAACATTATAGGAAAGATATGAATGAAATGGAGAGAATGCATAAGCAACTTATTGGTATGGTTCCAATTATAGGAAACTTCAACTCTGAAGAACTTGGACTATTCTTCCTGGACAGAAGTAGATTAACAGGAGATTTGACTGAGGTTTACAAAATGTGTACTCAATTGATTACATTGGGAGAAACAGTTTCTGCCTGTAAAAGAAACAAGAGTGAGAGTGGATAGATTTCAAGTGATGTGAGAAAAAACTTCCTTCCTTACAGCAAGTTGTTAGGGTATGGAAGGCATTACCTGGAAATGTAGAGGGAAGTTCAATTAAGGCATTAAAAAAAACATTTTATGATCATTTGGATAGTAAGGGTGTGCAGAAATATGGGGAAATGGCAGAAGATTGCCATTAGAAAACAGAGCTAGTGGAGGCTCAATGGCCAACATACAATTTCTGTGAAATTCTGTGAAAATTTTCCAAGACGTCAATTCTAATCTGTATTCCATCTATTTCTACCTATGGATAAGGTTTGCATTTTCATTAATTGCATTCACTTACACCTTTATATGTTCTTTTATATAGTTTCTTTCATGTCTTAATAGGCTCCATCCTGTCTTCAAACTTACATTTGAAATGGAGCTGTCAAATGAGCTCCTTTTCCTTGATGTTGTTGAGAAATCAGCCAGCAGATTATCTATTACTGTCTACTGCTGGTCTTCACTGGTCAATATACATAATAGGATTCCTTCACTTGCAATACATAGGATTGGGTTTATCAACAGCCTTAATAATAGGGCTCAAGCCCCATGTGCAAGTAATGCTGAAAAAGAGTGTATCAAACTATCTGCAAGATAATAACTACACTGATCGGATCATTTCACACAGTATATCATACAAACTCATGGATAAGCTTAAGACATGAAAAGTTCTGTAAAGGACTGGTCCTCATCTTGAAAAATGACCAGTCTACCTCAGATGACCCTCAAATCTGAGCAACAGGCGTTGCTAACTGTTTCATGCTTTTACTATCCAGTAGCAATATAAGTGTTTTTCCACATGAGCAGGATGCTGTTCCAATCATAGAATCCCTACAGTTTGGAAGCAGGCCATTCAGGCCATTGAGTCCACACCAACCCAACAAAGAGTAACCTGCCCAGACCCAGCCCATCACTGTAACCCTGCATTTCCTATGATTAATCCATCTAGTCTGCACACCCCTGGACACTATGGGCAATTTTAGCATGTCCAATCCACCTAATCTGCACATCTTTGGGCCGTGGGAGGAAACCAGAGCACCCAGAGGAAACACACACAGACACGGTGTGACGAAACTGTTCCTTTAACAAGGTTAGGTTGTCCTTTTTTTTTCAGAGAGGTCCTAAATGACACATGTTCTGAAAAGTCTGAGTTTGGATTGGTTTTAGGGCCAATTGTTTACAGCTAACAGGCTGAAGGCTTTTAAGTTTTGAAAACTAACACTTGTATCGAGAAAGGGGAATGGCCAGTTGTCCCAGATCAGCTTTTCTCTGGCTTGGTGTTTTTGTAGCAGTGGGGTGAAAAGCTGCTAGAATTCATAAGCAAGCTCAGGCTGGTCCTCTCTCTCTGATTTCAAACCTGTAAGAACTTGTGTTTGATTTTACTTTTGTGCCAAGGGGTGTTTATGGGCATTGTTGCAAGTATTTTGGAACAGCATCATTAAGTGTGATGATCTGTTGGGTTTTTTGATAGTATACACTATTCGGTATTCTGTTTTCTGTTCTCTGTGTTTCATTTGGTAATCTTGTAAATAAATTTTGTTTTGTTTAAAATTAAGTGATTTGACCAGCTGAATCTCTCCCTGAGTATCCACTTTACACCTGCTTAAAACAACTAGAAAGATTAGGGTCTGGGCTACCTTCCTGAAAGGTTTTGAGGCATCTGGCCGAGTCCATAACAATGGGGAGAATGTGCAAACTCCACACAGACAGTCACCCAAGGCTGGAATCGTACCTGGGTCCCTAGCGCTGTGAGGCAGCAGGGCTAGGCATTGAGCCACCTTGTTGACTATCAAGCCAAGAAAACATTCTGCCCATCAAATTAGTCATGTGGTTTACAACGTTCAGTACTGAGGTGATGCTAGGCATGTAGGCTGTATGCCCCAAAACACTGGTGGACCATATCAAGAAGCATACTCCTCTGGTTGTTTACAATAAGCAGAGCACTTGCTAACTGTACCCAACTAGCCCATGCTTGCAAACATCAAAACACAGTCTGCAATATTATGGGTGATTCTGCAATTGGCCAACATTTGCTAAATAATATTGAGAATGTAAACATTTACACTGACAATCAATTTAAGGCTTTGCAGTGTGCCCTGTAAGCTACATATCTTCATACACAGGGCTGGTACTTTACTGAGATAAAGAACATCTACAAAAACTGCATTTGTTTCAACTCAACAAAATAAATGGCCACCATTCTCTGATTCATTTCTCAGGAAAATTCCTTGACCCATCAAAGGCGGCACGGTAGCACAGTGGTTAGCACGCTGCCTCAAAGTGCCAAAGACCTGGGTTCAATTCCCACCTCACATTCTCCCTGTGTCTGCGTGGGTTTCCTCCCACAGTCCAAAAATGTGGAGGTTAGGTGAATTGGTCATGCTAAATTGCCCATAGTGTTAGTTGTAGGTGAATGGGTCTGGGTGGGTTGCTCTTTGGAGGGTCAGTGTGGACTTGTTGGGCTGAAGGGCCTGTTTCCACACTGTAAGTCATCTAATCTAAAGTCAATCTGCCTGGTGTAAAATCTAAACAAAAGCTTAGCAGTTAACTGTCAGTCATCACCCAACTGATAACTTGCATGGTGAACATGCTAAATTCTCATAGCAAGAAATAGAGCTCAATTGCCAACAAGTAAACAGAATAAACATTGTTCTCCTCTTACATTTGCATTTCTTGTTAATACTCCTGATAAGTGCAGATAAAAGGTTTCAACAGTGCATGTCATTATACTGGATGGAAATAGACCCTTCGATCCAACTCATCTGCATCAACCAGTTATCCTAAACTGATCCAGTTCCTTTTGCCATCATTTGTCCCACATCCCTCGAAACCCTTCCTTTTCATGAACTTATCCAGATGCCTCTTAAATGGTCTAATTGTACCCATCTCCACCACCTACGCTGGTATCCTGTTCCATACATGCACCACTTTCTGTGTGTAAAAGTTGAGCCTCAGATTCCTTTTAACTCTTTTACCTCTTACCTTAAACCCTCTAGTCTTGGACTCCCGTACCCTGGGAAAAAGACCTTGGCTACTCACCCTATCCATGATTCTCATTATTTTATAAATCTTTATAAGGTCCTTAGCCTCTGATGCTCGGGGGGGAATAAAACCCCAGTCTATTCAGCCATTCCCTATAGTTCAAACCCTCCAATCCCAGCAATATCCTTGTAATTTTTTTCTGAACTATTTCACGTTCCCCTGCTCTTCCTTCAAACACACGACTCTGACATTGGGCATAATCCCTGGAGTTGTTAAACCAATTTGCACCAATTTAATAATAGAATGACCTGCACCCATTTTGCACAGTCATTTATCACATTCTCAATTTGAGGGCCCTATTTTTGAAGCACCTGATGTCAAAACCAAATGTTAATTTTCTTGAATACATAAACTTGAAACCTAATAGCTGTTACACTGTTCTTTTACAAAATGAGTCAGAAGTGCATCCTAACATATATGGATAGCTTGATTAAAAATCTTCAAGATGAATTACCAATAAGCAGGGGAGGTATTGGCCTCTAACAAATACAAATAAACTACCTGTCTTGACTTGACAGCCCTGGCAACTTAATCATTTAATTGATACCTCAGGGTCAATTTGGCTGACCTCTGTAGATTCGCATGGCACCAGATCTGAGTCAGTAAAATGGGAGCAGACTAATTTGTGCACTCTCTACATTATATACAGTTCTGCAAGAGAACTCCATTTTGATCTAAAAATGCAAATTGGTGTTTTCTTTAATCTGCTGATTCCTACTTCACCATGACAAGGGTGTTGACTACAATTCCCTCAGCTCTCAAGATCACCCATAGCTACTACAACATCAGTCACACAGTAACTGATCAGAGCACAGTAACTGATCAGAGCACAGTAACTGATCAGAGCACAATTGCCCCAAGTATACTGCATGTAGCATTTTTCAGTGTTGAACTCCAATTTCCACCAGTCTGTCGAGTGAGCTCATTTGGATCTCTCGAGCTACCTACCAGATTGTACTCGGTCATCATTCCAGATAGGAACATGTGCTCAATTTTTGGTATAGTTCTCGGTGTATGAAGAAAATGAAGATTAGGCACTATAGAAAATCCAAGAGTACGTCTGAGAAAATCTACTCAGGACTTTACACTGCTTCAACAATATTCACCGAAAAGGATTAGCTGTTTCTATTCCAAAGGATTAGATGTTTCTATTATTTTATTCAACACATTATACAAATATCACCATAACTATTTAGAAATTTCATTCAGTCTTACTTTCCTAATAAAGTTTTTATTTTGTTTAAAGGTAATCTCATTCAGGTAGAATCCGATGCGAACTAAGACCCAGCAGGAACCATGTCCGGCAAAGCTTATGTCTTCTGGCAAGTACACCCAAAGGTTCACTGTTACTTTTCAAATGTACACGTCGTGTTTTTATTAAACTGGTAGTTTATCGTAATATCCTAAATGTTGGAGATCGGATTGTATAACAGAACAATTTAATTTAGCATCTATTTAAAAATGCGTAAAAGGTTTTCAGAATCTGACCCTCGATAAGTGCAGACGAACAAACGACTAGTTAATGTGCAGACATCCAACTATTCCTGTGTTTGTGTGCAATTAGTGTCAGTAATTGTGAAGGATAGACCGAAGCTTGAAATTACATTCGCAGAGGGCAGACATTCACCAGACTGGAATGCAACGGGCTCTGCCTTGCAATGTTTGTGTTTTGATAACAAATGCCTTAGAAATATTTGAGCTCTAAAAGAACTTTCCATACACACATAAAGTTGCCAAAGGTCAGCTAACTTAACTCTCCGCGATATAACTGCATTATTTAGTACATGACACATTCCTTTGTCTTTCTAATCTATGTGTCTACCTACTAAAAATGGTGGGGGTGGGAGGCGGTGTTTAAAATAATATCGGAAAACCTTTAAAGAAATCGTGAAACATAACCCCGTTTTTCAATTGTGTTTCAAATTTGTATTCCCAATTATTTTTCCAGCCCGTTCCCAGTTTTATTTCCATTATGGCGCGTTTTTTTGTGTGTGGAATTCGAACTGAGAGTTAGTCTCTGCCGCAGTGCATGGAAACAACTTTGAAAACCCCTTCCCATTTATCTCTCAGTCCCGTTGGCCCACAAGCCTCATTCCTGATGAAGGCCGAAACGTCGATTCTCCTGCTCCTCGGTGCTTTTCCAGCACCACACTCTGATCTGCAGTCTTTACTTTCTCCAACTTTGAAAACTAAACCTCCCAAGACTGATTAGAGATGACCACAAAAGTTACATGCACGCCAAATTTGCACAATAAAACGACTGTTAAATCTATCAGTTTTTACAATTTTACCTGAGGGGTAACTTATTTTGATAGAGTTGACTTATCATCAGTTTATTTTCCTTTTTAAGTTTTCTTTTACAACTTCTGCAAAATAATAACCATCGACCAGTTGGATCGTCCACAGTGACCACTCTGGCATAGCAGATATATCATTAGACACATGGAACACTAAGGTCCCCTACCATCCAGCTCCAACAACAAAACACTTCCCGATCTCTTGGAAAATATTTGTCATTTTTCATATCGTGGGCATCTCCTATATATTAGGAAAACATTTATAAAACATTTTCTCCAATGTGCCAGTTTGACCTTTGGCCAGCTAATTGAGGATTTGAGAACAAGGGTAAGGGTTCACCAGCCAACAATGATTGCTGAATCCTATTTGCTATGGAGATTTTAACACCCTACAGCAGTCACTAGAGAACTACCTGCAACAATGCCTTCAGAAGATCCTTCAAATCTATTGGTAAGATATGTAGTCGAGCAGCAGCATTCTCTCCTAAATTTACTTGCCAAACACCAAGGTGCTAATCACTCAAAACCAACTGTGCTGATGTGTGTCTGCATGTGTAAGGGGTAGAGGAAGTTATTTGCATGCCTGACACCAGACTTCTCAGGCAACTGCTCAACTTAAACTCATTCTAGGCAGGAGACGCTCAGGAGCACAATGGAAAATCTTTAGGGCTGTCCTCAGAGAATCCCAGGTTAAATCCCAAGGAACTTTCCAGGATGCAGTTTATGTTACAGGGATAGTTATTCAAACGCTTATAGAAATGTTCCAGAGTCTTGATTGCTCCAAAAGTTTATCTTACCTGTTCTGGCCTATACTGTTAATGAATTCCTGATGAAGGGCTTATGCTCAAAAAGTCGATTCTCCTGCTCTCGGAAGCTGCCTGACTGGCTGTGCTTTTCTAGCACTACACTCTTTGACTCTGTATATGAATTCAGACCAACAGCAAAGTAGTTGAGTCAAGTACCTTCAGAAATAGCCCAACAAACCAGTCATAAAGTCATACAGCACGGAAACAGGCCCTTTGGCCCCACTCGTCCGCACCAACCAGACATCCCAATCTGAACTAGTCTCATTTGCTAGCATGTGGTCATTGTCCCACTAAATCCTTCCTATTTATATATCTATCCAGACACTTTTCAAATGTTGTAATTGTACCTGCCTCTACCACTTCCTATAGCATCTCATTCCATACATATACCAACCTCTGCATGAAAATGTTACCCCTCAGGTTCTTTTTAAATATTTCTCCTCTCACCTTAAACCTATGCCCTCTAGTTTGGGACTCCCTCAGCCTGCTGGTGGATTTCTCAACAATTGCTCCTCGTGATTTTACAAGCCTTTATGAGGTGACTCCTCAGCCTCTGATGCTGCAGGGAAGAAAGCCCCAGTCTAGTCAGCCTCTCCCTATAACCTCAAACCAGTAACGTTCTTGTAAATCCTTTCTGCACCACCTCAAGTTTAACAGCATCCTTCTGAATAGAAAGGCAATCAGAATTGTATGCAGTATTCTAAAAGTGACCTCACCAATGTCCTACACAACCACAACATGACATCCCAACTCCTATACTCAATATTCTGACTAATGAAAGCAAGCATGCCAAACACCTCTTCACCACCCTGACAACTTTCAAATACTCCACTTCTAAGGAATTATGCACATGCACCACTAGGTCTCATTGTTTAGCAACACTCCCCAGGGTTCCACTATTATCTGTTTAAGCACTATCCTGGTTTGCCTTACCAAAATGCTAAATCAATCTTCGGAGAAGCAAGATACTAATCACTCAAAACCAGCTTATCTGGTGCATGTCTGTGTGTTTGTGTATAAGGGATATCCATATTAAACTCCATCTGCCACTCCTCGGTCCATTACCCAACTGATCAAGATCCTGTTTTCTCTGAGATAATCTTCTTCACTGTCCATTACACCATCTATTTTGGTGTCATCTGCAAACTTCCTAACCATACCTCTTATATTCATTTATGTAAGATCATTTATGTAAGTCAGTTTATCAATTTACAACAAAAAAGTTAAGTAAAACCTCAATGAATTAACTAACGTTGGTCTAGGCCTGAGACATGGAGACACTGCAAACTCTTCCTTCCACACTTCTAGGTACAGTCAGCGAATGTTCTTTCAGCTAATGTTCCAGAATCCTCCATCACCACCCCAGGTATGTCTTGTGGCAGGACAATGCCACTGGAGGTGGTAGAATAGTGTCATACAGAGGTGGCACAGGAAATCTTCAATGTTAACTCTTGGATCTCTTGAATCTCCATGCCATAAAATCATATCTGGAAAAAAAAATCTTCTGTCAAATGCAGTCTAGTCTTCTGCTTCAGTCACTGAGCTGTACTTCTCACATCACATAGTACTTCTCAAATTTGCATTCTACTTGGAAGAAGCACTGTTGTATGACTGCAGAAGGTAATCAAGGATGGAGCCATATCTAACATAAAGGCATATGGTTGTGGTTGCAGGAGGACAAACATTTCAGTACAAGGATAGTTCTACAAGAGATCCTCAGGGTTGCGTTCTTGACCTAACCATCTCTCCCTGCTTCATTAATGAACTTTCCTACATCCAAAAGTTAAGAGTGGATATGTTTCTTGATGACTCAGCAGCGTTTAATATCAATCATAACTCCAATCCAATTTTGGCTGATAAATGGCAAACAATATTCATGTCAAGATCTTTTGCTATATTGAATCACTTCTGCTTAAGCTTCAATGGCAAAGCCGTGACTAAATCTCCACCCTTAAAATCCTGGTTGTTTCCATTGACTATACTGGTAACAAAAAGATCAGCTAAATGATCGATCTGTCTACAAAAGTAAATCAGAGGCTGAGTGCTCTTCAGTGTGTGACATTCCTCCTAACTCTACAATGTCTTTCAACTATCTACTAGACAAAGTCAGCATTGAGATAGACTATTCTCCACTTGGAGAAAGTGAGGTCTGCAGATGCTGGAGATCAAAGTTGAAACTTTATTGCTGGAACAGCACAGCAGGTCAGGCAGCATCCAGGGAACAGGAGATTCGACGTTTCGGGCACAGGCCCTTGCCCGAAACGTCGAATCTCCTGTTCCCTGGATGCTGCCTGACCTGCTGTGCTGTTCCAGCAATAAAGTTTCAACTATTCTCCACTTGCCTAGATCAGTGCAGTTCTGAAAATACTCAAGAAATTTGATGCCATCCAAGACAAGCAGTCTGCCCTCCAATGGTATTCCATCCACTACCTCAAACATATACTCCACCACCAATATATAGTGGCAATACTGAGTATAATTTACAAGATGTATTGCAACACACCAAGGCTCTTTTGACAGCACCTTGCAAACCAATGACCTCTACTTCTTCAAAAGACAAGGAAAGCAGAAACCTGGAATTCCACCAGATAAAGGTTTCTTGCTCATATTGGCAGAACACAAATTTTGAAAAGTTTTGGGAAATAGTTTATAGAGCTTTCAAGGCTTTGTGGACCAGGTTCTTTCACAGTGCAACTAACTCAGATGATATTTACTGTATTGGGATCCTTAATCCTGTGTCAAGGTCTTGGTGATGATTTTTTTTAATCAGTAAGGTAATAAACTGTACTCAATTAACTGAGCAATAAACCTTTGAACAATATAGTTTGAGCATGGTTCTTTGGCAGATATAACTGTTTCCATAATGAGTTGTTATGGTTGACACATTAATTGGAAGGTATCTGAATTTACCAAACTGAACTGATTATTATTGCTGGCACTGCTGCAACATTTTCATTGGCATTTTATATTGTTACCCTGTCACAGTTTTGTTGCATCTGGTTTCAGGCACACATTTAGGGGTAGATTGGATAATAGATGCAAACATGTGACACCTGCCACTATAAAGCATCTGTATATGTGCAAGAAGTGCTCCCCCCCTCCCCATGCTGTGGCACAAATAAACACGATAATACAGAATCACCAGATTGTTGCAGCACTGATGGACAACCTATGGTCTGCTGTGGAGGGTCCTATGGGACAGTATCCCTACCTCTGGATCAGGAGATCTGATTTCAGGTCCCACCTATCCAGAGGTGTGACCAATATATCTAAACAATTTAATGTTTTTACAATCCATCAATACCTGTGCTGCTATCATTCCTCCAAAATGAATAATTCACCTTGTGACATGACCCCCATCTCCCTATATCCCTGTACATTCACTCTTTTTGTATAATAATACAATTCTCTCTTGAATGCCTCAACTGAATTTACCTCCACCATACTCTCAGACAGCGCATTCCTGATCATAACCACTCACTGTGTGAAAAGCTTCTTGTGTCTCCTTTGCTCCTTTCCCATTGATCTTAACTCTGTGCCTCTCAGTCTTGATCCTTTAATGAGTGGCAGCAGTTTTTATCTGCTTTGTCTGCACTTTTCAAGATTTTGAATACCTCTGTAGGCTCGTCTCAACAAAAACAGTCCCAAATTTTCCGATCTGACTCTGTAACTGAAGTTTCTCATCCCTGGGCCCATTCTTGTGAATCTTTTCTACACTCTTTCTGATGCCTTCACATCCTTCCTCAAGTGTTGGAAGGGGACTAATATACTGGCAGGGAAATTTGCTAGAACTGCTTGGGAGGATTTAAACTAGTAAGGTGTGGGTGTGGGGGCCAGGGAGATAGTGAGAAAAGAGGTCAATCTGAGACAGTTGAGAACAGCAGCGAGTCAAACAGTCAGGGCAGGCAGGGACAAGGTAGGACTAATAAATTAAACTGCATTTATTTCAATGCAAGGGGCCTAACAGGGAAGGCAGATGAACTCAGGGCATGGTTAGGAACATGGGACAGGAATATCATAGCAATTACGGAAACATGGCTCAGAGATGGGCAGGACTGGCAACTTAATATTCCAGGATACAAATG
>NC_057715.1:55956641-55958808 GCF_004010195.1 Chiloscyllium plagiosum
ACAGCAGTGCCCACCACGGTGCCATGATCCTGGCAACTGCTGCCCTCCCCTGGTGAGCCATCTTCCCCAACAGTATCCAAAACGGTATACCTGTTTTGGAGGGAGATGACCGCAGGGGACACCTGCACTGCCTTCCTACTCTTTTTCTGCCTTTTGGTCACCCATTCACTGTCTCCCTCAGCAACTCTAACCTGCGGTGTGACCAGCTCACTAAACGTGCTATCCACGACCTCCTCAGCATCGCGGATGCTCCACAGTGAGTCCATCCTCAGCTCCAGAGCCATCATGCGGTCAAACAAGAGCTGCAGCGGGACACACTTCTTGCAAGTGAAAGAGTCAGGAATGTCAGACACGTTCCTAAGCTCCCACATGAAACAAGAGGCACATGCCACGGGTCTGAGGTACCCTGCCATTGTAAGCCTCAGCTTTATATGAACTAACTAAAACCAAACAATGCACTTAAATATATGAAAAAGAAAGATAAAGAAAAAATAATAGCCTTACCTTGCAGAGTTTTTTTTCCGGTTAGAGGAGGGACGGGAGAGAGATACTGCACGTGTAGTATCTCAGGTTTAGCCACTGCCTAAATATAAATTAAGCCGTCACCTTCCCGGCAGCCTTTGCTTCACTCCACCTTCTCTCCTCGCTGCTCTGTCAAAATGGAGGCCCGACTCCAGAGGTAAGCCCCTTTTTAAGTGGGAAAACTTACCCTTCCCGGCAGCGGTCGCTTCACTCCACTTTTCTTCAGTGTCCAAATGAGGGAAAGGTCTGGCGCTGTCACAGAATGTTTTAAAATAGTGATGGAAAAGGATAGACCAGATCTAAAAGTTGAAGTTCTAAATTGGCGCAAGGCCAATTTTGACGGTATTAGGCAAGAACTTTCGAAAGCTGATTGGAGGCAGATGTTTGCAGTAAAGGGATGGCTGGAAAATGGGAAGCCTTCAGAAATGAGATAACAAGAATCCAGAGAAAGTATATTCCTGTCAGGGCGAAAGGAAAGGCTGGTAGGTATAGGGAATGCTGGATGACTAAAGAAATTGAGGGTTTGGTTAAGAAAAAGAAGGAAATCTATGTCAGATATAGATAGGATGGATTGAGTGAATCCTTAGAAGACTATAAAGGCAATATGAGTATACTTGAGAGGGAAATCAGGAGGGCAAAATGGAGACATGAGATAGCTTTGTCAAATAGATTTAAGGAGAATCCAAAGGGTTTTTAAAAATATATTAAGGACAAAAGAGTAACTAGGGAGAGAATAAGGCCCCTCAAAGATCAGCAAGGCGGCCTTTGTGTGGAGCCACAGAAAATGGGGGAGATACTAAATGAATATTTTGCATCAGTATTTATTGTGGAAAAGGATATGGAAGATATAGACTGTAGGGAAATAGATGGTGACATCTTGCAAAATGTCCAGATTACAGAGGAGGAAGTGCTGGATGTCTCGAAACGGTTAAAGGTGGATAAATCCACAGGACATGATCAGATGTACCTCAGAACTCTGTGAGAAGCTAGAGGAATGATTGCTGGGCCTTTTGCTGAGATATTTGTATCATCGATAGTCACAGGTGAGGTGCCGGAAGACTGGAGATTGGCAAATGTGGTGCCACTGTTTAAAAAGGGTGGTAAAGACAAGCCAGGGAACTATAGACCAATGAGCCTGACCTCAGTGGTGGGCAAGTTGTTGGAGGGAATCCTGAGGGACAGGATGTACATGTATTTGGAAAGGCAAGGACTGATGCGTGGAAAATCATGTCTCACAAATTTGATTGAGTTTTTTGAAGAAGTAACAAAGAGGATTGATGAGGGCAGAGCAGTAGATGTGATCTATATGGACCTCAGTCAGGCATTCGACAAGGTTCCCCATGGGAGACTGGTTAGCAAGGTTAGATCTCATGGAATACAGGGAGAACTTGCTATTTGGATACAGAACTGGCTCAAAGGTAGAAGACAGAGGGTGGTGGTGGAGGGTTGTTTTTCAGACTGGAGACCTGTGCCCAGTGGAGTGCCACAAGGATCGGTACGGGGCCCTCTACTTTTTGTTATTTACATAAATGATTTGGATGTGAGCATAAGAGGTACAGTTTGTAAGTTTGCAGATGACACCAAAATTGGAGGTGTAGTGGACAGCGAAAAGGATTACCTCAGATTACAACAGGATCTGGACCAA
>NC_057715.1:55959069-55990851 GCF_004010195.1 Chiloscyllium plagiosum
GTGTATGGAATGAGCTGCCAGAGGATGTGATGGAGGCTGGGGCAATTGCAACATTTAAGAGGCATTTGGATGGGTATATGAATAGGAAGGGTTTGGAGGGATATGGGCCGGGTGCTGGCAGGTGAGACTAGATTGGGTTGGGATATCTGGTCGGCATGGACGAATTGGACCGAAGGGTCTGTTTCCTTGCTGTACATCTCTATGACTCTCTGACTCTATGTTGCAATCAAAACTATAGTCAATACTTCAATTGAGATCGAACTGGTATTCTGCATAACATATTAAAATAAAGAACTGCAGATGCTGGAGATCTGAAACAAAAATAGAAATTTTTAGAGAAACTCAGCAGATCTGGCAGTAAAAATGGAGAGAGAAACAGAGTTTCGAGTCCAGTGACCATTGGAAGTGTTAACGATGCTGCCAGATTTCATTTGTTTCTCCAGTAATCTGTTTTTGTTTCAGCATTCCATAACTTCGGTGCTCTCATATTTTCTGTCCCCATAATTACAACCTTCAATTGTCTCATGTCGGCAACGTTCTGAATTATATTGTCATGATTTTCCCTGTGACGATATCCAGCTTTATTATTCAGCGACGATCCGACCCCTATATGAAAATTGTTCAACATGGTATTATTGTGGAAAGCACTTATCAATGTGTTGCGAACTCAGAGATTTTCCTTATCAAAGGGCAACGTCCCTGGGCGCAATACACTTTTGGTACATTAAAACACAATACTAATATGCATCTTTATCAAATGGACAAATGCAAGCCTGAATGTTTTTTTAACAAAAGTTCTTCAATATCTATAACAGAATATAATAGTAATCACAGTTTTATTTCGTCAGTTTCACATATAAAGTTGCGACCATGATTATGAACAACCGCACTGACCACAGCAGAGAAACAGCCAAGAGCTCGCAAGTTGCCGGAAATAACTCCAAACAGTCTGGCTAATATTTGTGACTGCCTTACGTATGTTCATTCAATTTGAATGTGATTATGCATATCTCGAGGGGCACACAAATCGAATATGTAAGTTATTTCTGCACTGCAACACGAGACTGTCACTGGTGATCTGGAGAACTTAAAGAGCAAGGAATAAACTGACAAGCCAGGAGGGAGGCAGTCTCCCGGTCAAAGGCACAGCCTTTGGATTGGCCCTGGACGCTTTCGGTAAGGTTCAGGGCTCAGCCCAGAGAGCTCGGCAGCGCCGCCTCCCTGCTCAACTTTCACTGGCGGTTGCTTTGGGAACACAGCAATGTGTGGCGATGTCAGGAGCAGCAGCACTCTCGGTCACGTTAAACTGAGAAGGAGACGTCTTTCACCTTCAGCGGAATAGTTGGGACTAAGATGTATAATCTTTTGGGGCTTCGAGACAAATACTTTAGACATTGATCTGTTAATATTGTGGTGTTCGCGGCTAACAGATGATTTCATTCCATTTGTGTCGATTGTCCGACAAGAAATGGCGTTAAACAAGATTAAGTATTAAATCAACTCAAAGTGACCGAACTGTGGCAGAGACGATCGCTGTTCGTCTTAAACGTTAACCGTTCTGCTTTTCCAGCTTTTCAGCAGCAGAACTAGGAAATCTTGACCACTGGAGATGAATTGGTTTTCGACACTGGATTTGTTGGCGCTTTGCTTAATTTTCTTCCAGCATAAGTTCGGCGCTGTTAAAGGATATGGGGACGAAGACGAACGGAGATGTGATCCTATCAAAATAGCAATGTGCCAGAATTTGGGCTACAATGTGACCAAAATGCCGAATCCATTGGGTCACGAGTTACAAACAGACGCCGAGTTACTGTTACAAACTTTTACACCTTTGATTCAATATGGCTGTTCCAGTCAACTGCAGGTTTGTAACATTGGACGACAGAATATAAAATGTTTCTCAGAGTATATCTGTTGTTGTCAGTGCGCGGGCACGTTTATTGAGTTGACTTCAAATAGTCTGTGAGAGTTGGGAAATTGCCGCTATTGCCAGAAAGCTCCAAGTAATTAGAACATGAGGGTTGCTAACTTTGGATCGTGGCTAAAACTTCCTGAAACACTAATATATATTGATGTAGGACACATGAGGAATATGACTTGATTTCAAATGACGTAGTTTAGAACATATACAATCCTGATACAAAACGTTGACTACCTTTTTTTGCAATATAATTTCAATTCAATAAAGAGCTAAAACACAATGGAAATGTGAATATACACAATTTTTTTTGAAAAAGTTTAAAGAGGTGACCTATATTTCCATCATACGTGCAGTGCTTTTCCATCTTTCGATGGCAATTAAAATCTTCCCTTATGCCAAGTAGACGTTGGAACAAGAGACAATTATGTGATGGTTTTCTTCGAAAGGATCCTTCAGATATTCAGCAATTTATATGCCCGCTTGACGGGCAAGTCTCTGCACAGGAGTTGATTTATGCTTAAGACGGACTCTTGCTTTCCTTACTAATAATTCATGTTAGTTTGTTCGGTGCTTTTCTGATGAAAGGTACTTGTAAATGTTGAACCGCGCTTTTGACGAAAGGCCCGTCAGCCGCGATTTCGCAGGTAAGTGATTAAGCTGTTCCCCCTGTGAGTCAGTTCATCGAAACGGTCATTCATTTGAGAATGAAATGGTTACCTTCCCGAGATTGAGACTGAACCGCACCGTACACAACGGCAGTACATAGCAGCTTGTAAAGATGTATCACGGGGGAGTGGAATTTTGTCGTGTTTGGTGTTTACTCTTTTGATTGATCACTTTGCTTTTCTTCACAGTTTTTTTTATGCTCTGTTTATGTGCCGATGTGCACGGAAAAAATCGACATCCCGATCGGCCCGTGCGGCAGCATGTGCCAATCTGTGAAGCGGAGATGTGAACCTGTTCTGAAGGAATTAGGTTTCTACTGGCCCGAGACATTAAACTGCAGCAAATTCCCACCGCAAAACGACCACAATTATATGTGTATGGAGGGGCCCGGGGACGAGGATGTCCCCTATCATACTAACAAAATATCCATCTCAGCAGAAGAGGAGTGTCTGAACATGGGGGGCAAGTTGGATAACTATATCTGGGTCAAGAGAAGTCTCACTTGTGCCCTGAAATGTGGTTACGATGTCGGTTTGTTCAGTAGATCTGCCAAAGAGTTCACAGACATTTGGATGGCAGTTTGGGCCAGTCTGTGTTTTCTATCGACAGCATTCACAGTTCTGACATTCGTCATCGATTCTTCTCGGTTCTCGTACCCAGAGCGACCGATTATTTTCTTGAGCATGTGCTATAATATATATAGCATTGCCTACATAGTGCGGCTTACAATAGGCAGGGAACGTATATCATGTGACTTCGACGATGCCGCCGAGCCGGTGTTAATTCAAGAAGGACTCAAAAATACTGGATGTGCCATTGTTTTCTTGCTGATGTACTTTTTTGGGATGGCGAGCTCCATCTGGTGGGTAATTTTGACACTTACTTGGTTCTTGGCCGCTGGTCTGAAATGGGGACATGAAGCAATAGAGATGCATAGTTCCTACTTCCACATTGCAGCATGGGCCATCCCAGCGGTGAAGACTATTGTTATACTAATCATGCGACTAGTAGATGCTGATGAACTCACGGGTTTGTGTTATGTTGGAAACCAGAACATTGATGCAGTCACTGGGTTTGTGGTTGCGCCTTTATTCACATATTTAGTCATAGGAACTTTGTTCATTGCAGCTGGCCTGGTGGCATTGTTCAAAATCAGATCTAATCTTCAGAAAGATGGAACAAAAACAGACAAGCTAGAAAGACTGATGGTAAAAATTGGCGTCTTTTCGGTTCTGTATACAGTACCTGCCACCTGTGTCATTGCCTGCTACTTTTATGAAATATCAAACTGGAACCTTTTCAAGTATTCAGCAGATGATTCCAATACAGCTGTTGAAATGTTAAAGATCTTTATGTCTTTGTTGGTGGGCATCACTTCTGGCATGTGGATTTGGTCTGCAAAGACATTACATACTTGGCAAAAGTGTTCAAACAGACTTGTGAGTTCTGGAAAAACGAAACGAGATAAACGTGGAGATGGCTGGGTTAAACCAGCAAAAGGCAGTGAAACTGTTGTATAAGTGTGTATATATATATATGGGAAGAAACATGTAATGGTGTCGCTTTTTGTTTGTTTACAAAAGCTTGATTTCAAAGCATCACAGAGAAATTTGCTGTGTCCCATCTCTTATAGAAACTTCAAAATAAGTGAGAATGTGCCTTTGTACTGAAGAAAATCAGTTGGAAACCAATGTACATTACTGAACAAAAATGTTTCCTAAGTCTACAATAAAATAGAATATGACTTTATATGAACATTTGGTCCAAGATTGTGGAATTTTATATCTTTTGTGTATTGTATTTTAGTAGTTCTTACTGTACTTTTGGAAAAGCAGTGTATGTAAACCAAAGAAAAGAGAGTAATACTGTAGTTCTTTAATGAAACTTTGGATAAATAACCGTGATACTCGAAAAGCATTACAATGTCTAAATAGATAGATCTGTGACAAAATTAGTTTTATTTTAGTTGAAGAACAACTCATCCATCTCATATAGACATTAAATTTGGTACACTGGAAATGTGGAGCTAAATATGAATGTGTGGTTGAAGCACCACCAATAGCCAACATTACAATCTAGACAACATGGTGTGCTATACCTCCTAATTTTTGGATAAATGAAGTAGGCTATTATTTACAAATGTTTAAGCACAGAAGTGGGTCTGCTGGTTTTATGTATTATTCTGCATGAATATTTTAAACATAACGGAATGACCTGTGTGAAGAAATGTTTGTCAGGTGCTTGAAATTCTCTGAGCCTTAAATGCAAATTGACTGCAAGCTGCTTCATTCAGGGCAACACTGAAGGATATTTTCTATGTTTTGCTGTGACAGGCTCCCCAGGGATCCATCATAACTAATTCTTTGAGCACTGTTGGTTTTAAGCTTCTAAAATTAAAGATCTATTAAGAGAACCCAGTTGTTTATGCAATTGTATAATTTAAAAAATCAAAACTTTACTCAAGGTGCACGATCAAACTAAACATAGTAAGTTTGAGAAATACACAGTGGGTAAGTCAGTGTTGTAAGAATAAAAGGCACAGTTAGGACACTTCGAATATTTTAGTGGGATAATCTTAACTTGAAATGTCATAATTTGTCTCTATTTGCAGTTGTGATTCCTAGCATTTTCTGTTTTTATACAATTGTATACATTTCACTAAAGAGGCAGAAGATCCAAGAATAAGTATTTTCCATTCAAAATAGATGGGGATGAGTAATACGTACCATACAGAAGCTTCAATCATTTTAATGTATGTTGCTACTTTGGATCAGACTCAGAGCCATATCCCTGTAAACATTCTACCATCTATATGTTTTATATTTCCCAATCCTACAGTTATACTTGCAATATTCATCATTCAAATTTCATAGAGCAACAACCTTTCAAGTAATATGATATGTTGGAAACTGCTGATATGTTTTGTAAGTGACTAGTGAAATTCAGTACTCAAAAGTTTAACCATGGTGATATTTAGTTGATAGCTGTAGGTTCAAAACTGTTGAGGGATAAAGAGATATTATTCTCTATTGATTAATATCACAGAGGATACAACCCAAACTAAATCTTATTTGTTGTATTGAGCTCTGTGGGCTGACTATGCAGTTAATTTTAAGTTTGACTTGTTTATTTTTGTCCGTGGACAATAACTCTTGTTATAAATAGACACGTGAAACTCTGCTTCATTGTAAGAAGAGAAAACTAATGCGAAAGGTTAGTTACTTATTAGCGTGTCTGTAGTTTTACAATCATTCTCTTACTCATTGTGAAGGTATACAAAGTATTCAGTTATTCAATGCCAGTTTGTATTCCATTAATAACTATTTGATGTTGTTTTGCAAATGCCCTCGAGCATATCCTGTGTTTAGTACAGATGAATCCCACATTGTTTTGGGGTTCACATTACCTGAATAAATAAACAGCCATTCAGGATTTGCTACAGTTTTCAAAGGAAATGTCAAAAACCATTTATTATTACTTGTAAATGTAAGTGATGTAAATTTCTAATTTATGTTTTTGTCTGGTCTTATTTAAATTTCATTTGTACCTGAGGAAAGCAAAATTAAATTTCTCATTCCTTATTTGTACAAGTGGTGAATTTTAAAATAAAAATGTTAACAGATTCTGATGAAAATATGTCTCATATACCTCTCTGGGAATGATATTGGGGCAAAAGTAGAAAGACCCTGAGAATTAGTGTAAGGAATACAATGTGCAGTTCACCCGTGCCTTTTGAGTGCAACGTGCACACCAATTTTGCCATTGGCTGCCAATTCTGCAGGAGACCGATAACATGATTGATCAGAAATACATAATAGTAGCCTGCATCTCTTAGATCATACAATCAGGGAAGATATATTGTGGCTCAAGCAGATGTTGAAATCATGGCTAAAGAGGATATGACTTGACAAAGGATGAGGAAAAGCGCAACAGAATTGAGTATAAGCTGCAAAGTTTACTCACATCGAGCTGAAGGTCTTTGGTGGAGGAGATGCAAAGGGAGAGAGATGGCTGCAGAGGGAAAAAGTTGAAACTTTATTGCTGGAACAGCACAGCAGGTCAGGCAGCATCCAGGGAACAGGAGATTCGACGTTTCGGGCACAGGCCCTTCTTCAGGAATGAGCAGAGAGTGTTCAGCAGGAGAAGATAAAAGGTAGGGAGGAGGGACTTGGAGGAGGGGCGTTGGAAATGTGATAGGTGGAAAGAGGTCAAGGTGAGGGTGATAGGTCGGAGTAGGATGGAGGCGGAGAGGTCAAGAAGAAGACTGCAGGCCAGGAAGGCGGTGCCGGGCGGGAGGGATCCGGCTGAGACAAGGGGGGGGGAGGGGGATGAAGAAACTGGTGAAGTCCAAGTTCATCCCCTGCGGTTGGAGGGATCCCAGTCGGAAGATAAGACGCTCCTCCTCCGACCGTCGCGTTGTTGTGGTTTGGCGGTGGATGAGTCCAATGACCTGCATATCCTCGGTGGAGTGGGAGGGGGAGTGGAAATGCTGTGCTACAGGGTGATTGGGTTGGCCCAGAGGTGCTCTCTGACGGTCGGAGGAGGAGCGTCTTATCTTCCGACTGGGAACCCTCCAACCACAGGGGAAGAACTTGGACTTCACCAGTTTCTTCATCCCCCCTCCCCCCAACTTGTCTCAGCCGAATCCCTCCAGCCCGGCACCGCCCTCCTGACCTGCAGTCTTCTTCTTGACCTCTCCGCCTCCATCCTACTCCGACCTATCACCCTCACCTTGACCTCTTTCCACCTATCACATTTCCAACGCCCCTCCACCAAGTCCCTCCTCCCTACCTTTTATCTTCTCCTGCTGAACACTCTCTGCTCATTCCTGAAGAAGGGCATGTGCCCGAAACGTCGAATCTACTGTTCCCTAGATGCTGCCTGACCTGCTGTGCTGTTCCAGCAATAAAGTTAGAAAGAAGTTCTGGGATTTACATACCAAAGAACAGAAACCAACACATCCCATCCTAAATTTATCTTAAATTGTTTAATGTATCATCACATCTCCATGACACTGTACTCATTTGGATATAAATGCTGTTTTATGACCTTATTCTCCACAACCACCTAATGAAGAAGCAGTGCCTTGAAAGCTAGTGTTTCCAAATAAACCTGTTGGACTATAACCTGGTGTTGTGTGATTTTTATCTTTGTCCACCACAGTCCACTACCAACATCTCCAAGTTAGGTCTTGCTGCATATCAAAGTTGAAACTTTATTGCTGGAACAGCACAGCAGGTCAGGCAGCATCCAGGGAACAGGAGATTCGATGTTTCGGGCACAGGCCCTTCTTCAGGAATGGCCAGAAGGGCCTGTGCCCGAAACGTCGAATCTCCTGTTCCCTGGATGCTGCCTGACCTGCTGTGCTGTTCCAGCAATAAAGTTTCAACTTTGATCTCCAGCATCTGCAGACCTCACTTTCTCCTTGCAGAGGGAAAAAGGCCTTCCACACAGATTGCCACATTTTTAAGATGAGAGGAGAAAGATTTAAACAGGACCTGGGGGCCAGCTTTTTTACACTGTGTGGTTTGTATGTGGAATAAACTGCCAGAGGAAGTGATAGATGCTGGTACAATTAAACACTTAAAAGACATTTGGACAGGTACATGAATAAGGAAAGATTTAGAGGGATCTGGGCCAAATGCAAGCAAGTGGGAGAGGTTTAGTTTTGGAAATTTGGTTGGTATGGAGTTGCACTGAAGGGTCTGTTTCATGTCATATGGCTATTGCCAAAACGCAATGTGCACTGTTAGCCAAGAGTCAAGTCAAGTTTTAGATGCAGTCCCACAAGACATTTAATAACCTTACACTACTGGTCAATGTCAGTGATGCATATTCAAATGTAATTTCCTACCAAGTATAGCACTGACTTGGGCCACTGCTTAAATCATCATATAGTCATCACATGATTTTCAATAATTTATATCAATCAGGCTTCATTTCCAACATTCATATGTTTCATCTCACTCTTACAGTTATCATTGCTAGACCAATGACCAATGTAACCACATATCACATTTCACACATTCTAGCTATTCAAACATTACAACAAGAACAAGCAATTTGTATGACACTCACACACGTCCTTCAATTTTGCAGGATAAGGTAATATGTAGCCAAAGGCAACAGGATCAACCAAGTGAAGAGGACATTGAGTAGAGCACATAATGTCCACCCCACTTGTTAGCTCATTATTTTTACAATTATGTAACTCTACCTTGATGCTTTCCATGCCCAATTAATGCTCTGGACATTAAAAATTGCAAGTATATTTTTCTTATTAAGAACTTCAATTGTGAAGTATGCATCCACTACTCTCTATCCACTACTACACATCTAAACCCACAAAATACCTTACTATACCACAAACTTATCCTTGAACCTTTTCCTTTCAGCTGAGCAGGCGGTGCAACCTAGTTAGGCAGAGGAACACAAACAGGGGATTGATGTTGAAGACACAACTTCCCCACTTGATCTCATTGACACAGCAACCAGCTTCTGTACTGACTCTGCAGGTGTTATTGAGGCTTGATTGACATGGTGAGGTATTAGACATGAGTGAACTGCAGCCAGAGTGGTGAGGAGAGGTATGATTTTGCTGCAGAGGATGCACATGAAGATTTTGAAAGTGCAGGACATGGAAGAATGTTGATGAATATGCCAATCAAAACTTGGCTATTGTAAGAAAGCTGTGGTCAAGATTCAGGAGCATGGTGGTTCAAATTTCCCCCTGGGCTTTGTCCAAAGCTTAGAAGCCATCCCTGACAAAATGGAAATGGTGACCAGCTCCATGCACATTTGTGGACTCAGCAATGACACAGTATCAATGCTGCACTTTCCAAGGTAACAAACGCAGCGGCGATCCAAAGTTTGAGTGCTGCAGTGAAAGCTCCAACTGTTGTAATTCAAGATTAGATTGCTATCCTGGCTGTGGATATCAGTGTGCATTTCAGCAATCTTTCCTCAATAGAATACGAAGACACTGAGGTGCCACCCTATAGGAGTAGCAATGGCCTATTGTTGTCTTTCAGGAAGATGTTATTCATTTCCCAGTGCCCTTCGTGTTTTTTCATTTTTTAGTTCATCCAGTTGTGCTACACATGCCAAGATGGTGTAGTTCAAAGTCAAGGTTTTCTAGGCTCAGATCTGTTTGAGCACATCCTCCAAAGCCATCTAAAATTTCCTCCATTGAATCCCAGCAGCCTTCCATCACCAAGATAGCACTTTGTGGGAGCATGACAGTCATCAGTGCAGAGAGGATATTTTCTGAGGGACTGTGCATGGGTGATTACTTGTCAGATATATGCAATGTGGAATTATTTCACTTATAAACTTATTTTGGAATATTTTCTTTACCATACGTTTTATTTTTGCATTGTGGCAAAGCAGACAGTGTTCAGTGACAGCGGGCAATTAAGGTGTGGAGCCCATTGGCAAAGAGGAAATAGAGCTGTGGTTATTTGTATTGCACCAGGTTAGGTCTTCAAAGACAGGCTGGGAAGAAAGTGACTGCATATTTTGCCACCTCCTCTGCTTCTGCTCCTCCTCCTACTCATGTTCCTGCTACTCCCGTTTATTACATAGCTGCTGGCAAGGACAGCATGATGAAGTAGTAAGCATGAGGCAGGCAACTATAAATCTTCACACCTATTCTGCTATGTACTGTAAGGCTTCTCCAAAGCGATCCATGAAGCAGATGCATTGCGTTAGCATGTCAGTAACTGTCTATCAGTACACAGTAACTTGACATTGAGGGAGTGGAATCTTTCTTGTTTCTGGACTGTTTGCAAGTTTCCCCATGGTACAGAATGCTACTGCTTGCATGTAAGTATTTGCAGTGAATTATATACAAGCAATGGCATTCTGTACATGGGGAAACCTGCAAACAAAACAGATCTATGTATTCATTTCATTTGACTGACTTCAGCAAACAGAGTAGTGAATTTCATTGACAGCCCCCAGATTACAGTGGGCAGAAAACGGCAATGTTACAAATACTCAGAATTCTAATCGCCAAAGATCCAAATAGAGAAAATTCAGTGCTACGATTACCCGCACAGCCACTGGCAGTGCAGTTCTTGCCTCTCTCTGACATTGCAGTTATGGCTGCAGCAGGTAACAGATTATAGAGAGGAGGTCTTTACTGAAGCTCAGGTTTTGTTCATTGCTGGGGTTCAGGTAGGAGAATTGCACCCTAATCACCCGAGGCAAATATGGACTTTCATTCTCCGTTTTCTCCTCCTGCTGCTTCCAACAGCCTGCCCTGCTTTTCTCATTTTCAAACTTTACTATATTTTGAGTGGAATGTCCAATGGTACACCACCATCAGATATCAAGGGTCAAAACCTTGAAGTTAATAAAATGCCCTTCAGCATTATTACACCACTCCCTGTTGACTTTTTCAGCTTCAAACGATTGTAGAAATTATCAAAATTTGCAGAGTTGGAGCAATTCTGCAAATAAGAAATCGCTAAACAATTAAACTGTAACTAGTCGAGGATCCCTTTTCATTGTGTCCCAGGGATTCTATCTGCTACTGAACCTGTGTTTAGCTGTTATGAGGTTATGAGAGGAAGTTGACTGAAGCATTGATTTCCAAAACAGTACTGCTGGTGTCAAGTCAGTGTTACATATGAATTGATATCATGATTTGCCTACTCTGTAGACCTGTGATTGATAATCACTGCATGCGAATATATAGCCAATCCTCATGCATAACACAAAAGTTATTTTAAAGATGTGAGGGCAATTGTAGCACCCCTAAAGACCAGAGCTAATGCATCCGATTTCTTGCCGGAGCATCTTAAGTGAATTTGGGAAGTTTAGTTCCATATCCAGTAAGAAATGAAATATGCAATAAAATTGAACATCATTTTGCATGAAAGATGTGAATGGACGAAACATTGATTTTCCTGCTCCTCAGATGCTGCCTGACCCGCTGTGTTTTTCCAGCACCACACTTTTCAACTCTGGTCTCCAGCATCTGCAGTCCTCACTTTCTCCCGGCCTAAAATGAAAGCAGAACTGGAAAACTGGTGAAACTGGGAGCATTAGAACCAGTAACAATCAGTGAATAGACCACTCCAACCATCCCTGTCTTAAAGAATAGATGGTATGGTGAGACTCTTTGGTGACTTTAAGGTCACAGTCAACCCAGCCCTGTGTGCGGATAAATATCTACTTCCACTCATGGAATATCTATTCAGTGGACTAGCTGGGGGAAAGGCATTCTCAAAAATGGATCTGTCACAGGCCTACTTGTAGGTTGGGGTCGCGAAGGCGTCCCAGCCACCACTGATGATAGTGACACACAAGGAACTGTTCAACTACAAACGACTTCCTTTTGCCATCACAACAGCACTGGCTGTGTTCCTGAGGGCCATGGGCTAAATTTTGAGTTGATTACCGGGTATCCAATATTATCTGGATGATATTTTGATTACTGGATCTTCCAGAGAGGTGCATTTGAAAAACCGAGAATAAACTCTAAATAGGTTGCAGGAGCATGGCCTACAAGTAAAAAGGGAGAAATGTGAGTTTTTTTTAAGACTGCATAGAATACTTGGGCCATGGAATCAATGACAATGGACTATACAAGGTGCCCAAAAAGCTGGAGGCTATCATGAAGACTTCTAGACCAGAAGATGTGTGTCAACTGAAAGTTTTCTTCAGAGGTGTTGACTCATTTTGACCCGAAGTTGGCACTGCAGCTAGCATGTGATGCCTTGCCTTATAGGGATGGCGCTGTACTGTCACACATCTTGCCAAATGGAGAGGAAAGGCCTATCACATTTGCATCGAGGTCACTAGCGAAGATGGAGGAGAAATATGCCAAGTGGAAAAGGAAGGATTGGTCACAGCGTTCGATGTTAAGAAGTTCATCCATTTCCTTTATGGCAGGTACTTCATGTTGTCAACAGACCACAAGCCACTAACCACCATTTTGGGCCGTATATGGGAATACTGTCAATGGTGGCAGCAAACCTGCAAGGACAGGCACTGACTCTTTTAGCTTACTCATATGACAGCAGATACCGACAGGTGGATAAACATAGTAATAAACATTGTATCAAAGTTACCACAGTTGGGAAATAAGGATGTTCCAACTGGAACCTGAAAATCATGTACTTTTCCAAAGAAGACAACATATTGTCAGTGAGTCAGTACCTGGAATGACCTGATCTTGAGCCAAGTGGTGGACTTCTTCCTGAAAGGTAGGGCATGTCATAGGAACTGCTCAGAATTACCTGTCCAGGAGGTGGGAGTTGTCTGTGTCAGAGGAGTATTTAATGTAGATAATAACAGTTTGTATCCCACCTCATTAAGAGGAAATGTGCTGAAACAAGTGCACCAAAGGCACCCAGGCATGTTGTGAATGAAGGAGATAGCCAGGAGCTACGTTTGGTGATGAATTGTGGACTTTCACATTAAGGAGGAAGCAGGATCATGTGAATCCTGAGCATTAGTAAGGAAGGTGCTACCATTGTCACCCCTTCACCATAGAACTGGTTTCAGTCACCATGGCAGTGGATCATGTCGATTTTGCTGGACCAGTAGAGCGATGGATATTACTAGCGGTCATGGATGCCCACTCCAAGAGGCTTGAGGTGGTGGTCATGAAGCTGGTATCAGTGGAAGCAATGATAGATCGACTCAATGAAATATTTCCTAGGTTCTGGAACCCCTAATAAGTTGTGAATGACAATGGTCCACAGTTTATAGTGCAAGAGTTCGAGGAGCACCTGGAAAATTATGGAGTCAGCCATGTGAGATCAATTCCATATCACCCTGCAGCAAATGGCCAGGTGGAGAGATTTGGAGAAACTTTGAAGCAGATCTTAAAGGCCTCATAAGGGGAGGGTTCACTACGATGGTGGCTCAACAAGCTCCTCCGCATGTATAGGAACATGCCAGACACAACAACCTTAATGTCCTTAATATTCAATCTCCAGCTGAGAACCATGTTTAACTTAATATAGCCGGAAGAGACCAGAATGATGGTAGAGCAAAATCAAGAAGAACAGATGGTCAGAAGGGAACCTTCAAGGTTAGGGGTATTCCAAAACGGAGAGCGCGTGTTGGCCCGGAATTATACGTCTTGAGAAAAATGGTTCCCAGTGGTGATGGTCACATAAACAGGATGGTTATCATATATAGCACAGGCTGGATGAACTGGTCTGGAAGAAACACAGAGACCAGCTGCTCGCAGCGCGTCACCAACTGGGGAAAGTCCCTCAGAATGTTGAGATGGCCTGGATAGGACCAGTGGTGTCAACAAATCATGTGTCTCCAAGGCAGCGTTGGCCATACCCAGGAAAGAGACAATAGCAGCAACATATATGTTGCCTTTTAAGAGAGCAAGTCAGGTGACACGGGAGCAGGAGATACGGGAGGCAGTCTAAAATCAACTGTGGAGCTGAGAGGATGCACAATAAAATATTCCCTATTCAAGTTTACCCTCACGTTCTATTTATGGTTTTAGTGAACCACAACCTAATCATAATGGTGGAGGTTGGTAGGATGGAAGAAGCGGATTTAGAGGATTTTTCAGATGGGAAAGGAGCTTGGAAGAATTTTCTTGCTCATCAGGGCCCCACAAAAATATTGGTTGTCTGGGAGGTTTCATTTATTGGAGTGACACTAATTGTTGCTCTGGCCAGTAGACCTTTGAAATCACCTTGATGCCATTTCTTAGTGATTGAACCTGAATTAGCCAATATTAATGAAGAATCCACTTGAATCAGACAACTATCCCTATATTGTCCACACTCAAAGCGGAACAGAAAAGAGTTATTGAGTTTTGATTCCTGTTTTGCTTGATTTCCTCTAAGATGGATTTTGTCTCCAGGTGGTTTTGGGCAGCTAATAATATCAATGTGAGACATTGACATTTTGACAGCTAGGTTTTGGCAGCATGTTGTAGACAGACATGGAACAAAAATTGAGTGCTTTAGACAGCCTGTCAGTTTCAAGTGCTTGAATACTAGGCAGATCTCAGGGAAGAGTCAGGCCTACGCCAAACAGGTGGGAGGAAGGAGGTTTTGAGGGAGGGTATGAGGTGTGCAGTTAGGATATTATAGTTAAACTGTGGACCTAGAAACAGCATTTCTGGAACTATATTGCCTTTCCTTCACTGACTTATGATCAAAATTCTGGAACTGATTCACTAATAGCATTATGGGTGTACCTCCAGCACATAGACTGCAATAGTTCAAGACAGCAACTTAACTATTGCTTTCTCAAGGGTGGTTATGGATGGACAGTAAATGCTGCCTAAAGGAATGACATCCATGTCCCAGAAATAAAACGGTCTGACCGCTTGCCCAATATTCAGTACTAGAACTTTCATCCAGTTAACTGCTGGAAGACTGAAGCATTGTCTTTGGAGCCAACTGCATTCCCTAATTTTTGAGTTAATCAATCTTCCATATAGGTTTCTGAGGCCATTCTCAAACTCAGGGCTGAATTTTACAGGCCATTAATGGGCGAGTAAACGGATGGATGAACCTTCAGTGCCACCTTCTGACCAGCTTTAGTTTTAAACAACTTGTTCCAGTTTTACAAAGTTAAAAATCACACAGCACCAGGTTATAGTCCAACAGATTCATTTAGAAACACTAGTTTTCGGAGCACTGCACTTCATCAGGTGGTTGTGAAAGCTAGTGTTTCCAAATAAACCAGTTGGACTATAACATGGTGTTGTGTGATTTTTAACTTTGTACACCCCAGTCCAACACTGGCATCTCCAAATTATGTTCCAGTTTTCTCTGCTCTCAGGAACATTGACTCCTTCAATGGGGTGCAATTTTACATGTACTGATTGCATTTCCATCATCTTTTTAAATAACTTGTTTTGAAAGTATGGCTCAAATAGTGATTGTAGAGAACAATCTTCTCACCTGATACCCATGAGGGTGACCTTTCAGTAATGGTTGGTGTCCAGTACCAGGAACTAGTTGATTTTCTTTTTAGTAAACCTATGAGCTGTGGACAGTTGAATCACCCTGCAATTGCTACCATTTGCAATGTTTGATAAACGTTTTGCTGAACTGGAAGGAAATACATCTCTTCATCTTTCTTGACCTGCCTGAAGCTTTTGATGCAATTTACTGCACCAGCTTCCTCTAATGTCACTCTAGTGCTGTTGAGCTGATTATGCTTGTCTAGCTTCATTCTCATTTGTCCCCTTGTAGCTAAAGTCTCTTCATGTGTCCTTGCTGTTTTCCTTTAGTGTTTCCCAAGGAGCAATCCTTGGAACTCCCCCAACATCTCATCTAACTGCTGTCCCTCGATTACATTACTCCACAACCGAGTCAGTTTCCACAAGTGAATTGATAACACCCAGCTCTACCTCACCATCACCTCTCGCAACCCCTTAGACTAATAGAACAGTGCAGATGGAGGCCAACCAGTTCACTGACCCTCCAAAGACCATCCCACCAAAGAGCATCTTTCATCCCCACTCTATTCCTGTAACCCTACATTTACCATGGCTAATCTACCTAGCCTTCTCAAAGTTATCAGACTGCTTGCCTAATATCCAGTCGAGTCATAGTCATAGAGTCATACAGCATGAGAATAGACCCTTTGTGCAATCACTGGTAGTGCCAAACAGTGAGAGGAGTGCAAATATTATTTTTTTGTTCAAAGATGAGAGGAAGATAAATCTGGCAATTTAATATGGGGATGCTTTTAAAAACAGTAATCTTGGAGAAAATCACTGGTCACTTGGAAAAGCATAGACAAAGAAAGAAGACCTAATATGGATTTGTTGAGGACAAATTATGATTTATTCCATTGATCAAATTTTGAGGATTTAACAAAAATGGATATACAGTCCATTCTATAAGTGGGCTTCCAAAGCAACTTACTAAATTATATTACGTAGAAAACTTGAAACCCATGTGATTAAAAAAGTAGTAACATTATGGATACAAAATTGACAAAAGGTTAAAAAAGTGTTACGGTGAATGGTTGTTCTTGAGACTGAAGGGAGAGTTGTAATGCCGATAGATACAGTAGAAGTGTGTGTGTGTATATATAAATATATATTTGTTGCGAGAGATATAATCAGTATAATGTCCTAAGAGTCTACATTAGGAACATTTCTGCTTTTAAATAAATTAATAGCTTAGATTTGAGGATGAAAGGGTAGTTGCAGAATTTGCAGATGGCTCAACGCTTGAAAATGTAACAAACAGTAAAGAAGATAGTAGTAGATGTTAAAAAGACATAAACAGTGAAATAACTGCACAAATGCTATTATCCCATCACCAAGTCACTCTTTATTTACCCAGGATATTTCCTTGACACTGATCCAGTTCCTTCAGAGTCAGCTGCCAGAGTGAACAAGATGTATGACTTTCCTGTTTTTATCTGTCAGCCAGGGCTCCCTGCTTGGACCAGATTAACAGCCCCAATCAGAGAAACCATATTCTACGAAGCCCACCTAGCTCACCTTGTTACAATTATTACATTCTTCCCACTGGGTTCTTTTTTTTTTGTAGGTCCTCCTAGGCGTTTTAGTCCCAGGTCAGGTTCCTCCAAATCTGTTTCAGATATGGGCAGTGTGTAATGCCGAGTAGCTCACCAGTTTACTTTGCTCAAAAACTGCATGAATCCATGTAAGATTCTGTAAATCCATTTTTTAGATTAGAATCAGTTTGACCATTGTGACACAGACAGCCTCACACAGGGAGCTAACACCTTCAATACATTATCTGGGCCAACATGACACCAATTGTTAAAGAACTGAAACCAATATGGTCATTCTAAATGATGAGAGACTTAACAAACAATCCAGGTCTTTTACAATATTTACTTTCAGTTACTTCACACCGTAAACTTTTGCAATAAATTCTGTGTCTTACAATCTTATTCTCCACAATCACCTGATGAAGGAGCAGCACTCAGAAAGCTAGTGCTTCTAAATACACCTGTTGGACTATAACCTGGTGTTTTGTGATTTTTAACTTTGTACACCCCAGTCCAACACCGGCACCTCCAATCATGACTGCCAGCTGATGAAGGTGAGCTCTGTTTAAGTACTTTCTTCTAACACTTTTATAGCTCAAAATGGTGCCATATTCTGCCAACAGAACACTTTTCACAATGTCTCCCAAGGTATATATGACAATAAGTCATTCAATCGTGAGCAAGTGCGAGGTCTTGCACTTTGGCAAAAAGAATAAAAGCATAGACTACTTTCTAAATGGTGAGAAAATTAATAAAGCCAAAGCACAAAGGGATCTGGGAGTGCTAGTCGAGGATTCTCTAAAGATAAACATGCAGGTTGAGTCCGTGATTAAGAAAGCGAATGCAATGTTGTCTCTTATCTCAAGAGGGTTGGAATATAAAAGCAGAGATGTACTACTAAGACTTTATAAAGCTCTGGTTAGGCCCCATTTGGAGTACTGTGTCCAGTTTTGGTCCCCACACCTCAGGAAGGACATACTGGCACTGGAACGTGAACAGCGGAGATTCACACGGATGATCCCTGGAATGACAGGTCTAACATATGAGGAACGGCTGAGGATACTGGGATTGTATGCGTTGGAGTTTAGAAGATTAAGGGGAGACTTAATAGAGACGTACAAAATAATACATGGCTTGGAAAAGGTGGATGCTAGGAAATTGTTTCAGTTAAACGAGGAGACTAGGACCCGTGGACACAGCCTTAGAATTAGAGGGGGTCATTTCAGAACAGAAATGCGGAGATATTTCTTCAGCCAGAGAGTGGTGGGCCTGTGGAATTCATTGCCACGGAGTGCAGTGGAAGCCGGAACGCTAAATGTCTTCAAGGCCGAGATTGATAGATTCTTGTTGTCTAGAGGAATTAAGGGCTACGGGGAGAACGCTGGTAAGTGGAGCTGAAATGCGCATCAGCCATGATTGAATGGCAGAGTGGACTCGATGGGCCGAATGGCCTTACTTCCACTCCTATGTCTTATGGTCTTAATCATTCATTCAAAGAAAGGCCCTTACGGGTATATTTCCATATGTTAATCAGCTTCCTGAGGCCTTGCAGCAGACAGCTGCTGTGCATCCAATCCCATGGTTGATAAATAGCCGCAGTAGCAGGACTTCATTGGGAAGTCATCCTGATGAAACTCCACATGATTTTTACAGGCCCCCATCCCAGCACCACTACCTCCCAGTCCACCATGTGGGACCAGTCAAATTTTGTCTGGTTCTCTCACTACCCTTTACAGATGATTTTGAAGAGGCTATAGAAGAGCTTTACAGGAATGGTTGCAGAAAGGATAGGCAGAAAAGACCAATATTCTCTTTGGAGCAGAGAAACCTAAGAGGAGATTTGTTACAGGTGTTTAAAATGATGAAAAGTTTAAAAAAGAGCAAATACAGAGGAACTGTTTCCCATGGCTGAAGTTTGATAACCAGAGGCTAGGGATTTAAGGTAATTACGAAGAGAACCAAACATGAAACAACATGAAAAATGACATTTTATAATTCAATTCTTTACAATTTGGAGGACACTGCCTGAAAAGCTGATGGAAACAGGTCCAATAATAGCTTCCAAAAGGAAATTGAATTAATGGTTGGAGAAATAATTGCAGGTGTATGCAGGAAGAGCCAGTGAGTAGGGTAAAATAGAATGGTCTTTGAAAAAGCTGGTACAGCAACAAAGGTTTGAATCTCTTTGTTCCACGCTCAGGTCTGCTGCTACACTTTTCTGTCTTACAGTAATAACTTGGATTCAGAAATACAATGCGCATAGGTTAAATTTATATTTTGTACCGAATTCAGAGAGAAAGTTGTTTCTGGGAAAAATAAACACTACCGCAGTTAGGTGGTAGTGTGGGGGAAGCAAAAAAGAGTCAACCACATTGCTGTTAAAAAAAAAGGAGTGTCAAGACATACTGAAAAGAAAAACATGTAAACAGGAGTGTCAGACGCCCTGAAAAAAAGAAAGTTGTTTCTGAAAGGCAACTCAGAACTCAGAGAGTGTGTTAAACAAAATGCATAACTGTCAATAACCTGACATAAAACCATTAAAAAAATCCTGAACTGGGAGAACTGGCCACTCCCTTTTCATTGTACAATGTTTTTAAAAACACTTTGACATCTTTTTCAAATAGATATTTCCTGACATAGCAAAACCTCTGCCTTTACAACCTCTCTGAAAAAAACCAAAGACAGAACAACCTTGTAAAAGGAGTAGCATCATTAAAGCAACAAGTAATAGCACAATGCGATCTCACCCCCAGTGGATTAGACTTGGGTTCTGCACTTCTTCCACATCCAACATTTTGCAAAAGCAAATCTCAGCAGGACTTATACACTTCATGTTAAGGTCATAGGGAGTGTTGCTGAACAAAGAGACCTTGGAGTGCAGGTTCATAGCTCCTTGATAGTGGAATCACAGATAGATAGGATAGTGAAGAAGGCATTTGGTATGCTTTCCTTTATTGGTCAGAGTATTAAGTACAGGAGTTGGGAGGTCATGTTGCGGCTGTATAGGACATCGGTTAGACCACTGTTGGAATATTGCGTGCAATTCTGGTCTCCTTCCTATCGGAAAGATGTTGTAAAACTTGAAAGGGTTCAGAAAAGATTTACAAGGATGTTGCCAGGGTTGCAGGCTTTGAGCTATATGGACAGGCTGAACAGACTGAGGCTGTTCACGCAGAGGGTGGTACGTGTGTGGAATGAGCTGCCAGAGGATGTGGTGGAGGCTGGTACAATTGCATCATTTAAAAGGCATTTGGATGGGTATATGAATAGGAAGGGTCTGGAGAGATAAGGGTCAGATTCTGGCATGTGGGATTAAATTGGGTTGGGATATCTGGTCGGCATGGATGGGTTGGACCAAACAGTCTGTTTCCGTGCTGTACATCTCTATGACTCTATGACTCTATCTTGTTATGAATGGTGGTGGGAAATTGAACAACTCACTAGAGGAGGCGCTTCCATAAATATCCCCATCCTCAATGGTGGAAGAGCCCATCACATCACTTTAAAAGATAAGGCCAAAGCATTCACAACAATCTGTAAAGTGGATGATCTATATCAGCCTCCTCCAGTAGTTCCAACCATCACAGATTCCAGTCTTCAGCCAATTGGATTCACTCCATACAATGTCAAGAAACAGTTGGAGACACTGGATACTGCAAAGACTATGAGCTCTGACAGCATTCCAACAAGAGTACTGAAGATTTGGATTCCAGAACTTACTGCATACCTATCCAAGCTGTCTAGTATAGCTACCACATTGGCATCTACCTGAGAATGTGGAAAATTGCTTCTAAAAATCTGGCCAAATCCAGCCTGGTGAATTACCGCCCCATCAGTAAAATGATGGAAAGTGTCATCAATTATGCTATCAGCAGCACCTGCTCAGTAATAACCTTCTCACTGACACTCAGTTTGAGTTCCACCAAAGCTACTCAGCTCCTGGCGCATCTACCTGAGAATGTGGAAAATTGCTTCTAAAAATCTGGCCAAATCCAGCCTGGTGAATTACCGCCCCATCAGTAAAATGATGGAAAGTGTCATCAATTATGCTATCAAGCAGCACCTGCTCAGTAATAACCTTCTCACTGACACTCAGTTTGAGTTCCACCACAGCTACTCAGCTCCTGGCCTTTTATCCCTACAAGCATGGACAAACCGCTGAATTCCAAAGGTAGCGTGAGAGTGACAGCCTTTGATATCAAGGCCAAATTGACTGAATGTGACACCCAGGAGCCCTAGTTGAAATCAATGGGAATCGGGGGCAAAACCTGCACTGATTGGAGTCATACCTGGTCATAGCAGTTGCTGGTCAGTCATCTCAGATCCAGAACATAGTTGCAGGAATTCTTCAAGGTAGTGTCCTCAGCCCAGCTATCTTCATCAATGACCTTCCCTCAATCATAAGGTCAGAAATGGGGATGTTTGACAATGATGCATGATGTTCAGCACCACTTGTTACTCCTCAGACACTGAAACAATCCATGTTCAAATGGACAATATCCAGGATTGAGCTGACAAGTGGCAAGTGACATTTAAGCCACACAATGCTAGGCCTTGACCATCTCCAACAAGAAGGCAGCCCAGTGGCTCAGTGGTTAGCACTGCTTCCTCACAGCACCAGGGACCCGGGTTCAATTCCAACCTCAGGCAACTGTCTGTGTGGAGTTTGCACATTCACCCATGCTTGCGTGGATTTCCTCCGGGTCCCCCGGTTTCCTCCCATAGTTCAAAGATGTGCAGGTTAGGTGAATCGGCCATGCTAAATTGCCCATAATGTTCAAGGAGTGTAGGTTAGATGCATTATTCAGGGGCAAATGTAGAGTAATAGGTTAGGGGATTGGGTGTGGGTGGGAGGGTCGGTGTGGACTTGTTGGGCCGAAGGGCCTGTTTCTATACTGTAGGGATTCCATGATTCTATGAAGAGACGATCTAATCACCATCATTGGTATTCATTAACATTACTGAATCCCCCACTATCAATGTCTTGGGGGTTATCATTGACCAGAAAATCACTGGATTTACCGTACAAATAGAGTGAAGACAAGAGCAGGCCAGAAGTTAGGAATACTGCGGTGAATAATTCACTTCCTGACTCCCCAAAGTTTGTCCAACATCTACAAGGTACAAGTCAAATGTAATAAAATTCTCTTCACTTGCCTGGATGATTGTAACTCCAATGACACTCAAAAAGCTTGACACCATTGAAGACAAAGCAGCCTGCTTGATTGGCACTACATTCAAAAACATCTACTCCCTCCACCACTGCCATTCAGTGGTGTGCTACCTACAGGATATACTGCAGAAATTCATCAAATATCCTTAGACAGCACCTTTCAAACCTCCATCCTCTTCCATCTAGAAGGACAAGGGCAGCAGATCCATGGGAACGTCACCACCAGCAAGTTCCCCAACAAGCCACTCACCATCCTGACTTGGAAATATATTGCTGCTCCTACTTTGGCACTAGGGCAACCTCTTGGAATTGCCTCTCTAACAGCATTGTGGGTCAACTTACAGCACGTGGACTGCAGCAGTTCAAGAAGGCAGCTCACCACCACCTTCTCAAGTGTGATAGACTTGGCCCATTATAATGAAAAACAGGTTAATTAGTCTCAAAGCCAAATCATTGTGAAATCCACAGAGATACAGTTGTAGTTTGCCTGACATAGAGTGCATGATCCATGCTATATCCTCCAACTCTATTCCTTTCAGGACCTGTGTTTTACGCTGAAACAAATTGTTTGCACATACTTAATCAGAAATGTAACTTTGGTCTCTATAGCTTTACTCATTTGAGTCTGTACGTCAGCCCATGTACTGCTGAAACCCTCATTCAACCCTTGATTACCTCTATAGTCAATAATTCCAAAGCTTTCCTGACCAACCCACCTTCTGTAAACATCTGCGGCCTTATTCCAATTCTATACCAGATCCTACTTAGTCTTCATCACTTTGCTCACTAACCTAGCTCTAGCTCAATTAAAATTTAGAGTTCTGATCATTGTGTTCAAATTTTTTGTTTCCTTTTTCTCTGGAATCTCCTCCAATAATACAATTCCTTGAACTCACTGAACCTTGTTTCTTCTGTCTCTTGTGCATCTCTCTTCCCCTTTTACTCCTCCATTCGTGATTGTGACTTCAGTTGGTCTTAGGGTCCCATCAAAGAGATTTCCTCATCAAATCTTTTTCCTTTCTACCATTGTCCTACTTTAAAGCCCTCTCTAATGATTCACTTTTCTGACATTGTTTTTGAAAACATTTGGAATATGTTCTTTTTATCTTGGGTTGGGAGGATACCAGATTTAACCAGGCAGCTGCCCAACCACCAGCAGGTACCCAACATGGGCAAAATGTTTAGTTGTGAACTTGGTAGGCAGTCAATCTAAACTGATAGACAGATATGTAAGGGAATCAAGGGTTATGGGGAAATGGCAGGAAGTGGAGTTAAGAATTATCAGATCAGCAATAATCTCACTGAATGACAGAGCAGACTCATTGAACTGAATAAACTACTTCTGCTCTTATATCTTATGGTCTTACTCTTCGAAGCTTTTAAAGGGTGGATGTTTTTTCATCTGGCTACAGGATCAATAGTAATGGTTACAAAACATAGGCCATTTTGGAAATTCCTTTGTTAGAAGCAGTATGAACATTTAATTCTCTGCCTTGCAGTCTGTAGGTGCTGAGTGTTTGGACTAAGATCAATAGATTTTTAAGTTCTAAGGCTAGCAAGAGAAAAAGTGATTGGTCAGAAAGTGTGAGTGGTGTAAAACCTTAGCAGTGATTATTTTGAGTGGCTCAACAGGATTGAGCACTCCTGCTCCCACTGGTCTTATGGTTTTATTGTGTGAGAACATGGTAATATGTCACCGTTTCTAGATTGGGTGACCTCCAGTAGGAGTGTATTCTCTTTCCAGTAATACTGGATTTGGAGACAAAAACTGAACAATGTGAGGACTCAACAAATTCTGGACTCTGTTTCTCCCAGAGCAGGCACAATTACCTGACAATGGCAGTAGAGAATTGGTTTAGCAGAAACAGTGTGACAGAATTATATCTTTACAAAGACATCCACACTACATTTAGCATCCATTTAGCACTGCCACCAAAATAACTTGTTCAGTGTTTATTAATGTTTAGCTCCTTCCAAGTTATTGATGGGATAGCCACAAAGTGTGAATAAACTCCTTCCAGGGCTATGATCATTTACTGTCTTTGAATCCTATAATAAGATACACAATCTCATTCGATACTTCTGAAGTTCAACTAACAAATGTTCTGGGGTGGCTCAAGGAAAACACTCCAAAGACACCCTGAAGCTTTTCTTGAAGCCCAGCAGCAGTCACATCGGTGATTGGGCAGAACATGTTATCCATCATTCAGAATGAAAACAACTTGTTCATCAAGCAGCATTAGGTGTTGGATTCCAACACAGTAAAAATGAGGTAGAGTCACTGCAGAAAAGAAAATTAAACAATTTCTGTTCTCCAGATTGCACCACTTCATGAAAAGTCCTGCTGCATGTTCCCAGATGGTCCCAGTTAAAAATTAGCCTGTTCAGTCATATGGAGTCCCACGGCAGAATATCATGACTGTAGAACAGACATCATTTTAAAATGGAGGACAACTAAAGACAATATAGTTGAGGAATAGACATGAGTCCCTTTCAGAAAATGCCTTCATTTTCTGAATCCTTGGAGGAGGGGTTTCCGTATTTTGTGAATAAGTGTCTTCCTTTTCTCAGTCTGTAAAGCTTTAATCATTTGGTGAGCAAACAACTACTTTTGCCTTCTCTGTGCTATTTCAGGGGCTCAGCTAGTCTATAATTGGAGCTAAGAGTTAATTTAAAGAATTTAGTCCTTCTCCCTTCATAGTGTTTTACCCACTAAGCGAGAGAGATTTCCCTTCAGTTATGCCCACAGACTGCAACCAACAATACCATGGGTAAGCCAACAGGAATAGGTTCTTCCAGCAACTTTATTAACATGTAATCTATCCAAGAATAGTACGCCAACAACAATTCTTAAGCTTACGGAGACACACTGACGGCAGCCAAAAACCCACAAAAATGCAATCCTGCTGCTGTGATAAGAAGCCTACATTTAGTTATGGAATTCAGGGGATCCTTCTTGTCTGTTTAGTCCCAATAAATCTCCATCAAAGAACAGAGTCCTGTGCACCTACAAATGTTGTCTCCCTATCTTAGTGCAGCAGCAGTATGCTACATGTATGTTGATCATCCAAAACAGGATGTGGTGGCAATTGTGAAAAGTGCCTTTTGGAATGTTCTGCTTAAAACATGTTTCCATGTTGCCTTTCCCATTTCCAATTAAACTCTAACCTGTGACTGTACTTTTAGTCATTTTAATTTTTACCTTTAAAGTTGGGTGCAGCTGTTGTTTCCAAGGCCTAGCTATGGTTACTGTAACTGGGACTGGATAGGTTGAAGCCTGCATTTTGTGGCATTCAGATCCTCCTTCAACATTCCTCATGCATCTCCTGTCTCCTTCAGATAAAAAAGTTCATCCAGTGTGTAATTTTGGTTAGATGATGTGTTCTATTATCTCTAAAGCTTTGATTAGTTGCTGTTTGTACTTGGCTGTCACTGATCCTCCCCGACTTCATTGTAAATTAGAAACAGCACCTACTGTTAGTATTTGTGCTGAGCCATCTATTTTCAAATAAGTAGTTGCTTCTAAAGAAAAATAATTATAAACACTTTTCACTTTGAGTAATAATCATTTTTAGTTCTAGTATAAAATGAGCAAATGAAAATGAAGGATGGTAAAAGATCAATTTACTCAGTGCTCATGCAACTTATGACTCCCAGCTGTTAACACCAATCAGTTATGTAATCTTCTGGAAGAGATAAAATAAAGACATAAAATAAAGATGGTGAAGGCAGTTAAAGTAATATCAGACCACAATTGCTGAGAAGCACATTTCCCAATTGTCTTATTCTCATAGAGAGACACAGCACGGAAACAGACCCTTTGGTCAAACTCGTCCATGCTGACCAGATATCCTAAATAAATCTAGCTCAATTTTCCAGCATTAAGCCCATATCCCTCTAACCCCTTCCTATTCATATACCCATCCAGATTGCTTTTTAAATGCTGTAATTGTATCGGCCTTCACCATTTCCTCTGGCAGTTCATTTCATACACACATCACCCTCTGCTCGAAAAAGTTGCTCCTTAGGTCCCTTTTAAATCTTTCCCTTCTCACATTAAACCTATGCCCTCTAGTTTTGGACTCCCCCAACCCCAGGGAAATTACTAAACCTATGCATGATTTTATAAACCTCTGTAAGGTCACCCCTCAGCCTCCAATGCTCCATGGAAAACAGCCCCAGCTTATTCAGCCACTCCCTATAGCTCAAATTCTCTAACCCTAGCAACATCCATGTAAATCCTTTTTGAACCCTTTCAAGTTTCACACCATTCTTCCTATAGCAGGGAGACTAGAATTGCACGCAGTATTCCAGAAGTGGTTGAAACAATGACCAGTACAGCTGCAACATGACCTCCTAACCCCTATACTCAATGCATTGACCAATAAAGGCAAGCATACCAAACACCTTCACTATCCTATCTAGCTCTGACTCCACTTTCAAGGAACTATGAACCTGCACTCCAAGGTCTCTTTGTTCAGCAACACTCCCCAGGACCTTCCCATTAAGTGTATAAGTCCTGCCCTGATTTGCCTTTCCAAAATGCATCACCTCATATTTATCTAAATTAAGCCCCATCTGCCACTGACCCATTGGCCCATTGACCCATCTGATCAAGATCCCCAAGTACTCTGAGGTAGCCTTCTTCGCTGTCCGCTACACTTCCAATTTTGGTGTCATCTGCAAACTTACTAACAATACCGCATATGTTCAGATCCAAATCATTTATAAAATGACAAAAAGCAGTGGACCCAGTACCGATCCTTGTGGCACACTGCTGGTCACAGGTCTGCTGTCTGAAAAACAGCCATCGACCACCACCCGCTGTCTTCTACCTTTGAGCCAGTTCTACATCCAAATGGCTAGTTCTCCTTGTATTTCATGTGATTTTTGCTTGCTAACCAGTCTACCATGAGGAACCTTGTCGAAAACCTTATCTAAGTCCATATAGATCACGTCCACCACTCTGCCCTCATCAATCCTCTTTGTTACTTTTTCAAGAAACTCAATCAAGTTAGTGAGACTTGATTTCTCACACAGAAAGCCATGCTGACTATCCCTAGTTAGCTCTTGCCTTTCCAAATACACATCAATGATACAAATATCCCAGCAATTATGTCCCCAGCTTTACACAAAGTTCTAGGGTATACCTGATCAGGTCCCGGGGATTTATCCACCTTTATGCAAAATAAGACATTTAACATCTCCTCCACGGTAATATGGACATTTTTCAAGATATCCTTAAGGGGCCCTATTCTCTCCCTAGATACCCTTCCAACTTTAATGCATTTGTAGAATCCCTTTGGATTCTCCTTAAGTGTATTGCCAGAGCTATCTTGTGCTCCCCTTCTGCCCTCCTGATTTCCCTCTTAAGAGTATAAAGAGGCTTTATTCTTTTTTAGAGATTCACTCGGTCTCTGCTGTCTATACCTGACATATGCTTCCTTCTTTTTCTTGACAAAAACCTCAATTACTCTGGTCATCCAGCATTTTCTATATCTACCAGCCTTGCCCTTCACCCTAACAGGAACATACTGTCTCTGGACTCAGATAATCTCATTTTTGAAGGCTTCCAATTTTCCAGCCATCCCTTTATCTCCAAACATCCATTCTCAATCAAGTTTTGAAATTCTTGCCGAATACCATCAAAGTTGGCCTTCCTCCAATTTAGAACTTTAACTATTAGATTTGGTCTATCCTTTCCATCACTAATTTAAAATGAATAATATTATGGTTACTGGCCCCAAAGTGTTCCCTGACTGACACTCTGTCTTTTGCCTTGCCTTATTTTCCGAGACTACATCAGCTTTTGCACCTTCTCGAGTATGTACATAACCAAACTGAATCAGAAAATCTTCTGGTGCACACTTAATAAGTTCCTCTCCATCTAAACTCTTAACACAATGACAGTCCCATTCAATGTTTAGGAACTTAAAATCCCCTACCACAACCACCCTATAAATCTTACAAATGAAAACTGAGATCTCCTTACAAATTTGTTTCTCAATTTCCCGCTGACTACTGGGGGGTCTAAATTAAAATCCTAATAAGGTGATCATCCCTTTCTTATTTCTCAGTTCCACCCATATAACTTCCCTGGACATATTCCCAGGAATATCCGCAATGATATCCTGAAGCAAAAACACCACCCTCGCTGCTCTCTTGCCCCACCCCTTTCTATCCTTTCTATAGTATCTATACCCTGGAACATTAAGTTGTCAGTCTTGTCCATCCTGAGACACATGTCTTTAATTGCTATGATATCCTAGACCCATGTTCCCAGCCATACCCTGAGTTCATCTGCCTTTTCTGTTTAAATTATCAGTCCTACCTCATTCTCTGCTTTGTTCCTACCTGCCAAAACTATTTAACTTGGTGCTTTTCCTAATTGCACCAGTCTCAGACTGATCTCTTTTCTTACTGTCTCCCTTGGTCTAATCATCACACTCTCCCTCCCTTTACCAGTTTAAATCCTCCTGAGCAGCTCTAGCTAATCTCCCCACTGTATATTCATCCCTTTCCAATTCATGTGCAATCCATCCTTCTTATACAGATCACTTCTACTCCAGAAGAGAATCCAATGATTCAAAAATTAAATCCTTCTCCCCCACACCAGCTCCTCAGTCACACATTCATCTGCTCCATTCTCCTATTCCTACCCTCACCAGCTCATGGCACCAAGAGAAATCCAGATATTGCTACCCTCAAAAACCTCCTTATTAAATTCCTACCTAACTTCCTATATTCTCTCTTCCAAATCTCATCCTTCTCTCTTTCTATGATGTTAATTCCAATGTGTACAACAACATCCTGCTAGACCCTCTCCCCTTTGAGAAAATTCTGCACCTTTTCTGAGATATCCTCAATCCTGGAGTCTCCTATCACAATCGATGGCTTGGAACCTGACATATCCCTCATTACTTTAGAGCCGGTGTCGGTACCAGAAAACCGGCTGTCAGTACTACATTCCCTGAGAGTCCATCACCCCCTACATTTTCCAAACAGCATACTTGTTTGAGATGGGGATAGCCACAGGAGACTCTCTTCAGGAGTGGAAGTGATCTGTATAAGAAGGATGGATTGTACATGAATTGGAAGGGGATGAATATACAGTTGGGAGATTAGCTAAAGCTGCTCAGGAGGATTTAAACTGGTAAAGGGAGGGCATGTGTGGTGGTGGGATTTAGGGACTTAGTGACTTGCTTCCCTTTCATACCTTTCCTGGGGGTCACCCATCTACCTGATTGTATCTGCAGTTTATTCCCTTCCTGCAACTGTCATCCATCACACCCCCTAGCTCCTGTAAGTTCTTCATTGCCTCTAACTGCCTTTCCAACCAATCCAAGTGATCTGATAGGATTCCCAATCAAACACATTTCCTGCAGACATCAGTGACATGTAAATTCTCCCTATCCTCCCACATCCAATGGGAAGAGCGCATCACTCTACTGAATGCCATCTTTGCTGCTTAACAATCTGCAGACCCAGAAAATACCACAGTCTTACTGCTTTAAAAAAGCATGGTTCTAGGTCAACTTAGTACCTATGTTTTATATTTTTAAAGTTTAATCAAGTGACAGATCTTAATAAAACATATAATCAAAAGGAACCTATTGTGTTCAGTATTGTAAATTTACAAAGCAAAAAGTCATGTTACGCTTTAAAAAGCCACTTAAAATGTCCCATGCTGTGAGCTTCCCCACACAAGTTTCTCCAAGGTTATTTGCCTTCCAAAGTACTCAGGAACTCTTCCAGCTTCATTCTGAACCTTGTTTAAGATTATATCAGCCAGGTTTCGTATTTGACAACTTTTCATGAGAAAAATAACTCTTGACCTGTAACTTAGGTTCCCTGCTTACACAACTTAAACTTATGTTTAGCTGCAATCAGATGGGAGTGTGGAGCAATCAAGCCCAAAAGACTGCTATTGGATTGGGAATTCAACAAAATCCTTCTGAGTTCTAAGAAGGGTCACTGGTTGTGAAACGTAAATTCTGCTTTCTTGCCATAGATACTGCCTAATCTGCTGAGTTTTCCAGCAACTGCTGTTTTTCTTTCAGATCTTCTGTATCCATAGTTTTTTTTGTTTTATTTCATGATCCTTTGCCCATCTGGGTTGACCTGGATAGAATTGGAGGTGAGTAGGAAATCCCCTTGATGTTGACTACAAAGTAATTTCAATATTGAAATCCCCATTGAATTAAGGATTTAATCCGGCATTTTGACATTAACATTCAGCACATAGGTTTCCTGCACTGTGTGGAATACATCAAAGTCAACAAGATGACAGCACAGCAGTGAGTCATTCCTCAGTGAAACTGGTGATTTGAAAAGCCTTCAAACTGTAAAACAACATAGTTGTTGGCATGTCTTTGTGAAAAAGTAAAACTCACAGGACCTGACTAGAGAGCATTGCTTTATGGTTTTGAAGGTGAATTTGACCTTTTGGTAGTCATTTCCCTACATTGGACAATATTCATTTTGATCTTTATTACTATGAGCCTTCACAACAACCTAAAAACAAGTCATACAGTATAATATGGACCAATAATGAGTAGCAACAACTACAGTCACACCAACAATAGTAAAAATAGGGGCCACAGATGCCACAGCAGCATTAACAACAGAAAGAGCAACAATATCAGCTACCTTTTCTGCAGACTTATGCCACTCCAAGGACAGGGGGAAAGGACAAAAAGTAAATGCTTGACAGAAGCCACACTCACAGAGCCTGACAAGGAATCAGGATTCTGGATATGGCAGAACACCAGCACCTCAGGAGGCTCAGGCTTTCACAGAACAAATAATAATATAACATCGAAACAGGACCTTTGGACCATCATGCCTGTGCCAGCCAAGATACAAGTCCCATCTTCCTGCACATGCTCTATACCCTTCTATTCCCTGCCTGTCCGTGTGTCTGGCTAAATGCCTCTTAAACTTTGGTAAAGTATCTGCTTCCACCACGTCCCATAGCAGCACATTCCGGACACCTACCACCTCTGTGTAAAAAACTTTCTTTGTATATCTCCTTCAAACTACCCCTCTCTCACCTTAGGTCCATGCTCCATAATATTTGATATTTCCACTCTGGTAAAAAGACTCCAATTATCCATCCATCCTGCATGATCTTATATTCTTCAATCAGATCACCCTTTAACCTCTGACGCTATAGCTAAAACAATCCCCATATATAGCTAATGCACTCCAAACCAGGCAACATCCAAATAAACCTCTCTTGCACCTTAAGACCATAAGACCATAAGACATAGGAACAGAAGTAAAGCCATTCGGCCCATCGGATCCACTCCACCATTCAATCATGGCTGATGGGCATTTCAACTCCACTTACCCGCATTCTCCCCGTAGCCCTTAATTCCTTGTGACATCAAGAATTTATCAATTTCTGCCTTGAAGACATTTAGCATCCCAGCCTCCACTGCACTCTGCGGCAATGAATTCCACAGGCCCACCACTCTGTGGCTGAAGAAATGTCTCCACATTTCTGTTCTGAATTTACCCCCTCTAATTCTAAGGCTGTGTCCAC
>NC_057715.1:55991379-56017074 GCF_004010195.1 Chiloscyllium plagiosum
CTGAACCCTGCGGGACACTGCTTGTCACTGGCTGCCATTCCGAAAAAGAACCTTTTATCCCAACTCTCTGCCTTCTGTCAGACAGCCAATCCTCAATCCATACCAGTAGCTCACCTCGAACACCATGGGCCCTCGCCTTGCTCAGCAGCCTCCCGTGTGACACCTTATCAAAGGCCTTTTGGAAGTCTCCAAAGCCTCCAAATTCTTCCTATAGTGTGGTGACCAGAACTACTCAAAAACTCTAAATGTGGCCGAACTAAAGTCTGGTACAACTGCAATATGACTTGCCAACTTTTATAGTCAATGCCCCATCCAATGCTGTATACCTTCATTGCCACCTTATCCACTTGTATTGCCACTTTTGAGGAGCTATGGACTTGCACCCAAGATGTCTCTGTATATCAATGCTCCTCAGGGTCCTGCCATTTACTGTATATTTTCCTCTTGCATTTGACCTCCCAAAATGCATCACTTCCCAGTCCAGATTCAAGTCTATCTGCCATTTCTGTGCCCCATTTTCCAACTGATCAATATCCTGCTATATCATTTGATAACCTTCCCTTCTATTCACAATTTCACGAAATTTTGTGTTGCCTAAAGTCAGAACACTTTCATTTTCATCCAAATCAGTCACATGCATGTTACAAACAACAGAGGTCCCAGCACTGATCCTTGCAGAACAATTGGTTACAGATCTCCAGTCAGAAAAACACCCTTCCAAAGCTATTCACTGTCTTCTATCACCAAGCTAATTTTGTAGCCAACTTGCCAACTCACCATGGATCCATGTGACTTAGTCTTCTGGATTAGCTGACTGTGGAGATCATGTCAAATGCTTTTGTAAACTTCATGTAGACAACATGCACTGCACCAACCTTATCAATTATATTTATCACTTTCTCAAAAATCTCAATCTAGTTTGTAAGACAATAAGTGCATAAAGCAAAAGCCATGCTGACTAGCCCTAATAAGTCCATAATTCTTCAAATGCGAGTAAATTCTGTCCCTAAGAATCTTCTCCAATAATTTCCCTACCACTGATGTAAATCTCACTGGCCTATCATTGCCTGGATTATCCCTTTTATCCTTCTTAAACAAAGGAATAACATTGACTCTTCTCAAGTCTTCTGGGACCTTGCTTGTGGCTAAAGAGTATAGAAAGACTTCTCTTAAAGCCCCAGCAAGCTCTTTCCTTGCCTCATAGAATCCTTTAATCTCTCCAGTGCAGAAAGAGACCATTCAGCCCATCAAGTCTGCACTGGCTCTCTGACGAATACTCCCTCCCCTTCCAAAACCAATCCCACTCTTCCCTCTAATCCTACATTTCCCATGGGTAATCCACTAGTCTGCACATCCCTGGACACTACAGGGAAGTTTAGTATGGCCCATCCATCTAACCTGCGTATCTTTGGACTATGGGAGGAAACTGGAGCACACGGCAAAAAATCAAGCAAACACAGGAGGGAGAACATGCAAACTCCACACAGAATATCACCCAATCGAACCCCGATTTCTGACACCATGCCTCCTTCAGTATCCTGGGATAGATCCCATCACAGACTGGGGACTTATCTACCCTAATGTTTTTCAAGATACCCAACACTTCCTCATTCTTAATGCTCTTCTCTAATTTTACCATCATCCATATCCTTTTTCTTGGTGAATACCAATGAGAAGTACTCGTTCAGGACCTCACCCATTTTCGCTGGCTCCATGTATAAATTCCCTACGTTGTCCTTGAGTGGACCTATCCATTCCATAGTTACTCTCTTGCATCTGATGTACACATAAACTGCTTTGGAATTCTCTGTTATCCTACTTACCGAGGATATTTCAAGGCCCCTTCCACCTCTCCTAATTTCTTGATAAAGTTCCTCACTCTTCCTTTATACTCTTCAAAGGTCTTGTTTGAGTTCAGTTTTCTAAATCTTACATATGCCTCATTTTCTTTTGATTAAATTCTCAATCTCTCTTGTCATCCAAGGTTCCTGAATCTTGCCATCCCTACCTTCCATCCTCATAGGAACATACTGGCCCTTAAAAGACTCCCATATGTCAGATGTGGATTTACCCTCAAACAGATGTCCTTAGCCTACAACAACCCTGTTATTCTAACATCATTCCGTGATTTGCTCTATCTCCTGCTGGCTATTGGGAAGCAATAAACTTCTTCATAGTGATTGCTTCTTTCTTTTTCTTACGTTCCACCCACATGGCCTCAAAGATATCCTCTCTAAGTACAGCTGTTACATTCTTCTTTATCAGTAATGCAACTCCTCCACCCCTTTTATGTTACTCTCTATCTCACCTAAAACATCTAAACCCTGAAATGTTGAGTCACCAATCCTACCCTTCTCTTAACCAAGTTTCTATAATGGCTATTTCATCATAGTAATGTACTAAGCCTTGTCTGCCTTACCTGTTATACTCCTTGCATTAAAATAAATATGCTTCAACCTGCCCAGTCCTACCATGTTCATTAACCTGCCCTGTGTGTTCTTCCTATTCAACTTACTTTACTTAACATTAATCTTCTCCTCAATCACTCCACATGCTAACCTACTGCTCTCTTTCCTAATCCTCTGCCACACTGGTTTAAGTCCTCCAAGTGGCATCAGCAAACCAAAGATATTGGTGCCCCTCCAGTTTAGGTGCAACCCTTCCTTCTTGTTCAGGTCCCACATACCTTGGAAGAGATCCCAATGATCCAGATATCTGAAGCCGCCCTCCTACACCAGCTCTTTAGCCACACATTTGACTCTTTAATCTTCCTATTTCTGGCCTCAGTAGCACATGGGTCAGGGAGTAAACCTGAGATTACAAACCTAGAGGTCCTGCATTTCAACTTCCTACCTAACTCCCTGAATAACCTTTGCAGGACCTCATCTCTCTTTCTGCTTATGCTGTCAGTGCCAATATGGACCATGACTTCTGGCTTTCACAATATTCACTGCCTGCTCAGAGACATCCTTCATCCTGACATCAGGGAGGCAACATAACACCCTGGAGTCTCCACTTTCAAGGTATGTCTTTGCTGAACTTGGAGCAAGATCTCCTTTCAAGAAGACCAGGACAGCATGCTTTTCCAGTGGACATTAAAATCACCAAAACGTTTTTTCAGATTCTGGCACCTTGCATGAATCTACTGTGAACATCTACAGGATTGCCCTTAAGGGCAAATCATAGGTCACTGTTGACTTAGAGTCATAGAGTCATAGAGATGTAAAGCACGGACTTCAGCCAAACTCATCCAGGCCAACCAGATATCCCAACTTAATCTAGTCCCACTTGCCAGCGCTGACTCAACTGTCTCCAAACCATCCCTATTCATGTACCCATCAGATACCTTTTAAATGTTGCAATTGTAACAGTCTCCACCACTTCCTCTGTCAGTTCATTCCATACACACACCACCCTCTGTGTGAAAAAGATGCCCCTTAGGTCCCTTATATATCTTTCCCCTCTCAAGCTAAACCTATGCCCTCTACTTCTGGACTTCCCCACTCCAGGAAAAAGACCGTTTCTATTTACCCTATCCATGCCCTTTATGATTTTATGAACCTCTATAAGGTCACCCCTCAGCCTCCTATGCTCCAGGGAAAACAGTCCCAGCCTATTTAACCTATCCCTGTAGCTCAAATCCTCCAACCCTGGCCACATCCTTGTAAATCTTTTCTGAACCCTTTCAAGTTTCACAACATCCTTCCGATAGGAAGGAGACCAGAATTGCATGCAATATTCAATAAACAACATCCTGTACAGCTGCAGCTTGACCTCCCAACTCCTATACTCAATGTTCTGACCAATAAAGGAAAGCATACCAAATGCCTTCTTCAGTATCCTATCCACCTGTGACTCTATGTTCAAGGAGCTATGAATCTGCACTTCAAGGTCTCTTTGTTCATCAACAATCCCTAGGACCTTACCATTAAGTGTATGAGTCCTGCTAAGATTTGCTTTCCCAAAATGCAGCACCTTACATTTATCTAAATTAAACTCCATCTGCCACTTCTCAGCCCATTGGCCATCTGACCAAGATCCCGTTGTAATCTGAGGTAACCTTCTTCGATGTCCATTACACCTCCGATTTTGGTGTCATCTGCAAATTCACTAACTATACCTCCAAATCATTTATATAAATGACAGAAAATAGTGGATCCAGCACCGATCCTTGTGGCACTCCATTAGTCACAGACCTCCAGTCTGAAAAACAACCCTCCACCACCTCTGAGTTCTACCATTGAGAAAGTTCTATATCTAAATGGCGAGTTCTCCCTGTATTCCATGAGATCCAACCTTGCTCATGTGTCTCCCATGGGGAACCATGTCGAAGGCCTTATTGAAGCCCATGTAGATTACATCTACCGCTCTGCCCTTATCAATTCTCTTTGTTACTTCTTCAAAAAACTCAATCAAATTTGTGAGACATGATTTCCTGCACGTAAAGCCATGTTGACTATCCCTAATCAGTCCCTGCCTTTCCAAATTTGTGTAAATCCTGTCCCTCAGGATTCCCTCCAACACTTTGCACACCATCGACATCAGGCTCACTGGTCCATAGTTCCCTGGCTTGTCCTTACCACTTTCTTAAATAGTGGTACCACATTAGCCAACCTCCAATCTTCCGGCACCTCATCTGTGACTATCGATGTTACAAATATCTCAACAAGGAGCCCAGTAATCACTTCCCTAGCTTCCCACAGAGTTCTACGGTACACCTGATCAGGATCTGGGAATTCATCCACCTTTATGCGCTTCAAGGTATCCAGCACTTCCTCCTCTGTAATATTGACATTTATCAAGATGTCACCATCCATTTCCCGACATTTGATATTTTCCATGTCCTTCTCCATAGTAAACACTGATGCAAAATAGTCGTTTCCAAGAGACTGTCAATTATGTCCACTTTTAAAAGGAAGAGGCTAAATAAACACAGAGTCATGAGTTTCACTGCTTTTATTGAACTCCTATATGTCTATGGAATTATTGGCTGTGCACTTGCAGCAATCAAAGTGCCCTCAGATCCATTTATAGCAATGAGTAGGAAGTCCATTTCTCAATGTTCAGATGGTTTGATCACTGGAAATCATCATGAATGCCTGGCTTAGATATCCAGGGAGCTGTTATGATTCAGTTAGTGTGCAGCAATCACACCTCCCAGAGAATTCAATTCCACTACACAGTGAGTGGCTAGGTCCTTGGAGATAATGGCTACTCCCTGAAGACATGGTTGCTCGTTGTTTTGTAGAAACTTTGAAATGTATATATGTGTATTTCAATATCAACTATTGCAAGTTTGTGTTCTTGGAATTCTAAGTTAAACATATGTGTATGTCTGTATGTTTGAAGGTAACAATAGCTTTTAAAAACTACAATACCAATAATTCCAAGTGAATCCTAAATTACCCAGAGTTCCCATGATGTGGAAGTGTTGGTGTTGGACTGGGGTGGATAAGGTCAAATGTCATATGACACCAGGGTACAGTCCAACATTTGAAATCACAAACATTCGTCAGGTGAAGTGAAGAGAGCACCCTGGCACAGACTTTATAATCAGAAAGATCAAAAAATCAAGCAAATGGTGTGGGTGGAGTGGCAACAGGCCAAATGATAGGTCTCTGCAGGTGATCAAGAGTGTCATATGGCATGAGTTAGGTGTCAACAGCTAAATAACAAGTGAAGGGATGATTTATAATCTGATTAATTGAAGCAGAGAGGTAATTACAAAAAAACAAAAATAAGGTGGTGCTGGAGACAATCCAAATGACTGGAAAAACATGCTAGATATAAAAGTCATATGCTGAGGGTCTAATCAAAGTAACAAGTAATTCAAAACTGTATAAACTAATTAAGGTAAAGAGATCATAACAAGTTATCAAGGTGATGGTGTCAAAACCCAGAGCTCCCAAGGAACTGCCCGGAATGCTTAGGGGAGATCATTCTGTGACTTTCATTTGTTAATCTGAGGTAGAAATTCATTTGCAAGTAAAACATGTATCAAGCTCTGCAGTACTAAGAAATCTTCTAATATGGTAACATGTGCGAAGCAGCACTTCAAAGAAAATGAGTTAAAAGTAAATAAATTATCTGAAAATAAAAAGTTATTATTAATCCCAGATTGAAGTGTTGGGATAAGGTTGGAGGAAAAGTAGTGAAGTTTTTGAAGTTTTCAAGTAAAGAAGTAAAGAATTTGAACCTACATCAAAGATGATATAGCGTTGGAAAGAAGTGAAGTCTGGCGCATAATAATAATTAATGTAAAATTTCCAGTTCCAGCAGATGAGTTGACATTTTCAGTATTTCAAGCCAAGCAAAGTATTAAAAAAGAAAAGGGTATCTCTCCCTCACTTAGAAATGAACTGGGCTGTGTCTTCCTATATGTTTAGCATAAGAGGTTCTTAAAATTACAACAATGTTTGTAATTTGTAACAGCATGTACTGTTACTTATGCAAAGCTGTGTTTTCTGTTCAATCCATTAAGAGTACTTAGTTTAGTTTTACCATGTGTTTAGAAATCTTTACATCTATGTGGTTTGAGTGGTTAGTTAGAGTGGTTTGCTTTCTTGCATATCATAATTGAAACAAAGACAGCAATATTGCATGCTTCTGTTTTATTAAAAGATCAGTTGAGTCACAAAAAAATTATGATTATCCAGCCAGATTCATGTCAGGTATCTGATTTATCTGGTATTAACATTATCTGGTCAATACCCAATAAAAAATTGGGACCACAAGATCATCATAAATCCTTTCAGTGAGCCAAAGCAAAGATTCAGCAGGAGTCACACCTCTGACAGGGTAATAATAGAGGGTTAGCTTAGAATAATAGAAGGCAGCCTTACCCTAGCTTAATTCACAAATCCAAATGTATAAGGGCATCTGTTATCGGACAATATCACAATATCATCAATATCTTCGAAATAATCAAATTTATGGGACACAATTTGCCCTGCACAAAGCCATGCTGACTATCCCTAATCAGTCTTTGCCTTTCCAAATGCATGCAGACCTCATCTCTCAGAATCCCCTCCAACAACTTACCTACCACTGATGTCAGGCTCACCAGTCTGGAGTTCCCTGGCTTTCCCTTGCAGCCTTTCTTAAATAATGGCACAATATTAGCAACCCTCCAGTCTTCCGGTGCTTCACACGTGGCTATCAATGACACAAATTCCAACAGATTCCAACAGTCAAAAATCTAACTGACACATGCACATCCTTTCTTCCTCATTAAACCTAACCATACAAGTCACCTGAAGACTACAATTCATGGTGAATTGAAGCTGCAGCAAAGTACAGGTCAGGATAATGAAGAGTTTGAACAGTGTTTCACTTATTGAAATAAACATCTAAATAACATCATAAATATTGCTATGCACAATCTGAGGATTAAAGGGTTAACAATACCTTTATTCTAAGAATAACTGCTGTGTCATTGTGCTGTCAAATTGTATGGGACTGGATCTTGAGTTTGCAGAGTTCCAGAAATGTCTTCTCTTAGCATAATAAAAAGAAATTACTGTGGATGCGGCCCTCTATAAGTTCATCCCTCAGCCTCCAACGTCCCGGGGAAACAAGTCTCAGCCTATCCAGCCTCTCCTTATAAATCAAACCCTCGTTTTGCACCCTTTCCAGTTTAATAGCATGCTTCCTGCATGTTTGCAGTACTCCAAATGTGACCTTACTGATGTCTCATACAGTTGTAACATGATGTTCCAACTCCTATACTCATTGCTCTGACCAATGCAGACCAAAAGCCTTCTTCACCACTTTGTCTGCCTGTGACAGCATTTTCAAGGAACTATGTACATGTACCCCTAGATCACCCAAGATCCTACTTAAGTATGTAAGTCCTGCCCTGGTTTGTCTTACTAAAATGCAACACCTCACATTTACCTAAATTAAACTCTGTCTGCCATTCCTCGACCCACTGGTCCAGTTGATCAATCAAGATCCAATGTTTACTCTGAGAAAAATTTCTTCACTGTCCACAATACTATCGATTTTCATATCATTCACTATCTTATTAAACATGCCTCCTTTATTCATATCCAAATCATTTGTATGAATGAAGAACAACAGTGGGTGCAGCACCAATCCTTGCAGTGTACTGCTGATCACAGGCCTCCAGTCTGAACTGCAATCCCCTATCACCACTTTCTATTTCCTACTGTCAACTCAATTTTGTATCCAGATGGTTGGCTTTCCCTGGATCCCTTGTGATCTAACCTTACTGACTATTTTCCCTTGCAGAATGTTGTCAAAGGCTTTGCTAAATTCTATGTCTACAGTTCTGCCTTCACTTATCTTCTTGATCACCTCTTCGAAATAATCAAATTTATGGGACACAATTTGCCCTGCATAAAGCCATGCTGACTATCCCTAATCAGTCTTTGCCTTTCCAAATGCATGCAGACCTCATCTCTCAGAATCCCCTCCAACAACTTACCTACCACTGATGTCAGGCTCACCAGTCTGGAGTTCCCTGGCTTTCCCTTGCAGCCTTTCTTAAATAATGGCACAATATTAGCAACCCTCCAGTCTTCCGGTGCTTCACACGTGGCTATCAATGACACAAATACCTCTGTTAGGGGCCCTGCAATTTCTTCCCTAGATTCCTATTAGGTCTTGGGATACACTTATGAGGTCCAATTGTACAAAATACGGAGTTTTGGGATTGAAGGTGATTTAGCGAATTGGATCAGAAATTGGCTAGCTGAAAGAAGATAGAGGGTGGTGGTTGATGGGAAATGTTCATCCTGGAGCTCAGTTACCAGTGGACTGCCACAAACATCTGTTTTGGGGCCACTGCTGTTTGTCATTTTTATAAATGATCTGGATTAGGGCATAGAAGGATGGGTTGGTAAATTTGCGGATGACTTTAAAGTAGGCAGGGTTGTGGATAGTGCTGAAGGATGTTATGGGTTATAGAGGGACATAGATACAATGCAGAGCTAGGTGGAGAAGTGGCAAATGGAGTTTAATGTGGAAAAGTGTGAGGTAGTTCACTTTGGAAGAAATAACAAGAATGCAGAGTACTGGGCAATTGGTAAAATTCTTGGCTGTGTAGAGAAACAGAGAGATCTCGGTATCCAGGTGCATAAATCCCTGAAAGTTCCCCCCAGGTTGATAGGGTTGTTAAGGAGGCATATGATGTGTTGGCGTTTATTGGTAGGGGGTTTGAGTTTCGGAGCCATGAGGTCATACTTCAGCTGTACAAGACACTGGTAAGGCCGCACCTGGAGTACTGATTATTGTTCTGGTCACTGCATTATAGGGAGGATTTGGAAGCTTTGGAAAGGGTTCAGAGGAGATTTACTAGGATGTTGCCTGGTACAGAAAGAAGGTCTTATGAGGAAAGGCTGAGGGAACTGAAGCTGTTTTCTTTGGAGAGAAGAAGGTTGAGAAATGACTTGGTCGAGACGTATAAGATAATCAGAGGGTTAGATAGGGTGGATAGTGAAAGCCTTTTTCCTCAGATGGTGAAGACTAACATGAGGGGACATAGCTTTAAATTGAGGGGTGATAGATTTAGGACAGATATCAGGGGTAGTTTCTCTACTCAGAGAGTAGTAGGAGTGTGGAACAGCCTGCCTGCAACAGTAGTAGACTCGCCAATGTTAAGGACATTTAAATGGGCATTGGACATACTTATGGTTAATAATGAAACAGTGTAGGTTAGATGGGCATCAGATTAATTTCACAGGTTGGCACTACATTGAGGGCCGAAGGGCGTGCACTGCACTGTAACATTCTATGTTCTATGTCCTGAGAATTTACCTCACTTTACATTTTTTAAGACCTCCAACACCTCCTTTTCTGTAATTTGGACTTTTTTCAAGACTTCACTATTTATTTCCCAAGTTCCATAGTTTCCATGTCTTTCTCCACAGTAAATACTCATGCAAAATATTCATTTAGGATCTGCATATCTGCTGCAGTTCCACTCATAGCTGACCTTGTTGATCTTTAAGGGGCTCTATTCTCATCCTAGTTACTCTTTTGTCCTTAATATACTTATAGAATCTCTTTGGATTCTCCTTAACCTTATGTGCCAAAGCTATCTCATCCCAATTTTTCCCTCCTGATTTCCCACTATACTCCTATACTCCTCAAGGGATTCACTTGATGCCAGCTGGTTATACCTCACATTTGCCTCCTACTTTCTCTTGACCAAAGCCTCAATATCTCTAGTCATCCAGTGTTCCATACTCCTGCCAGCTTTGCCCTTCACACTAGCAGGAACATGCTGTCCCTGAACTCTCATTATCTTACTTTTGAAAGCCTCCCACTTGCCAGACATCCCTTTACTTGCAAACAGCCTTTCCCAATCAACTTTTGAAAGTTCTTGTTCAATACCACCTAAATTGGCCTTGCTCCAATTTAGAACTTTAACCTGTGGACCAGGCTTATCTTTTTTCCATTTATGGTTTAAAACTATTAGAATTACGGTCACTGGTCCCAAAGTGCTTCCCCACTAACACGTCAGTCACTTTCCCTGCCTTATTTCTAAAGAAGAGGTCATGTTTTGCACTTTCTCCAGTAGGACCATCTATACATATTGATTGAGAATATTTTCTTGAACACATCTAACAAATTCCTCCCCATCCAAGCCCTTAACACTATGGCAGTCCCAGTCGATAGTTGGAACATTAAAATGCCCTATTATTACAACCTTTAATTCTTCCAATAATCTGCAATCTCCCTACATGTTTGTTCCTCAATTTTCCACTGATTGGTGGGGGGGCCTATAGTACAATCCTATCAAAGTGATCACCCCCTTGTTATTTCTCAGTTCCATACATATAGCTTCACTGGTTGATCTCCCAGGAATATCCTCTCTAAGTACAACTGGGTTATTTTCCTTCATCAAAAACACTAATTTCTCTCCTCTCTTGCCTCCCCTTATATCCTTCCTATAGCAGCCACATCCTGGAACATTGACCTGCCAGTCCTGTCCCTTCCTTAGCCATGTTTCTGTAATAGCTATGATATCCTAGTCCCACATTCCCATCAGGCCCTGAGTTTATCTCCCTTACCTGTCAGCCTTCATCAATCTTCCCTCATTCTCTGCCATGCTCCTACCTGCCCTATTTTTTGGCTTGTGCTTTTTAACTTCAGTACCAGCCTCAAACTTCTCTCTTACTCACAACTGCTTAGAGTCCCAGCCTCTTGCCAGGGTAGTTTAAACCCTCCCGTGTAGTTCTAGCAAATATCCCCACCAGGATATTGGTTCTTCCTCCAGTTAAAACGCAGCCTGTCCCTCTCGTGCAGGGTTGCTACTGACCCAGAAGAGATCCTGATGAACTAAACATCTGAATCCCAGCCCCCTGCACCAGCTCTTCAGTCTCACATTCACCTGCCCTGTTTTCCTATTTCCTACTCTCACTATACACGGCACTGGGAGTAATCCAGAGATTATTACCTTTGAGGTCCTGCTTTTTAACCATCTGCCTAACTCCCTATGTTCACTCTGCAATGACCTCACCCCTTTCTCTACCTATGTTGTCAGTATCAATGTGTACAACAACCTCTGGCTGCTCATGCTCCCCTTTGAGAATACATTTCCTGCTGCTGCTCTACAAGTTCCTTTTTTGCAGATGGCTTCCGAGATTGAACACCTGCATCCAAATAAGCAGAGCTTGGAGTGATCTGTGTCCTCCGATGGGTGCTCTACACTGCAATCCCTGTCTCCAGCACCAGCTCTTGCTCACATGAGATGAATGCCACTGAACTATGAGTGTCTGGGCATTGTAGTATATCAATCAATTATATGGTAGTGTGTCTTTCGAGAGCTCCAATTATTTGTCTTGGTCCCTCAACAACTCTTCCATCACCCTTGAAGAACCTGGAGGAGATTAAAAAATGAGTTAATTCAGATATAGGGAATGTGAACAACTCAACATTGTGCAAATCATTATATTTCAGGTAGTGGTGACAACAATTCACCCTGAGCACATAGAGTCATACAGATGTACAGCATGGAAACAGACCCTTCGGTCCAACTCGTCCATGCCAACCAGATATTCCAACCCAACCTAGTCCCACCTACCAGCACCTCGCCCATACCCCTCCAAACTCTTCCTATTCAGATACCCATCCAGATACCTTTTAAATGTTGCAATTGTACCAGCCTCCACCACTTCCTCTGGCAGCTCATTCCATACACGTACCACCCTCTGAGTGAAAAATATGCCCCTTAGGTCTCTTTTATATCTTTCCCCTCTCAACCTAAACCTATGCCTTCCATTTCTGGACTCCCCCACCCCAGGGAAAATACTTTGTCTATTTACCCTATCCATGTCCCTCATGATTTTGTAAACCTCTATAAGGTCACCCCCAACCTCCAACGCTCCAGGGAAAACAGCCCTAGCCTATTCAACCTCTCCCTATAACTCAAATCCTCCAACCCTGGCAACATCCTTGTAAATATTTTCTGAACCCTTTCAAATTTCATAACATCTATCCGATAGGAAAGAGACCAAGATTGCACGCAATACCCCAACAGTGGCCCAACCAATGTCCTGTACAACCTCAACATGACCTCCCAACTCCTCTGACCAATAAAGAAAAGCATACCAAACGCCTTTACATCACTATCCTATCTACCTGCGACTCCACTTTCAAGCCGCTATGAACCTGCACTCCAAGGTCTCTTTGTTCAGCGAAACTCCCTAGGGCCTTATCGTTGAGTGTATAAGTCTTGCTAAGATTTGCTTTCCCAAAATGCAGCAGCTCACATTTATCTAAATTAAACTCCATCTGCCACTTCTCAGCCCATTGGACCATCTGATCAAGATCCCATTGTAATCTGAGGTAACCTTCTTCATTATCCACACACCTCTAATTTTGGTGTCATCAGCAAACTGACTAACTGTACCTCTAATGCTTACATCCAAATCATTTCTATAAATGATGAAAAGTAGTGGACCCAGCACCAATCCTTCTGGCACTCCACTGGTCACAGGCCTTCAGGCTGAAAAACAACCCTCCACCACCACACTCTGTCTTCTACCTTTGAGCCAGTTCTGTATCCAAATGGTAATTCTCCCTGTATTCCATGAGATCTAACCTTGCTCACCAGCCTCCCATGGGGAACCTTGTCAAACACCTTACTGAAGTCCATATAGATCACATCTACTGCTCTGCCCTCATCAATCCTCTTTGTTACATCTTCAAAAATCTTAATCAAGTTTTGTTAAGTGCCACTTGACAGTGCAACATTTAATGCTCTCAGCAGGTTTATGGTCTGACACCACCCCCAATTTTTTGATGTTCAGTGCATGTGCCACCCTTCCAATTTCCACTGGGCCCTCCTTTATTGTAATCATTGCTGCAGGCCCATGGTTCTCAGCTTCCTTCTGAAGTTGTGTACTCTATTCTACAATAAGGGAAAGTAGACAGTTCTGAAGGTGGAATGTGAACTTATTGAGGATGGCTGAGAGGGATAGGTGCAAGATGACAATGGTATAAAGGTGAAGGTAAGTCTTTTCTGTTGAGATAGAGATTTGATTACAGGCCTTCTCGCAATCGCAGCCTCTCGCCACTGGTATGATCAGCAAAACCACGACCCCGTTTCCTCTGACAAATAACTCCAATCTCTGGTGTACTCCGTAATCCATGACTCCCCTCTTCCATCCTGGCCTGCCCCATGATCAGCGACCCCATCTTGCTCCTGATTTCTGCCTTGCCCCACAATCTGTGGCATTATGCCCTCTCCCCAAAACCCCAGAATTTTGGACAGCCAAACAATCATTAACAACATTCCCAAAATTCCTGAGCTTTCTGTTTTGCAATCTGATGGTCTGTCCTCACCGGTCCATGAATATTAGGGCTAATGAGTCTTACCAGGTCAGTAAAATTCTGAAAATGTTGGCTCTGATTGATTGCTTTCTGTTTTTGTGCTGAAAATTAATTAGACATTTTTGACATTTTTGAACTGATCCTGGAAATATTTAAATTGGATATGTTGAATAATAATTTATATTTATTTTCAACATTGGCTAAATAAGTGGTTGACTCGTTTCTAATGTGCACTCAACATGGTGGTTGTCATGATTAATTAAAATCTAGTTTAAACATATCACATTTAACTAATCCAAGCTCACTTGCTTTGCTGTGATGATACAAACTTGATATGTTTATTTAGCATCGACATAAATTAAATTGAAAGTTTCAAAAAGAATCAATTTCATTTTTCTTTTCTTTGCATGGCAAAACAAAAATTAGATTAGTCCCTGTTTTCTATTCATTCTTTCAGAATTCACCTTGCGTCACAGCTGTATTTGAACTCTGGGTGCTTTGTTAACTTACTGTTTGCTCAATCAATTGAGTTTTTACTGTTCCAAAGAAGGTTAAAAATTTCAAAGTAAAAATTGAAACAGGTCTAACAAAATCTGAGAAGGAAGGCTGCTTTGATATAATATTGCTGTATAAATACTGTACAAATCACTTTGAAACTACCCTACAGTAATTTTTTTAAATTTAAAAAAGAACAACCAACCAATGTATTGTTGATTGTTACTTAGTTAGTCACACAACAGTAATGGACCCATGGCCAAGATAACACAGAGGATGTGTTTTGGGGAATTGTTGATCAGAAGCCAGGTGCCTATACATCCTCGCAGCTAGACTGTCTGACGTCTCATGAATGGTTGGTCAGGCAGCATTCCTAACTTTGGGAGGATCAATACTGCAGGGTTGTTGTGGAGAAAACATAGAGCATCACCAGGAGACGCAGAGAGTTCTTCAAGATTAGGTCTTTTATTTGCAAACAAAAAACCGTGACACAGAGAAAGCAGATTCTCGAATGCCCTCGAACCTCAGGGTCCGTAGATTTTTATATCTTTTTTTATCATGTTTCTGTTAGCTTATCAGCATGTCCAACTATATTAATCAAAGTACCTCACTCTAGCTACAAAATAAACCAGTGATGTTATTCCCCATTATCTCTTTAGTTGTACATTCTACTTATTGTTATTCTAATGACACGGTTAGATATTTATTGCTAACACTGCTACAGTGATCTTCTATTCCAGACTAACCTGTTATGATAGATATTTAGCTATTCCATCTATTACAATAGTCTCCTGTCTCAAGCTGACTCTACTAACTATTAATTAGATATTTTGATGTCATGTACCAAATATTTATGGTCCCAATCCTGTCATAATGACACTTAACAGAGAAACTTGCTTTATTACTTGTGTTATCTCAGCTTGCCATAGTGACCTTTCAGCATTAATCTTACTCTGCTAATTGGTGTAAGAGCATTCCACTATTCTTATCCCATCCTGCCTTCCACAGACCACAGATTGCCAGTGGTCTTCATGGCTTTAACCCTTCCCATGCTTGCATAGCGTGAACTTAGTCAACAGACTTTCCAGCGAGTCAACCCCATGTTCTCATTGATTTTTACATGAATGTGTGTGTACTGCAAGTGTTCTGTATGTAGACATATCTCACATGACTGGGGTGTTCTTATCACCTGGAACCTTAAGAAATTATTGTGATATTTTTTCACCCTCTGACTGCTGAGCTCAAAATCCCTTAATTTTGTTTCTGGTTTGCTTATACTTGTCTTGCACATCTCCTGTGAAGGGCTGATTTACCTTCCAGTTACTGTCTAATAGAAAAGAGCTAAAATGGTAATTTTAGGTTTCATGTAACAATATACCAAGCTGATCTAATATGGAATACATACTATTTCAGAATCTCTTCCCCAGAGGGAAGTGAAAGCTTAGATTTTGAGTATATTTAAAGTAAAGTTTGATATGTTTTTGATGGTCGATGGCATGAAGGGTTATGGGGTTAGTGTGGTAAAAAGGCTTTGAAGTGTTTAATCAGCAAAGCTCATGTTAATGGTAGAGCAGGCTCAACAGGCTGAATGGCCTACTCCTATTCCTATACACCTGTAATCTAGTACCAATGAGCTCCTCTGGGGTGGTGCCATATGTAAGTCAGATGCCTTTTTCAAGTGGTCAAGAGAAATATCTGAGGATCCAAGGTAATGCAAGAAAACTAGATGAGCATTGAAGCAGATTACTTACTAATGTTCCTTTTTATTTTCTCCAACTTTTACAAGGACCAGGAAAGTTGGACAGAAACCTGATGGAGATTACCATCTCATAAAAAGGCAGAACATAACAAAAACAGTACAGTGCATTCCACAATTAGACTCAACACATCTTCTCTCTCCTATTGAATTTCTCCTTGAAAATACAAGCGATCCAAAGAATGCCCCTTTATCCCATCTATTTTCACCATCCAAGGTCCTAAATACCTCTTTCAGGAGAAATAATGATCTCCTTTTATATACTGTATTCACTGTTCATGATAGAGCCTCACCCACATTAGTGACACCAGTCATAGACTGGGTGACTGCTTTGAAGAACACCTCCATTCAATCTGCAAGCGTAACCTCTAGCTTCTGCTTGCTTGTTTTTTCTCTTGTCCATCTTGGTCCGACACTGACCTTTCTGTCCTTGTCCTGCTGTAATGTTCCAGTAAACATGTTCAAGGACTAGCACCTAACTTTTTACTGAGTGCTCCACATCCTTCTGGATTGGCTTCAACACTGGAATCAAATAAGACTCTCATCTTTGCCCCAATTTGTTCCATTTTCTTTGCTGAGTTGTTCTTTTGATTCCCTCTGGTTTCTCCTCCTTTTTTCAACTGTAGATATGATTGGCCTTGCCATTCACAGCTCCCTGTACATATATTTTGTTTCTTGTCTGATCATCATTTGCTGTGACCTCATATCCGCATAATTTAGTCTAATCCTGCATTCTTCCCTAACACAGATCGTTTTTTGGGATCTTTCTGCCCCCCCTTTCACTTGTTCAAAATTTATTACAATTCTAACTTTCCCCAACTGAAGAGAAAGGCCATAAACCTGAAACACTAACACATCTTGTCTCTCCACAAATGTTGATTCTGATGTCTCATTACTCAAACCTGACTAGTATTTTCCGTATTTATTTTATGGCTTAATGAAACTCTTTTCAGTGCACCTACCTAATGAGCTACCAGAAGAACTGTTCAACAATTTCTAGAATAGATATAGACCACAACAATTCAGGTTTTCTTTCACATAAGGGCTAAATATATTGTTTACTCTTGTGGTGAAATATGGAGGCATTAGTTATTAAAGCCATTGATTGTTATCATGACAATTTAAATTTGCCTGAAGGGTTTTCTTGATAGGTCAATTAAAAGAACAGATTGGAACTTTTTTCAAGCAAGGCATTTGCCAGAAACATAGTTCTAGATAATTGTTTGTCTTGGTTATTTGAACTCAATTCTGGCAAATGTCTTACTGCTTTATGTCTGTTCTCCTTGAAAAGTGTTTGCAGACTTTGGGTTCGTGTTTACATTTGTTGTTTAGAAAAGTCTGCTATAAAGCCGCTCTGTTTTTGAAGTAACTTTGTGGCCAATTTGGTATGAAATTTGATTGTTCTTGTGGAAGAGTAACTGAAAGAACTTCTCAGTATTATATTTTCTGAGCAAACCGTGCCTGCCAAAATCCCAGAGATAACTGGGCATATTTGACCAAGCATGCAATAACACCAGGTTTACAGACTTTGAAACATTTTACTTCTTAATATATTTTGCCTTCAAGGTAACTGCTGTTGGTATAGAGATGGAAATGTGTTGCTGGAAAAGCGCAGCAGGTCAGGCAGCATCTAGGGAACAGGAGAATCGACGTTTCGGGCATTAGCCCTTCTTCAGGAATGAGGAAAGTTGGCATGTTATAAAGTGTATCACCGCAGAGAGAAATCATTTTCTCTCCAGCTACCTGAAATGTATCCGCTTGGGTTATTTAGAGGGTTAAACATTGATATGTTCATGTTACAGGTTGTGTGTGTTAACCAGTTCTGCATCTTAATTGAATATTTTTTCTAATAAATAGATAATTTTATATTTGATGGATCTTTTCATTCTAAGTCTAATACAGAGAAAGTATACAATTGGCTCCAATTGACTGTAATATTTGGAGTAATGGGAAATAGAGAAACAGTGCACTCTTCTCATCTCAGTAGGAACATAAGATCGAGGGTTCATAGCAGTATATCCAGTACAGACAATGTCTCATTGGAAATTAGGACAATAATAATTGAAAAAGGATAACAAAGGAAAGATTAGGATGGAATTTTCCCAGCCTGTAAACAATATGGACAATGATGAGTTAATTGGAATATGATGTGATCAGAGAAATGAGATTCTTGACGGTGAGAAAAATAATTTTACACCTGAGATTTCAGTGGAGAGATGAAAAGTTTGCAAATGAACAGAGAGAGGCCTATTTGCATGAAATAACATTCCCATTAGTACTGAATTGTACCTCATTTGTATGCAGTTTGCTATTCTCTCACACTGTATAGAAAAAGTAGATGCTAACAATTCCCACCCCGAAAGTCAAAGTGTCTGCCTGGCAGCTCCAGCTCACTGTTTGCTTGTTTGGACTTCCATCTTTGCTCTCAGTCCCAACATTTCAGAACACACTCCATGGCTAGAGGCTATTCTTTGTCCATGGAGTTATCCACTTGCCTCACCACATCATCATAGCATATTTCTACACAAATGAAAGTGGGGCAGTCACACTTTACCCTGTTTACAACTGGCAATCATATCTATAATGCAACATCTTCCACTGGGCCCAACAAGGGCCATCAGATCTTTCTTCCACATTAGGTTTCCATTGCGGTCATGTCATGTGATCTGTTACAGTAAGGTGCAGAGAGAGCAAATCACTTAATCTTCGAGTTCCTGCTCTAGGCAATTGGAGGATGCACTAAGGTGATATTATGGACAATGAGGATCTATATTGACCGCAACATTACACCAAGTGCAAACATAAGAAAGTTTTTTATAGAGAACAACATCTTTAGCATCCAACAGTACAGCAATATAAGCCAAAGGCGTGCAGGCAGGATCTCTTTCTGAACCCCATTCAGTGGATCTGAGTTACATGAAGTCACATTTCACTGACTGCAAATGTTTGATGCTACTGAGGCCAGTAACCCCTGTGTAAACCTAACTGCAAATGCAGCTTACTGTTTTGATCTATTTAAGCTGTTCTTGTTTTTGAATAAATGTTAAAGTTACAAACTGATGTTCAACATTCAACATGAAACAGTTTTATGCTCACGTGGCACTAGGAAGAGGATAGTTATCATTCAGACATTATGCAGTGCTAAGAATTGCTACCCTCTCTATATTCATTCCTATGGGAGCAGCTTGAATTCTAATTGCTCATGCAGCTGAAGATGAAAGGTGAACATATATTTCCAAATCTGATAGGGTATTTACAGTGAGGTTTCACCTGTGCCCTCATAAATTTTATATTTTCTTTTCCCATCCATTATGTCCAGGTGCACTCCCAAGTTTCACTGCTGGGTTGGTGGGAGCCTGACGTAGAATGGAGCCAATTGGCCTTGAACCTTTGAGTGGGCAACCTGGTGAGTGTTTATTGCTAGAGAGCCCAGATGTTCTCCCATTGACCCACTCAGATTTTAGGAGAAAGTGAGGTCTGCAGATGCTGGAGATCAGAGATGGAAATGTGTTGCTGGAAAAGCGCAGCAGGTCAGGCAGCATCTAGGGAACAGGAGAATCGACGTTTCGGGCATTAGCCCTTCTTCAGGAAGGGCTAATGCCCGAAACATCGATTCTCCTGTTCCCTAGATGCTGCCTGACCTGCTGCGCTTTTCCAGCAATACATTTCCACCACTCAGATTTTAACTGACCGTTCTCAGTTTGCAATCTCACTCAGTAAAGGAGGACAGGCATGGTGGAGGTGGGAACCTCTGGAATATCTTGAGAGGAGGTATCATGGAGGGTGCCTTTCTTTTTCATTTGTGGGATGTAGGTGTAACTGGCTGGCCAGCATTTATTCCCCATCCTTGCTTGGGCAATAAGTAGCTGAAGATGGTTGGGCCAAGGACACTATTCTGAAGAACTCCTGCAGAGATGTTCTGGAACTGAGATGACTGACTTCCAACATTTACAACCATCTTCCTGTGTGTCAGATATGACTCCAGTTTGCCCTCTGATTCCCATAGTTTCCAGTTCCGCTACGGTTCTTCAATGTCACACTCTGTCGAATGCAGTCTTGATGTCAAGAGCGATCACTCTCACCTCACCTCTGGAATTCAGCTCCTCGTCCATGTTTGAACCAAATCTGTAATGAATTCAGAAGCTGTGTGGCCCTGGCAAGACCCAAACTGGGTGTCACTGAACAGGTATTGCTAACCAGGTGCTGTTTGATAGCAATATTGATGTGACCTTCTAACACTTTACTGATGATTGAGAGTTGACTGACGAGGCAGTAGTTGGCTGGGTTTGATTTGGCCTGCTTTTTATGTACAGGGCATAACTGGGAAATTTTCCACATTGTCAGATACTTGTTAGTGTTCTAACTGCTGGAAGAGCTTGGCTGGAGTGTGGTAAGTTCTGGAGCACAAGCCTTCAGTACTATTGCCGGAATGTTGTCAGGGCCCATAGCCTTTGCTGTTTACACCCCACAAATGAAAAAGAAAGGCACCCTCCATGATGTTTCCTCTCAAGATATTCCAGAAGTTCCCACCTCTACACTCTATCATGTAGAGTGAATCAAATTGGTTGAAGACTGGTATCTATTTGCTAGGCACCACTGGAGGAGGCTGAGATGGATCACGCACTTGACACTTCTGGCTAAAGATTGCTGCAAATGCTTCAGCCTTGTCTTTTTCACTGATGTGTTAGTGGTTCCTTCTGGTTCCTTCTCCAAATGATGACTATTGGCACTGCCCTGTCTCCTTGTGAAGAAAGGGCACCTGTAATGAGGCCAAGTTGCCTCACTGCACTTGTTGTCTGTCATTGCTGCCGAGCACCAATATTTAGAGCAATAGTGCAAGTCTGTGCTGGACCTTGGTCTCCATAGCAGCCATTAGTCTGTCCGGGGGGGATAGCCAAACATACACAAGTGAAAGACAGCATAGCACATTTATTGTTGGTGGAAACCTCAAAGTTTTCATTCAGTTCCCCTTTCAGGTCTGACAAAGTTGTCTGCTTTGCTAGTGACTTGATGGTATTTAAATGAAGTTATTAATGGCCAACACTGTGGACGCTTCTCCAGTCCTGTGCTGAGCGGGCATCAGGTCTCTGACAGTCCTCTGAGTGCCCAAGTAAGCCACTCAGTTGTATCAAACAACTGCAGAGGTTTGCAGTGTTCAGGATGAAGTGAGGTATAAAGATATAAATTGTTTTTGTTCATCGAAATTGCCTTTTAAAGAGTTTGCAGAATTTGAATGATTTTGCCTGAAGAATATGTTTTTACCCCAAAATATTCAGAAACATACTCGAGTAGTGCACATAAGAATGATGCTATTTATACTAGTGAAGAAATATCACAAAGGACTACAAAAGCCAGTGATGAGTTTTCTAACTGCTGATGAGAAATGACCTTTATTTACAGATCGAACTGACCCAACAAAAACATTAACTTGACTTTTTCTTTGTTGGTGTGGAAGATTTTTTGTTAAAATCTCCAAGGTCTTATGATAAATGTGGAGATAGTGAGGACTGCAGTGCTGAAGATGTCAGAACTGATAAGGTTTGGCTTTGGAAAAAGCACAGGAATGCCGTGCAGCATCTGAGGAGCAAGGGAGTCTACATTTCGGGCTTAACCCTTCATCAAGACTGGGGAGAGGGAAGGGGGCTGAGAAATAAATGGGGAAGGGAGGTCGGGCTAGGGTAGTTAGGATGGTGATAGGTGGGTGAAGTGATAGTGATAGGTCGATGGGAAGTGTGGAGTGGTAAGGTGGGAAGGAAGATGGACAGGTAGGTCAGGTCAAGAGGGTAGAGCCAATTCAGAGGGTTGGATCTCAGATGGGGTAGGAGGGGAGGGGAGATTTGGAAACTGATGAATTCAATGTTGAGACCATCTGATTATAAGCTCCTCCATTATGCGGGAGGCCTTGTTTAAACAGTGGAGGTGGCCCAGAATGGACATGTCATGAGGGGCAGTGGGAGGGGGAGTTGAAATGGATAGCCTCAGGAAGGTGGGGTTGGTTGGTGTGTACAGACCAGAGATGTTCCCTGAACCATTCCGCGAGTTTGTGCTTGGTCTCTCTGATGTAGAGGAGACCACACCGAGAGCAACGGATGCAGTAAACGAGGTTTGAGAATATGCAAGTAAATCTTTGCTGGATTTGGACTGATCCAATGGGGCTTTGGACGGAACTGAGGGGGGAGGTGTGGGTGCAAGTTTTGCACATCTTATGACAGCAGGGAAGATGCCAGGTGTGGAGAGGGGATTGGTGGGGAGAGTGTACCTGACAAGGGAGTTATGGTGGAAACAATCCCCACGGAATGCAGATAAGAGGTGGGGAGGGAAATATGTTTCTGGTGGGGGGATCTGACTGTAGGTGACAACAATGGTGGAGGATGATACACTGGATTTGGAGACTAAAGGGGTGGAATGTGAGGACCGGGGGATTCTATCCTTGTTGTAGTTGGGTTCAAGAGCAGGGGTGCAGGAAATGGAGGAGATGTGATTGAGGGCATTGTTGATGACAGGAGAGGAGAAATTATGGTTCTGGAAATAAGAGGGCATCTGGGAAATCCTGGAGTGGAATTGCTCGTCCTGGAAACAGATTCAGCAGAGGTGGAGGAATTGAGAGGAAGGGATCGTGTTTTTACAGCAGGGCTGGAACTAGAAGTGTCTGTTGCAGAACTAGTGTCACCCTCCCTAGCCCTACATTAAACACCCCAGTGAAATCTTCCCAACAAGTGGAATTGCTCGTTCTGGAAACAGATTCAGCAGAGGTGGAGGAATTGAGAGTAAGGGATCGTGTTTTTACAGGAGTGGGGCTGTGGGAATCGGTGGTTTGAAGTAGATGTCAATGTTAAGTCAGCTGCCGGAAACGAAGAGGTCCAGGAAGGGGAGGGAGGTGTCAGAGTTGGTCCAGGTGAATTTGAGGTCAGGGTGGAAGGTATTGGTGTAATGGATGAAGTGTTCAAGCTCCTCATGAGGCAGTGCTGATACAGTCATCAATGTTGCAGAGGAAAAGGTGGGGGAGGATGCCCGTGTAGCTGTGGAAGAAGCCACACTTAATGGACTTATGATAAATGTGCACTATTCACGCTTTCCATCTGTTTAAAATATATCTCAAGAAATTAACATTTTTCCTTTCTTTACAAGAAAAGTGTCCTTCAACAAACGTAACCATGCCATGATTTTTCCTCATTACAAAATCTGCATCATAGTCATTATAATTTGGAATCCCATATTATACATGGACTACACTGAAGTTTAAGATGAAAACATTCTGATTTTGGTGCGTAGACATATACATTTATTTTGTTTTCCTTCTGCACAGTACATGGTCTGTGGCCAGCTAGCTCAGAGTCAGTCACCTCAACTGAGGAAATTCTAATCTTGCGATTATATTTTTTTCTTTTTTCTTTTCTTTTGTTCTTCTCATTTTTTTAAATCCCCTTCCCACACTACTGCCAAACAGCAGCAGCATTTATTTCTCCCCCGCACCAATTTCGTGTGCATGTAGGTGCAGGACACAGTAAAGAAACATCAAATGGAGAAAACCTTATTCATATTCCATCACCAGGAAGAAAAACCACCCAAGAGGCCAGTGACAAGCAGTGCTCTTCTCTTCAAGGGAACATATACATTTATTCTGCAAAATAATTTTCTCTTTAATCGTAATGGTGAATAGAACTGTTCAACAGAATGTAAATAGTAGTGCGAATACATCCATCCTTGTGTAACCTTTAATTTTATAGAAAAGCCAAAGGTCTAGATGGAGGAAGCAGAGACAGTTGGACCATAATCCACACTTTAGTAGTCTGCCTTGTCCTTATGTTAGGCAGGTTTAACACCATACCAATCTTCAAAATGGCACTGAGTTACTTATCATTCAGTTTTTGCTGGCCCTCCACTTGCTGTCATCTTCATCAGGCCTTTTATATTGCCAGATGAATCATGCACATGTTTACATGGAAAGCTATTTTAATAATACAAATCTGAGTCTTATGAAGTGCATACAACTCCAATTATGATTTTGTATTACAAATGGGTATGTTGAACATGCTCCATGTATTTGTACCAGCTTTGAGAAGCCTAACCAACTAATACACTTTTGGAAGCTGCTTAGAAAATGTCCTATGCCATTTTCATCCTTTGTTTTTGTTGGAGAAATAATACTACACCTGGCAGTACAGAATGAATCAGTCCTGTTACCAGTACTTCCAGTGATTCATTTCACCCCTCTGTGAGGTTCAGACTTTCCCCAAACAACAAGCACATAGGACTACCATGAAAATGGAATCCATCCCCATGCTAATTAGGGACTTTCAAATGTGATGTCAGGACAAGGTGGAACTGGGACATGAGTGTGTAGGGTCTCAGCTCATCAGAAAACTGTTCATGTGACAGCAGTCAGCAAACTCAGGAAAGAATTTGCTGCTGTAAATCTCAGTACACAACTCTTTGTCATTGTTCAGACCAACACTGCTATGGCTGAGATCAGTGAAAGGCCGTACGTGCAGGCCTGCTTATCTTGTGAGAGTAGCAGAAGCCAAATGGGGAAAGATTTACAATAGACAGCTCATCTAATGTCACTTGTACTAAACGTTAACATTAACCCCACTCAAGTACCATTTTTTTCTGTTTCCTCCTTCAGGTACCATGCTCGAAGAGGGCACTGGTGATGTGGACTTCCATTGGATTGGCACTAATTATCCTCCACAAAGTATTATTGTGGCTGTATTCAACAGTATGGATGACTAAGAAACTCGCCTGTTCTAATTGCTTATCACCAGATGGGCTGGAAAGAGTTATGACTGATAAGCAGACTGGACATTTTATGAACACATTTTCTGTGATCATCAAGTCCGAAATAGGAACTTGAATCCAGACGTAGAGAAGCAAGTCACTGTTCCAAAAAACTTCCTCTTTACGCTTCTTAAACAAAAAATAAACATCAGCATGAGAGTGATCACTGGAAAACATTAACAATCATTTACATTAGAATTATAAAGACACATTAATTTTGCCATGTTTCCCGTCTTCTGGCTTTCTCAATTGTGGGCTTTAGTAAATACCAAAGTCTGCCACTAGATGATGCTGTCAACACATGGTTGGGAATATATTCACAACGAAATCTTGAAAATTCATATGCAGCATTTTGTGGCTCTGACGTTGCAGAAATAAAACATCCTCCCATTCATATGACCTGCCAGCAGTCCCAGTGTCTGCCTGCCCACTGAGTAACAGTGCTGCTGTGGCGCAATCTCTAAGGTCAGCTTATCCTTGTGCTGAATGACATGAAGGCATTGTGGCTCCAAGGCAATGTAGGAGTACTATATTCATACGGGGAAACTTTATTGAATGATCTGTTGTGACATGCAGTATTTGAGAAAGAAAGAATGATCTGTTGTGCCCATATTCAAAAAAGGGAATAGGGATAACCCCGGGAATTACAGGCCAGTTAGTCTTACTTCGGTGGTAGGTAAAGTAATGGAAAGGGTACTGAGGGATAGGATTTATGAGTATCTGGAAAGGCACTGCTTGATTAGGGACAGCCAGCACGGATTTGTGAAGGGTAGGTCTTGCCTTACAAGTCTGATTGAATTCTTTGAGGAGGTGACCAAGCAGGTGGATGAGGGTAGAGCAGTGGATGTAGTACACATGGATTT
>NC_057715.1:56017307-56021257 GCF_004010195.1 Chiloscyllium plagiosum
ATACCAATATATGCAAAGTATAAAGAGATAAGGTTCTTAAAATGCACTCCTGAAACTGAGCTATATAAATTGAAATGTGGATTACAAAACTAGGGAAGTGGTGTGTAAACTTTATCAATCATTATTTGACCCACAGCTGAGATGATGATTTCCCCTCTGTCAGTGATCCCTCTCACTGAGATTCTCTGGCCCAGCTTCTCACACAATATCGTGGGTAGTTATCATTTCCTGCTGCGCTTGGAAATTCAGCTTTCTCCATGAAACCAATCTATTGGCCTAATGGGTTCTGTTTAGCTGTCAATAAACAACTCTGTGGCAGTATTGAAAATAAATGATCTGGGATGACAGCCAGTATCATCATTGTGCTCACAGGATATGGCGCCTAGACAAAAGGCTTGCAGTCCAGAGGAAATTCTAAATAAAACTTCTAACTTCTGTCTGTGCATACTGATCAACTCTAATGCGGTCTTCTGATCTATCTAACTTCACCCTCATCTAACATCTCTTCATCTCCCGCTCAGTCAGTCGCTCCCCTTTCTATCCTCTCTCAGTTTATCCCCCTTCACTCTTTACCCAGAGAGTGGTGGGGGCATGGAATGCACTGCCTGTGGGAGTGGCAGAGTCAGAATCTTTGGTGACCTTTAAGCGGCAATTGGATAGGTACATGGATGGGTGCTTAAGCTAGGACAAATGTTCGGCACAACATCGTGGGCCGAAGGGCCTGTTCTGTGCTGTATTGTTCTATGTTCTATGTTCTAACAGTAGACTGCAGGAGAGATTCAATGATTTGCTTGAGTGGACAGTAAAGTAGCAAATTGAATTCAATTCAACGATGTGCGAGGTTATGCATTTGGAGACGGTAAACAAAACACAACAAACAAGAGGATATTAACAAACATAGAGGAAGTGAGAGACCTTGTAGTGCATATCGACAGGTCCCTGAAGGTGGTATGTAAGGTTGTTAGGTGGTAAAGAAATCATATAGGATGCTTTCTTTACTGTGCAAAATATTGAAAACAAGAACAAGGATGTAATGCTTGAACTCTGTAAAACATTGGTTCGGACAAAGGGAGAGTTCTGTATGCATTTATAACCATTACATTGGAGGAAGGGCATAATTACTCAAGGGAGAGCACAGAGAATAAGAAGAATTTTGTCAAGGCATTAAAATTGCTGTTACAATGAAAGATTAGCCAGGGTAGAGCTGTTCATGTTGCGGCTGTACAGGACATTGATTAGGCCATTGTTGGAATATTGCGTGCAATTCTGGTCTCCTTCCTATCGGAAAGATGTTGTGAAACTTGAAAGGGTTCAGAAAAGATTTACGAGGATGTTGCATGGTTGGAGGATTTGAGCTATAGGGAGAGGCTGAGGGGCTGTTTTGCCTGGAGTGTCGGAGGCTGAGGGGTGACCTTATAGAGGTTTACAAAATTATGAGGGGCATGGATAGGCTGAATAGACAAAGTCTTTACCCTGGGGTCGGGGAGTCCAGAACTAGAGGGCATAGGTTTAGGGTGAGAAAGGAAAGATATAAAAGAGACCTAAGGGGCAACTTTTTCACACAGAGGGTGGTACGTGTATGGAATGAGCTGCCAGAGGAAGTGGCGGCGTCTAGTACAATTGCATCATTTAAAAGGCATTTGGATGGGTATATGAATAGGAAGGGTTAAGAGGGATATGGGCTGGGTGCTGACAGGTGGGACTATATTGGGTTGGGATTACAATGGTCAATGAACAACCATTAGTGACCCTTAACAAGGATAGAATTTTGTCTTAACACAATATAGTGCATTGAATGATAACAAAAAGCTACATTAGCTGGATAGACATTGTTGCTGGGTCTGCAGAGAAGGTGATTTACATGTCATACCTGTAAATGTCAAGATCCAGGCTGCTCTTCCCGAGTAGCTTTGGCAGAGGGGAAAGATTTCTTAGCCAGTGGAATGTAGGAAACCAAAGACTGTATGATATTGCTCAACTGGGTGAAACTTAATGCATCCCCAACACTAAACAGATATCCCAGCCTAATTTAGTCCCATTTGCCAGCACCTGGCCCATATCCCTCAAAACCCTTCCTATTCATATACCCATCCAGATGCCTTTTAAATGTGTGAAAAAGTTGCCCCTTAGGCCTCTTTTATATCTTTCCCCCTCACCCTAAACCTATGTCCTCGAGTTCTGAACTCCCTGACCCCAGGAAAAAGAACTTGTCTATTTATCCTATCCATGTCCCTCATGATTTTATAAGCCTCTATAAGGTCACCTCTCAGCTACCGACGCTCCAGGGAAAAACAGTCCCAGCCCATTCAACCCCTCCCTATAGCTCAAATCCTCCAAACCTGGCAACATCCTTGTAAATCTTTTCTGAACCCTTTCAAGTTTCACAACATCTTTCCAATAGGAAGGAGACCAGAATTGCATGCAATATTCCAACAGTGGCCTAACCAATGTCCTGTACAGCCGCAACATGACGTCCCAAAACCTGTACTCAATACTCTGACCAATAAAGGAAAGCATACCAAATGCCTTCTTCACTATCCTATCTACCTGTGACCCCACTTTCAAGGAGCTATGAATCTGTACTCCAAGATCTCTTTGTTCATCAAAACTTCCTAGGACCTTACCATTAAGCATATAAGTCCTACTAAATTGCTTTCCCAAAATGCAGCATCTCACATTTATCTAAATTAAACTCTATCTGCCACTTCTCAGCCCATGGGCCCATTTGATCAAGATCCCATTGTAATCTGAGGTAACCTTCTTCGCTGTCCACGACACCACCAATTTTGGTGTCATCTGCAAACTCACTTACTATATCTCTTAGGCTCACATCCAAATCATTTATATAAATGATGAAAAGTAGTGAACCCAGCATCGATCCTTGTGGCACTCCACTGGTCACAGGCCTCCAGTCTGTAAAATAACCCTCCACCACCACCCTCTGTCTTCTACCTTTGAACCAGTTCTGTATTCAAATGGCTAGTTCTCCCTTATTCCATGAGATCTAACTTTGCTCACCAGTCTCCCATGGGGAACCTTGTGGAATGCCTTACTGAAGTCCATATAGATCACATCTACCACCGTGTCCTCATCAATCGTCTTTGCTACTTCTTCAAAAAACTCAATCAAGTTTGTGAGACATGATTTCCCACGCACAAAACCATGTTGACTATCCCTAATCAGTCCTTGCCTTTCCCAATACATGTATATCCTGTCCCTCAGGATTCCCTCCAACGATCTCCCCACCACTGACATCAGGCACACTGGTCTATAGATCCCTGGCTTGTCCTCACCACCTTCTTAAACAGTGGCACCAGGTTAGGCTACCTCCAATCTTCCGGCACCTCATCTGTGACTATCGATGAAACAAATGTCTCAGCAAGCAGTCCAGCAATCACTTCCCTAGCTTCCCACAGAGTTTGAGGACACAGCTCATCAGGTCTTGGGTATTTATCCACTTTTATGCATTTCAAGATATCCAGCACTTCTTCTTCTGTAATATGGACATTTTTAAAGATGTCACCGTCTATTTCCCTACATTCTATATCTTCCATGTCCTTTTCCACGGTAAATACTGATGCAAAATACTCACTTACTATCGCCCCCATCTCCTGCGGCTCCACACAAAGGCTGACATTTCTCTCTATTCGCTCCCTAGTAACCCTTTTGTCCTTCATGTATTTGTAAAAACTCTTTGGATTCTCCTTAACTCTATTTGCCAAAGCTATCTCATGTCCTCTTTTTGCCCTCCTGATTTCCCTCTTAAGTATACCCCTACTGCCTTTATACACTTCTAAGGATTCACTCGATCTATCCTGTCTATACCTGACATATGCTTCCTTCTTTTTCTTAACCAAACCCTCAATTTATTTAGTCATCCAGCATTCCCTATACCTACCAACCTTCCCTTTCACCCTAACAGGAATATACTGTCTCTGGACTCTTGTTAT
>NC_057715.1:56022305-56032373 GCF_004010195.1 Chiloscyllium plagiosum
AGGTGCAATCCGTCCTTCTTGTACAGGTCACTTCTACCTCAAAACAGCTTCCAATGATCCAAAAATGTGAATCTTTCTCCCATACACCAGCTCCTCAGCCATGCATTCATCTGCTCAATCCTCCTATTTCTGCCCTCACTAGCTCATAGCACCGGGAGTAATCCAGATATTACTACTCTCGAGGACCTCCTTTTAAAATTCCTGCCTCACTCTCTGTACTGTCCCTTCAGAATCTCAACCTTTTCCCTTCCTATGTCGTTGGTTCCAATGTGTACAATGACCTCCTGCTAGCACTTGGCACCAGGGAAGCAACATGCCATTCTGATTTTTCACTGCTGGCCACAGAAACATCTGCCTGTACCTCAGACAAGAGAATCCCCGAACACAATCAATCTCTTGGAACCCGACGTACCCCTCATTGCATTAGAGTCAGTCTCAATACCAGAAACTTGGCTGTTTATGCTACATTCCCCTGAGAATCCATCACCCCCTACATTTTCTAAAACAGCATACCTGTTTGAAATGGGGATAGCCACAGAAGACTCCTGCATTACCTGCCTACCTCTCTCACCTTTCCTGGATTTAACCCATCTATGTGACTCTATCTGCAACTTTTCCCCCTTCCTATAACTGCCATCCATCACATCCCCTTGTTCTTGTAAGTTCCTCATTGCCTCTAACTGTCTTTCCAACCGATCCATTAGATATGATAGGATTCGCAACCAATGGCATTTATTGCAGATATTATCCTCAGTAACCTGTAAACTCTCCTTAAACTCTGACATCTGACAAGAAGAGCATATCACTCTACGAAAGGCCATTTTTGCTTCTTTCAATCTACAGACCCAGAAAATATCACTGTCTTATTCCTCTACAAAACACTGCTCCAGGTTAAATTAATACTTATGGCTTTAAGACATGGGAGAACAAAGGAATTCTATGTTTGGGAGATTTGTTCGAGGGAGAAGTCCTAATGTCATTCAGTCAGTTAAGTCAGAAATACAGATAATCCAATAAGGACCTTTTCCGATACTTCCAGATAGGGGCTGTACACAGAGGAAGACCACACTCCTGGCCCAATGTTATAAATCAGATGTGGAGAAAAGGGTACTTCGGTGTACAGGTACTCTTTCACTTCGTACTTTATATCATTTACAGAAAGACTGTGCTCCGGCGGTTATGGAAGGACTCTGTAAAACAGGGAACCGAGAGTTAGGACAGGACATTGCACCAGAGATATGGGAAGATAACTGGGGGAACGTAAGGAAAATCTCAGTATGTAACAGAGCATAGGCTATGCAATTGAAAATCTTACACAGGGCTCATATGGCACCAGAAAGGCTAGCTAAGTTCAAGAGAGGAGTGTCACCAGAATGTCCCAAATGTAAAATTAATATAGATACTCTCACACATTGTTATTGGTCATGTTGCAAGATCCAAAGATATTGGAGTGCTATAGTAAAGGAGCTAAAGGAAATTCTGGAGACTGAAATTTACATGGATCCAGTAATTTTTCTTTCGGGGCTGCCAAACTTGCCCTCTCGGGGGGGAAACATGGGAAGAGACTGTGTAATATCTTTGCCCATTGCAGAGGAAGAACATTTTACTAAATTGGATGTCAGAGAAACCATCAGGTCTTATGGGGTGGCGTAAGCTGGTGATGGATCATCTCCCCAAGCTTACCTTACAAATATGGTGCACCACAAAACGGAACATTTTTATAGGACGTGGCAGCCTTTTTGAAATTATATTGAAACTGATGTGTCGGCAATATTAGTCAGGACCGTGGTCTAGCCGTGGGAACCTTTATGGGCACCCATGGGGCCCCGGGAGGAGGAGACTGGAAGGAAAAAATATAGGTACTACAGGGTTGTTCCCGGGGATGAGAGCCTCAGCAGAGGTGTGATGAGTAAGACAGAATAAAGTAGTAAGACATTATATAATTTAAGTAACTTGAATGTAATTTAAGCCAGTATTTATTCAATATGTTTGTAGTTTAGTTTTAGTTAAGTAGATAGGTTTGTTTTGGTAGAATAGTGGGTTGTTTAGTAACAATGATACTATGTTATAGCCTTGTTCTTTGTTTCTTTGTACTTTTTTTCTGTTTTGATGAGTTTTTTATATATAAATATTTTGTAAAAGATTTTAAAAATCTTTTCAATAAAAATATTTATAAAAAATACTTATGGCTTATATTTTTAAATTTAATCAAGAGACATAGCTCAATATAACATATAATCAAGAAAGAAGCCACTGTGCTCGCTACTGCAGACTTACTGTAAGGCCATTCTTAAAATATTCACTTATCTGTTTCTGTGCTGTGACCTCTCCCAAACAAGTTCCTCCAAGATAAGTTGTGAATTTCACTGTTTGTTAATTTTCCCAGATACACTCCAATGTCCAGCGACACATGAATTCAAACAGCAAAGGCAGTAACTGCTAACTCTGTCAGTTAGCTGTGTGGGTTTCTTTCTCCTTCTCTTGCCTGCACTGACCTCCCTCTGTGCTTCCTTTGTCTGTTCCTCTCCCTTTTAAAAGTGCTGTTGTTTTGACTTTTTTTTCTCCAAAGTTCCAAAACAATGCAACAGCATATAAAACAGTAATTGCTGTTCCTGGGATTTTGAGGAAATCACCTCCAACACCTAAAATATCTCAAAAAAGGAGCAGCTGTTACAGCCAGAAATTTTTCCCGCCCTCCATCTTGGATTAGTGGACAGGTAAAACCCATTTTCCCTAACAGAGAGTTTAATTACAAAGGTATATAGATTTAACATCATTGGTAGATGGATTAGAGAGGCCACGAGGAAAAACCACTTCACAAAGTGGGTGACGTGTGTGTCTGGAATACATTGGCTTGTTTATGGTTGAAGCAGAAACCCTCATCTCATTTAAAAGAAATCTGGATGTGGACATGAAGTGCTGGACAACCTGCAAGGGTGGCTGGTTTATTCAACCACACTGACATAGTGGCTAAATGGTGTCTACCTATGCTGCATCTTTTGTAGTTTTTATGGTTCTCTTCAGAACCAATCTGGAAGCTCAAAAGATGATATTCAAGACTCTCCATGGGCTATATGTGGTCGCAATATTATATTTTATACCACACTGCAACTTGATAGCCCGGTAGACTTGATCAATGGACTGTGTGGAGGGTTTTGCCCGGAGCAGTGCCAGGCATATCAAAAAACAAGGTATAAACCTCGTGAAACTATAGCAGAGGACCATGTGCAAGTTAAACAGAAGAAGCAGCAAGCTATGTATAGAACTAAATGATCCTATAACGAATCAAATCAAAGGAGTCCTGTCATAGCTAAGTATGAATGATGGTGAACAATTAAACAACTAAAGAGGAGGAGGATCTAAGAATATGCTCATCCTCAATCATAAAGAGTCCAGCATGTTCGTGAAATATGCAAGACTATAGCATTTACAACTATCTTTACCTCAAATCATTGAGTGAATTATTCATTTTGTCTCCTCTCACTCCAATCAACACTAAAGCTAGTCTTCAGTCAATTTGATTCACTCCAACAATACCAAATGTCACACCTGATACATACAGCAAAGGTTACATTTGCCCTGACAACATCCCAACAGTGGTATTGAAGAGTTACAATCCAGAACCAGTTATCCCTCTAACCAAGTTTTTCCAGCACATCTACAACACTAGCATCTGCTCTGCAAAGTGAAAATTTGCCAGGTATGTCCACAAAAAGCAGGACAATTGTAATTTTCACTCTATTACCTTATTCTCAATCATCAGCAAATTGATAGAAAGGTGTTTTTGACAGTATAGTTAGTGGCACTTACATACCAATAACGCACTCAGTGATGCTCGCTGTGGGATCTGCCAGAATCTCTCTGCCTCAGGTCATGTACTGCCATGGTTCACAAATAGACAAAAATGAGGAATGCTAGAGATGAGGGGAGAGGATATCAAGATAGAATTTGACAAAATGTGGCATCAAGGCATCTGGTCCATAGGATGCCAATGTTCCACTGGTTATTGACATACATACCATAAAGGAACATGCTTGTAGTTATAAAAGGCCAATCATCTTGTTCCCAGGACTACACTGCAAGAGTTTGTTTAGGGAAGGATTATAGGCCCTATCTCACCATCAGAATAGGGATATTAGCTGATGATTGTGCAGCATTCAGAGCTACTCACCACTCCTCAGAAAGGTGTGTGTCTGCATACAACTAGACCTGGACAGCACTAACGTTTGAACTTATGTGATAGGTACCACTTATACAATACAAATGGCAGGCAATGCTGAGGGTCTAACCATCTTTGCTCGATATGCAGCCTATTAACAAAATCAATTCCGTCACCATCAAAGAGATCCCACTTGTCTAGAACTCAACTGGATCATAGAGTCAATGATTTGGAGAGATATACAGCACAGAAACAGACCCTTTGGTTCAACTCGTCCATGTCGACCAGATATTCTAAATTAATGTAATCCCATTTGCCAGCATTTTGCCCACATCCCTCTAGACCCTTCGTATTCATGGACCCATCCAGATGCCCTTTAAATGCTGTAATTGTACCAACCTCTACCACTTCCATACAGACACAAGCCTTTGCGTGAAAAAGTTGTTCCTTAGGTCCCTTTTAAATCTTTTCACTCTCGCCTTAAACTAAGCCCTCTGGTATTGAACTCCCCTAACCTGGGGAAAAAGACCTTGGCTATTCACCCTATCCATGCCCCTCATGATTTTATAGACTTGTATAAGGTCACCCCTCAGCCTCTGATGCTCAACAGAAAACAGCCCCAGCTTATTCAGCCTCTCCCTATAGCTCAAAACTCCAAACCTGGAAATATCCTTGTAAATCTTTCTTGAATGCTTTCAAGTTTCACAACATCTTTCCTACAGCAGGGAGACCAGAACTGAATGCAATATTCCAAGAGTGGCCTAACCAATGTCCTGTACAACTGCAACATGACATACCAACTCCAATACTGAATGCACTGACCAATAAAGGCAAGCATCCCAAGCTCCTTCTTCACTATCCTGTCTACCTGTGACTCCACTTCCAAGGAACGATGAACCCGCACTCCAAGGTCTTTGTTTGGCAATACTCCCCAGGACCTTGCCATTAAGCATATAAATCCTGCGCTGATTTTCCCTCCCAAAATGTAGCACCTCAGGTTTATCTAGATTAAACTCCAGCTGCCACTCCTTGGCCCACCGGCTCATGTAATCAAGGTCCTGTTGTACTCTGAGATGAGTGCCATAAATCTGAACCTTATTGGGGTCTGAGGGAAATGAATTATAGTGAGACCTGTGGCAGAGCTGGTTGAAAAGTCAGGCATTGCTCACCTCGATGTCAAGAGCATTTCATTCCACCTTTTATGCTTTTCACAGACAATGTGATGAGTTTCATGCTAGGCAGTGGCACGTTGCCAACTCTGGAGGATTATTCTTAATTAAGTATCTTGTTGATGGCTCAACTTGCCAAACAAACAAAACATTGAGAAAAAACTCGACATGGAATTTAAAGTTGATGACTCAGCTCACTGCTTCCTCTGAAGGATTTACATTTTGCTCTGCATCAAACAGCATCTCAGGGCACAATCCATGGGCACCAGACCCATGCATCTCTCGTCCACAGGTATTGGCATGCTGTATTTGCTAACTCTTCGTGATCTCGACAGCACTTCTCCGATGTAATCATAGAATTATAGAATCCCTATTGTGTGGAAGCAGGCCATTTGGACCTTTGAGTTCATACTGACTATCTGAAGAGCACATCCCTTAGGAAGTACTTGCACATCCCTTAGGAAGCGTAGACTCACATGGTGGGGTGGGGTAGCATTGGAAAGTCACAGGAATACCCGGATCATTGTCTGGACTGGGCTGCATCTCACGGCTGCTCATTTGCTCTGAGCATTGTCCCAGTTAGTGGTTACCTGCATGTTCACAGCATCCACGACTTCCTTAGCCTTATCATGCCTGTTGTACATTGGTATTTAAGCGAGAGTAAAAGCCTATTAAAGTTGCTGGGTATTGATGCTCTCAGGGTTCAGTGTTCTTTAGCACTGCCACATAAACAGGCTGCTTGTCACGGTCATCAGTTGGGATCTCTTCCGGGACAGGGGTGATCCATTTTGTCATATAGGATACATCAATCTAATAACTACCGCATATGCCAACTCCACAGCAAACTCCTGAAAATTTATTCAAGAAAATCACCATGTCAGAAAATAGGTGGGCCTGGTTGTCAGTCCAATTAAGGGGGAGCAGCTGTCAGTCAGGGGGTCATGGTCAGGGAGTCTGTCATGGTCATCGTGGCACACATTTCAAGGGCTTGACAACAGTCAGTTGTCTGCTGAGGCTGAGAATGTCAGGGACCTGTCCAACTGGGGAGAGGCCAATGGCCCATCCTGTATGGTCATCGCAAATGGTCAGGGGAATCATTCATGCATTGACAGTCAGGAACTGCATATACAGGGGTAGTTATAGGTCTGGTCAGTTATGTATAGGGGTCAGGGTTGAATAATGCCCTGAAGGTCTGTGCAAATGAGCTCTGTAGGGGCAACTTGGGGAAAGTGTCAAAATTCACTGAGGTGGGGCTGGGAGGGAAAAGCAGAGGCATCTATAGAGGTAGGGACAAGGTGGCTGCTGGTGGTAACATGAGATTCAAGATATATGGGAGGGGGTAGGTGGAAAGCACAGAGGGTTATGCTGGTATGGTTGTCTATAGGAGTGGTGTTATTGGCAGTGCCCATCACCATGTTTTCTACAGGAAAAGCCAAGAGGAGGATAGTGTAATGTCAGATTTCACTTGGAAGTGAAATTCAATGTTGTGGAATAGGTGGAAATGGATTGCCAATGAAGAACAAGATAAAAGGGACATGGAGGTATCTTGGGGGTACCTGGTGAGCAAATAAGGCCAGATGTTAACAGTGTCCACTGCAAGCTGTGTTCCCTGTGTTAATTCTGATATTCCTTCACAGATGCTGCCAGACCTGCTGAGTTTTTCAAGCAATATTCTTGTTTCTGAATTCCAGCATCGGCTGTTCTTTTGGTTTTTTATGTTGAGTGAAGTCAATGTCTGTTTGACGAACGAAGTGCAGGATCCATGCCTGCTAGACCCTAGCCCACTAATGGGACAAAAACATGAAGTAGACATTTGCCAACTTCAGCTACATTTAATTTGCAATCATTTCATCCTCCATTTGGAAACCATGCAGAGTGAATGCACTTAGGCTTCAAATGCTGGTCAAACCTGGATTGCACCAAGCCATAGGTGCTTGCAAATTTAATATTGTCATCTCAGAATTTAGAGACATGACTTAAAAAGAGGCAAAAGCTGGTCAAACGTGTCCCTCATTTGTGAACCTTCCAGAGTTGCTGTGGGAGGTAAGAGAACATTGTGCATCATATGCCGTGTAACTCTACTTAATGCAATGGTTAATAAAATGATCAATAAATGATTGATGTGAATCTGGAATGTGAAAGGGGTTCAGAGTAAAGAAAACACTCCCTTTTTGATGTAATATAGGGGTCACTCAGGCAGAAAAGCACATTCACCAAGTTGGTGCACATGCTGTGACTACAGCCATAGTGGAGCAGAATATTGGGCTGTTGATGATGTGGTTCCACAGCTTGGATTAGTCTGGTTATGTCCTCCAGTATAGTTCAGACACAGTGTGCCACATTATCCTGATGTGCCATGTACATTTGGAGCAGACAATGAAGCTGTACAATAATTGGCAAAAAGCTGGGGGAACAGGAATAACCTCCAGGGATGAGGAAAGGAACATTTTAGGAGAGGAAATTCTTCTTGTGCACCAACAGAGTTCATCCAGGATCAGGTGTTACAAGCCAGATAGCCACCAAATTCCAAAGAAGCGTCATACTGTCTCAAAACATTGACTGTTTCTTTGGGTAGAGAGCAAGAATGACAAAGACAAGACGTGGGAGTTGTGCACAGGTCCCTGACCAATAACCATATGATAGGACAGAGTATCAAGGAAGGAATAGTGGGAGTTGCCATACGTGTACAGTGATTAATGTGGTGGATTTTAACCTACATATAGACTGGAAGAATCAAATGGGAAAAAATAGTCTTGAGGAAGAATTTATTGAATGTTTTCAGAACAATTTCTAAGACTGGCATGTTATGGCATCGACCAGAGAGCAGGCTGTACTAGGCTACATTTAACCAAAGATAGAGGATTAATTACTGATTTCAGAGTGAAAGTACTTAAGGGTAGAAGCATGGGTTCAAGACTACTATTTTGAATTTAAACAAGGGCGATTACGAGGGCATAAAAGCAGATCGAGACAAAGCAAACTGTAAGTTTAGGTTAATGGATAGCTCAGTAGGCAAACATTTAAGGGGATATTCCAGAAAGAGCAAAATAGATTAGATGCCCTACAGTGTGGAAACAGGCCATTCGGCCCAACCAGTCCACATCGACCCTCCAAAGAGTAACCCACCCAGACTCACTTCCCTCTGACTAATGCACCTATCACTATGGGCAATTTAACATAGCCAATTCACCTGACTTGCATATCTTTGGACTGTGGGAGTTAACCAAAGCACCCGGAGGAAACCCACACAGACAACATGCAAACTCCACACAGACAGTTGCCCAAGGCTGGAATTGAATCTGGGACCCTGGTGCTGTGAGGCAGCAGTGCTAACCACTGAGCCACCACGCCATCCCATAGATACATTCTAACAAATAAAAAAAAATTAAGAGACAGACCATTCATGTGTTACTTAAAAAAATCAAAGAATGTAGCAAACTCAAAGTAATGACATATAATTGTGCAAAGCTAGGTGGCAGGTAAGAGGATTGGGCAAACTATAAAAAAATCAAAGAATTACTAAAAGGTTAATAAGGTGGGAAAATTATAATACAAGGGAAAGTTAATCAAAAATATGAAAATTGACAGGAAAAGTTTTCTCAGACATTCAGAAAAGAAATGAGTTAACAAAACAAGTTTTATTGAAACTGGGTCTGGGGAATTAATTATAAAGGGTAACGAGACGACAGATAAATTGCGCAGATATTTTATGCTAGTCTTCACTAAAGAGGATGCAAATAGCATTCCAGAAATAGCTGTAAGTCAGGAATTGAAAGGGAGGGAGTAACTCAAGTAAACTAGTAAGAGGAAAGTAATACTGATTAAATTATTAGAACTGAGAGTTGACAAATGCTCAGGTCCTGAGGAATTTCATCCTAAGGTTTTAATTAGTTGATATTTGATAAGATAGTTGATGCACTGGTTTTAATTTTCTGAACTTATTAGATTTGGGGAAGATGTCTTTAGATTAAAAAATAGCTAATGTAGCTTATTCAAAAGGGTAGGGAAGCAGAAAGTAGAAAATTACAGGCTAGATAGTTTAACATAGGGAAAACATTAGATGCTATCATTAAAGATGTTATACAGGGCATTTAGATAAGTCCAAGGTAATCAAGCAGAGCTAACATGGTTTTGTTAAAAACAAATTGTATTTAACTAATTTATTGGAGTTGTTTGAAGAAGTAACTTGTTCCAGATAAAGGGTAACCAGTGAATGTATTGTAATTAGATGTCCAAAAGGCATTTGAGAAGGTGCCACATGAAAGGTTATTGTGGAAAATAAAAGATCATTGTATTTGAAGAACATATTGGCATGGATAGAAGATTAGCTGGGTAACATGAAGCAGAGATTAATTAACTTGAGTCTTTTTCAGTTGGCAGAATGTCATGTGTGTTTGTGTCACAGGGGTCAGTATTGGGCCTCAACTCTTTACAGCTGGAAAATGTGTTGCTAAAAAAGCGCAGCAGGTCAGGCAGCATCCAAGGAGCAGGAGAATCGATGTCTTGGGCATAAGCCTTTCTTCAGGAATGAGGAAGGTGTGCCAAGCAGGCTATGATAAAAGGTAGGACTTGGGGGAGGGGCGTTGGGAATGCGATAGGTGGAAGGAGGTTAAGGTGAGGGTGATAGGCCGGAGAGGGGGTGGGGGCGGAGAGGTCGGGAAGAAGATTGCAGGTCGAGAAGGTGATGCTGAGTCCGAGGGTTGGGACTGAGATAAGGTGGGGGGAGGGGAAATGAGGAAG
>NC_057715.1:56033013-56065956 GCF_004010195.1 Chiloscyllium plagiosum
CCGCCTTCTTGACCTGCAATCTTCTTCCTGACCTCTCCGCCCCCACCCCCTCTCCGGCCTATCACCCTCACCTTTACCTCTTTCCACCTACCGCATTCCCAATGCCCCTCCCCCAAGTCCCTCCTCCCTACCTTTTATTTTAGCCTGCTTGGCACACCCTCTTCATTCCTGGAGAAGGGCTTATGCCTGAAATGTCGATTCTCCTGCTCCTTGGATGCTGCCTGACCTGCTGCGCTTTTCCAGCAACACATTTTTCAGCTCTGATCTCCAGATCTGCAGTCCTCAATTTCTCCTCAACTCTTTACAGTTTATATAAATGATTTGGATGAAGGATTGAAGATATGTTTGCTGATGACACAAGGATAGGTAGGAAAGTGAGTAGTGAAGAGGACTTATGGAGGCTAAAAACGACCTAGATGGGTCAAGTGTGTGGGCACGGATCTAGCAAATGAAGTGCAATGTAAGAAAGGATGAAATTGTCCATTTTGGTGGGAAGATTGTAGAATATCCTTTATTGTCCATATTATGTAAATGGTGAGAGGTCGCAGGGGTCTGAGATGCAGGGAGGTCTAGTGTCCTAGTGAATTAATGACAGAAGATTATTATTCAGCTATAATAAGTAATCAGGAAAGCTAATCAAATGTTATATTTTGTTGCAAACATAATTGAATGCAAGAGTAGGGAGGTTATGCTTCAGTTATGTAGGATATTGGTGAGACCGCATCTGGACTACTGTGTACAGTACTTACGGAAGGATGTAACATGTTGGAAGCATTTCAGAGAAAGTTTACTGGACTAAAACCTGGAATGAATAGATTGTCTTATAAGGAAAGGATAGACAAAAAAGGCGACAGTTCTAGTGTTTAAAAAAGTCACACATAAGTTCATTGAAACATATAAGATCCAGAGAGGACATGACCAGGTGAATGTGGAAGGGATGTTTCCTTTAATGGGAGAATCTAGAACTAAGAATCATAGTTTAAAAATAATGGGTCGCCCATTTAAGACAGAAATGAGGATTTCCTTTTTTCTCACAGATAGTTGTGAGTCTTTGGAATTTCCTCCCTCAAAAGACAGTGGTTGTAGAATCTTTAAATATTTTTAAGGCGAGGTACATAGATATTTGATTACCAAGGGGATGAAAGAGTATCAGGGATCCGTAAGAATGTTCAGTTGAGATTAATATCAGGTCACCCATGATCTTATTGAATGACAGTTGGGTTCAATGACAGATGGCCTACTCTTGTTCCTTGCTAACATGTTCTCGCTCCACAAATTGAGACCTGCAGTTTCTCCAACACTTCCTGTTTCTATTTTAGATTTCCAGGATTGGTAATCATTTTCTTTTATTACCAGCCAAGTTGGATCTGATTGATACAGGATTCAAGTAAATGTGGGCTGGGTGCAGAAGATCATTATGAACTGTCAAATGATCTTCCGTCATGATTCTAACACTTGGTTTGCATTGTGGGACAGACTGCTCCCTGTTCTAATTTTGTTTCTAGTCCCTTTTGCTATCTGTGAGCAAGGCCCATGTTTGGAGCAACCTGATTGCTTGTCTGGATGTAATGTTCTCATATTGGACAGTGATAAGATGTGTGTGTCCAGCAGGCACTGAGGACAGAGTGGCAGTGACTTAGAGAGGATATTCAGGTATGATGTAGCTAAGGACAGATAAACTGTGTGATACTGTGGTTAAACAGTGACTAAGGTGAGGATATGTCTGAGGGAGTATCAACCATAACAACTCGTGTTGTGAACAGTGTGATTTTGTGACTGCTGTTCCAATGTGTTGTTGGTGAGGGGCAAAGTTGGTACATAGTTAAATATGGCGCCGGCACAAAGGGATGCCTGTTTTCTGGTGGGTTATCTGCTAAATGACAAGTTGATTCAGGAATGATGTAGCAAAATGAGTATGGAATCGGGGAACAGGGACATTATTGGGGCAGAGTAAGTTGTTAAGGAGGTGGGTTCAATAATTTACAATGAGAAATCTTGCTAGGCTTCTTGGTGAAAAAACCTCCAAAAAACTCGATGCAATTGATACTCAGACGAAAACAATTCAGCCCATTAATACATTAATAATTAGTAATAGGCAATAAATGCTTGCCTTTCTTGTCTTATCCATGTCCTATGAATGAATTTAGAAGGGATAAGTTAGGATGCCAGATTGTGTTCAGTTGCCTTAACACAAGATTTGTGTCATTTTATAAGAATTACTTTACTTTTAAGAAAAGGCAGACATGCACAAAGAAGGGGTGAATGTGCTGTTCCCTCAAAGGTAGAGAAAAATACCAAATGGGATGAAAATGAGCATGTATTGCCCTTGTTTTCCATATTTATACCAGCTGAAATTTAGCTTTGGGATGAATTATTTCCCATCTGTGAAGGTAGTGATCTCACTGTTAAACTAGTAGGGCCCATAATTACAAGCTAGTTGAAGAATCATTTATAAAAATAGTCAGACCTGCCTCAAGGGAATTCTTCAGTAGGCTCCTCAGTGTCAATGACTGGTATATTTAAAAATGTTTTCTGAAAACCACATCTTGATATTGGAAGAAAAGACCAGTGTAAGTCCCCACCAAACTCCAAATATATTTGCAATTGCTTCTTCCCCACCCCTCACACCTCCACCTCCACATTCTTCTGGGATTTACCTCAGGGTCACTCATATTGAGGCAGCCAACTTTAAAGTGGCGTTGAACTGCCTATTGAGGTGTGATTGGTGCTTGAAGCTTGATTCAAATCTGTGGATGGCCAGAAATCTGTTTACTTTATTTTAAATTCATGTAGTTCAGGGATAGCGCTGAGCCCAGACTAATTTTGAATCATATTGTTAAACATTTTGTCCTCTGAAGTTTGGTTTCATGGACTTAAACAAATAATAGCATGGATAACACAAATTAAGCTAACAATCTTTAATGACAGTCCAGTGAGAAATATCAAGTTGTGTCAGTGAGGTTATCCACTTTGACAGCAAAAACAGGAAGGCAGATTATTATCTGAATGGGAACAGATTGGGAAAGGGGGATGTGCAATAAAACCTTGATATTCTTGTACACCAACTGTGATTAAGCATAGTGTTGAAGGAAGTGGTGTGGAAGACAAATGGTATGTTGGCCTTCTTAGTGAGAAGCTTCGAGTACAGGAATAGGATGACTTGCTGAAATTGTACAGGGCATTTATAAGACCACACCAGGAATATTGTGTGCAGTTTTGGTCTCCTTATCTGAAGAGGGATGTGCTGGATATTGAAGGAGTTCAAAGAAGCTTTCCCAGACTGATTCCTGTGATGGCGGGAGAGATTAAATCAGTTAAGACTATATTCACTGGAATTTAGAAGAATGAGGGAAAAATCTATACAGTTCTAACAGGATTGAACTGGATAGATGCAGGAAGGTTGTTCCCAATGACTGGGGAGATTAGAACCGGGGTAATCTTCTAAGGAGATGCAATAGGCCATTTAGGACAGAGATGAGGAGAAATATCTTCGCCCAGAAAGTGGTGAGCCTGTGGAATTCTCAGTCAGAGAACGTTTGAATATTTTAAGGAGGAATTAAGTATAGTTCTTAAGACTAGAATGATCAAAGGAAATGGGAGGAAGTGGAAACAGGGTACTGAATTGGATTACCAGTCATGATCTAATTGAATGGTGGAGCAGGCTCAAAGGGTCTAATGGCCTATTCTACATTTCTATGTTATGAGATATGTTGTCTTAAATGTATGTTGGCAGGATTTTAATCAATGATAGACTTGACAGAAAATGTCTGTGTATGTTAGACAAGTGGGAAATATGTCAAATAAGCCCTTTCACCTGCAGCCTTGAACCTCACTCTTTTCACCATCACACAGTTGCTGATATTTGGCAATGAGAGAACAATTCCCCTTAAGCAAATCCATTCTAAATATTTTGGATGATATATTTTCTTGAATTAATGCTGAGACAACAATCAGATTTCACAGCATTGCATTTTAAAAGTTCAGTAGTTCTACCATTCTTCAACCCACTGCTATGTAAATAACTTCCATTTTGCTATTTGAAATTTGGTGTGTTTTGAAATATAATAAAACAGAATAACTTGTAGATGTGCTTTGATAATGTCAGTAATTAATTTCAAATAATTATTATATCAATTATTTCAATAGTGCTAATTATTTTATTGTAAAACACAGTTAATTAATGGTAGATTAGAAACCTTACACATATTAATTTTCTTTTAGTGGGATATGGACATTGCTGGTTGGCCAGCATTTATTGCTCATCTCTAGTTCCCTTGAACCATTGCAGACCTGCTTGGGTTGACCCACAACACCATTAGGGAAGGAATTCCTGGTTTTTGACCCAGTGATAGTGAAGGAATGGTGATATATTTCCAAGTCAGGATGGTGAGTGGCTTGGAGGGAAACTTGGAGGTGGTGGTGTTCTCATATATCTGTAGCCCTTGTCCTTCTAGATGGAAGTAGCCATGGGTTTGGAAGGTGCTGTCTGAGGATCTTTGGTGAATTTCTGCAGTGCATATTGTAGATAGTACACACTGCTGCAACTGAGTGTCAGTGGTGGAGGGAGTTGATGCTTGTGGATGTGGTGCCAATCAAGAGGGTTGCTTTGCTCTGGATGGTGTCAAGTTTCTTGAGTATTGCTGGGGCTGTGTTCATCCAGGCAAGTGGGAATTATTATTCCATCTCACTCTTGATGGGTGCCTTGCAAATGGTGAACAGGATTTTGTGAGTCAGGAGGTCAGTTACTAGCTGCAGTATTCCTAGCCTCTGACCTGCTCATGCAGCCACTGCTTTTATGTGGTGAGTCCATTTAAGTTTCTGATCAATGATAGCTCCCAGGATGTTGATAATGGGGAATTCAATTATGGTAACACCATTGAATGTCATGGGGCGATGGTTGGATTGCCTCTTGTTGGTTATGGTCATAACCTAGCATTTGTATGGTGTGAATGTTATTTGCTACTTGTCAGCCCAAGCCTGGATATTGTCCAGATCTTGCTGCATTTGGACACGGACTGTTCCAGTATATGAGGAGTGGCAAGTTACTGAACATTGTACAATCACTGACAAAATCACACTTCTGACCTTATGATGGAGAGGCCATTGATAAAGCAGCTGAAGATGGTTGATCCTAGGACACTACCCTGAGTAATTCCTGCAGAGATATCCTGAAGCTGAGATGACTGACCTCCAACAACCATGACCATCTTCCTATATGTCAGGTATGACTCTAACCACTGGAGAGTTTGCCCCCAATACCCACTAATTTGCTAGGCCTCTTTGATACCACACTTGGTCGAATGCAGCCTTGATGTCAAGAGCTGTCACTCTCACTTCCCCTCTGGAATTCAGCTTTTGAACATGCTTAGACCAAGGCTGTAATGAGATCAGAAGCTGAGTGGCCCTGGCGGAACCCAAACTGGACGTCACTGAGCAGGTTATTGCTGAGCAGATGCTGCACTGTTGATGACCCCTTCCATCACTTTACTGATAATTGAGAGTAGATTGATGGGGTGGTAATTGGTTGGGTTGGATTTGTCCTGCTTATGTACAGGACATAGTTGGGCAATTTCCCACATTTTTGGATAGATGCCAGTGTTGTAACTGTACTGGAAGAGCTTGGCTAGGGAAGCAGGAAGTTCTGGAGCACAATTCTTCAGTACTATTGCCAGAATGTTGTCAGGATCTATAGCCTTTTCAGTATCCAGTCCCTCCAACTGTTTTTTGATATCACATGGAGTAAATCAAATTGGATGAAGACTGGTATCTGTAATGCTGGGGACTGCTGGTGGAGGCTGAGATGGATCATCCACTCAGTATATCTGGCTGAAAATTGTTGCAAAAACAATACCTGGATGTGGCAGGACTGCAGAGCTTAGATCTGATCTGCTGGTTGTGGGATCACTTAGGGCTGTCTATCATTTCCTGCTTATGCTGTTTGGCTTGCAAGTTGTCCTGTTTGGTGGCTTCACCAGGTTTTACCATCATTTTTAGGTATGCCTGGTGCTGCTGCTGGTATGCCCTCCTGCACTCTCCATTCAACCAGGGTTGATCCCCTGGCTTGATGGTAATGGTTGAGTTGGGGGTATGCCGGGCCATTAGGTTGCAGATTGTGCTGGAATATAATCCTGCTGCTGTTGATGGCCTACAGTTCCTCATGGATGCCCAGTCTTGAGTTGCTAAATCTGTTCAAAGTCTGCCCCATTTAGCATGGTGATAGTGCTCTACAACACAAGTTAACATCTACTCATTGGCACCAAACTTTGCAGAGGTAGTAGGTGTTTATAGAATCTGATTTTACACCTCAGTAAACAAGGCCATTGTGTACAGATACTATCAATGTTTTCATCATCCTCTGTTGAGAAATATTCCTATAATCATGCCCAGGCTACTGAGTGTTTGAGAAGCCAGCAGGTATATTTTGAGTCATGTACATTTCTGAAAATTATTCATTAAGATGAAAAAAAAAGGTCTGTGGAGAGAAGGGAAGCAGATGCAATAGGAGGCAATAGGAATGTCAATGACCAGGAGGCAGGAACAAATGTTGATATTACTTTAATTAAAAATTGTGGTTGAGATTTGCAAAGTTATCCAAACCAGGAGTATCAACAGTTTCAACGGAATATGCAATGCTTTTTGCAGGAGGTAACTTTACAGAAAAATTACCAAAACCTACGAGCATGTTTTACCAGGTCAAAAGACTTTCTTAAGTAAAGTAACCTGCTTAAAGCTGCAGTTTTATTTTTTCATGAACAAAAAGGTCACAGGACAAAAATGGAAAACAATGTTTTCAGACCTTGGGTTCATAAGCTGACATCAACAAAGCAATCATACTTCAAAGCTGCAAGTGGCTTTGGTGTAAAGTTAGAAACATAGTAGACAATAGACAATAGACAATAGGTGCATGGGTAGGCCATTCTGCCATTCAAGCCTGCACCACCATTCATTATGATCATGGTTGATCATCCTCAATCAGTATCCTGTTCCTGCCTTATCTCCATAACCCTTGATTCCACTATCCTTGAGAGCTCTATCCAACTCTTTCTTAAACGAATCCAGAGACTAGGCCTCCACTGCCTTCTGGGGCAGAGCATTCCACACAGCAACCACTCTCTGGGTGAAGATGTTTCTCCTCATCTCTGTCCTAAATGGCCTACCCCTTATTTTTAAGCTGTGACCTCTGGTTCGGGACGTAATGTTTCAATAAGAAATAAAATTCGATATAAAGAATCTAGAGACAAATTGTCTATTTCAGGTAGTTAGGCGCCCAACCATTGAAATAAAGAAATGACCATTGTGATGATTTTTGACCCAGACAGGATACAGTAGGAAAATTTGTAATTTCTTTAAAAGCTTGGTGGAATCCAGAATTAATTTTTAAAAGTTTGACAAGGAATTTTAATATGTTGCATTATTTGTAGAACTAGACATTGTAATTTTCTAAGATAATAGTTCCTTGTGTGATGATGATCCTTGAAAAGGAACTAATTACAATAAAATGAAAGAAAAGGAAAGTGTGTGGAGACCAGACACAAAGGAGAGCTAAAAGCAGAAGAGTTGGAGAATAAAGACAATCAGTGTGCAGCTGCATAAACAAAGAGGAGCATTGTGAATTCTCATAGAATCATACCCATCACTCCAACAGTCCATGCTGAACATAATCCCAAGCTAAACTAGCCCCATCTGCCTGCTCCTGGCCCATATCCCTCCAACATTTCCTATTCATGTACTTATCCAAATGACTTTTAAATGTTATAATTATACCCACATCCACTCCTTCCTCAGAAAGTTCATTCCACATGCGAACCACTCTCTGTATAATAAATTTGCTCCTTTTGTCTTTTCAAAATCTTTCTCCTCTCACCTTAAAAATGCAATCCTTGGTCTTGAAATTCCCCATCCTAGGGAAAAAAACAATTACCATTCACTCTATCTATAACCATCATTATTTTATAGACTTCTATAAGGTCGCCTCTCACTCTCCTATGCTCCAGTGAAAAAGTCTCAGCCTATCCAACCTTTCTTTATAACTCAAACCTTCCATACCCGGCAGCATCTGGTAAATCTCTTCTGAACCCTCTCCAACTTAATAATGTCCTTCCTATAACTGGGCAACCAGAACTGGACACAACATTCCAGAAGAGGCCTGACCAATGTCCTCAACATGACTTCCCAACTCCTATACTCAAAGAACTGAGCAAGGAAGACAAGCACACCAAACGTCTTTTTAACTACTGTGTTTATGTGATGCAAACTTCAAAGAATTATGTACCTGCACTCCTGGGTCCCTCTGTTCTACAATACTAGCTAAGGTCCTACCATTGATTGTATAAGCCCTACCCTTGTTATGAAGAGAAACAAATTGCTTTCAGATTAGTTTTTATTTATTTGGCAGAAAATGAGGCAGAAGCACTTTGAGGTATTATGTAAGCTGTTTAAAAAGGTCAAAAATCTTGAAAGCTGTGTGAATAATTGAGAGACTCTAAAAATTTGGTGTTTTCCAACAGAAGACTAAACCAAAAATTGAATTCTTATTGGTTGGTCAGTTGAAAATGTAATCTGAAACTAAACCATCTGTATTGTCATAACTGCAGAGAGACAGAAGGTTTGGAGATGTGTGCTTTGCTGATGATAATCATATCCATGAAATGTGAACATCAAAGCTGTTGTTGGATAGAACCGCTGATAGATCCTCTGTGAATGAAGAACAACATATTGTGAAACTGTGTAGTACATACTGCCATAGGTTTACAAGGAGTGATGCGAATATTTGTGATTGTATAAAATGTATCTTTTTTGTTATAATTATTTTAATATTTAAAATGAAATTTACATTTTCAACTGCCTGTTAATTTTGGTTTAATTTGCATTAATGCTGACTTATGCTAAAGGGTTCAAAAACTGAAACCTTGTCAATAATTTCTTCATTTGTGTTCATTAAGTAAATTTGGTTACTTTGGTTTACAGTTTCCCCATTGGGATTAATACGCTATAGCTGAACATATTAAAAAGTTCAGTTGCTTTAACTTGTATGAAATTTACTTGGAAGCTTCAAGAAACTGGCCTGAGCTGGCATTAGTTAATGAGATCAAGGGCTGAGGGTGGCAGGCAGGGTGGAGATAGAAGACCCGGCCAACTTTGAAGTGTCCTGAGAAGCAATGTCAAGGGGGAGAGCAGGATGTATTGTTCCTCCTTTGGCTGAACACCACCCTGACTCTTTGTGAGGAGGGGACAGCTGCCGTGAGCCCAAGGTTCCTCATCCTGCAATCATAGAATCATAGAGCTGTACAGCATGGCAACAGATTCTTTGGTCCAACTTGTCCATGCCAACCAGAAAGCCTAAACTAATCTAGTCCCATTTGCCAGCATTTGGCCCATATCCCTCTAAACCCTTCCTATTCATGTACCCATCTGGATGCCTTTTAAATGTTGTAATTGTACCAGCCTCCACCACTTCCTGTGGCAGCTCATTCCATAAATGCACCACCCTCTGCATGAAAAAGGTTGCCATTTACATTCATTTTTAATCTTTCCCCTCTCACCTTAAACCTATGTCCTCTCGTTCTGGACCCCCTTACCTTCAGAAGAAGACCTTGGCTATTCATCCTATCCATGTCTCTCATGATTTTATAAATCTCTCAACCTCTGATTAGTCAGGGAGAATAGCCTCAACCTATTCAGCCTCTCCCAATAGCTCAAATCCTTCAACCCCAGCAGCATCCTTGTAAATCTTTTCTGCACCCTTTCAAGTTTAACAACATCTTTCTTATAACAGGGAAACCAGCAATGAATGCAGTATTACAAAAGTACAGCATTCTAATGTCCTGTACAGCATTGCCATGCTATGAGCTCGAATGTCTGAAGTGATGAAGACCAGATATATGCACTTAGCCATCAGACTCTGAGATTGCTGGACGTGGCTTTTCTTTGCAGCCACCAGTCTGTTCATGGAGGTAGGCAGAAAGCTTGCAGGCCTGAGGCAGAAGTGATCTAAATGCATTACCCCAATTCTGCAGCTTTTGTGTCAGGTTATAATGAGAGAACTGGAAGAATTGAGTAGGTTACATGGTTGTAGTGCTTGGAGGAAAAGTCTGGAAGAGTCCCAAGTGAGTGAGTAGGCAGTGCAGAAGGTATGTAGGGCTCATCATGTGGGAGCATTTGGGAGAATGGAGAATGACTGAGGGAAGATATTGCATGCAGTAATGACAATGGTAGCTCTGCCCTGATTTCCTATGCGTACTAATTCATATTCATATTCCCACAAGAGTTATTTCTAGTTTCTCTTATCAACAGTTTGTTAATCATCAAAACCTGATATGTTGTGATCTGGACAGGTATTACATATAACGGTCCAATGGTTTAATTCCACCCAGGGTCTTCCTAAGTTTTGAAAAACATGCAATAACTTTATTTTAGCAATCTGTTTTATTACAAAATGATTTCCTTTGTGATTTTAAAAAGATTCTCACTGAAACATGAACAATATTTAAACAAAATGTCACTCTCTGCTCTCCAATTCTTTTGGATCCCCAGTAGATTAAAGAGGACAAAGCAGCTGGATTGAACATTCCAATGTGTACCTCTGTTCTGCATCATAATGCACGGATACAGGAACAGAAGAATGCAGATATTCTGAGAGTGTTCCCTCACATTGTGTTTATTACTTTAAACTGGTTTCTACTTTGCAGCACATGAGCTCTGCAGGAAGTTGTACATTAACTTAATGCTTAAGAAAGTTGTAGATCCTCCATGTCTGTTCTAGTGTGACATCTCCTAACCAGAACTTTGGTTCTGGTTAGGAGCCATGGTAAATGTAGGATTACGGGGGAGGTTGGTAGGGAGGGTGTTGGATTGGATGGGTCCAGGTGGGATGCTCTTCAGAGGGCAAAGATTCGATGGGCAGAATGAGTTCTATCTGCAAAGTAGGGATTCAGTGAATTCAACTTTCCCAGACATTTGTATATTTCTTACACTCTTTTGCTGTAATAATTGGGGTCATAATTTGGCAAATTGAAAAAATTAGTTGAGAGCCTGACTTCTGGAACTCCATTCTACTGTCCTCCTAAAACTCAACCAATTTTTTTGGTCACCTTTCCTCATATTTCAGCTTTTAATTCAGCATCTAGTTTTGTCTTGTATTTGCTCAATGAAGTGCTCATGCAAAATGATTCTACAAATAAATTTATAAATATGAGTTATTGTGGTTACAGGATTGTTTTCACAGAAAGAGTATCCTTATATGAAGCAAAGTCCATCATATCATTTAAGAAAGCATTAAGCACTATAATGTGGGAAAATGTGAGGTTATGCTCTTTAGCAGGAAGAATAGAGGAACTGAATATTATTTATTGCAGACAGACTGCAGAAAGCTTTGGAACAAAGGGATTTGGGAGACCTTGTCCATGAATTACAAAAAGCTGGCATACAAGTTCAGCGGATAATCAAAAACGTAAACGAAATGTTAGTCTTTATTTCAAAAGGAATAAAAGTACGCAGGCTTTGCCAAATCTAAACAAGGCTTTTGTCAGACCAAAGCTGGAAAAAGCAGGGAAATAGAAATAATGATTACCAGATGAGCCATAATCTAATTGAATGACATTGCAAACTCGATTGGCTGAATGGCCTATTTCTGATCCTACATCTTATGGTCTTACTTCTGGAACAAAAGCACTGACATTGAAGAAGGCAAAGGGATAAAAGGCTATTGCTCCAATATGAAGGTGAGACATTACAGACAAAATGGACTAAATTCCTCATTTTCCCATTCTAGCACATCAAACTTCTGTTGATAAGTGGAATCTGGAATCTACATATTAATAACAAGAGTAGGGATATGCTCATTGCTATAAATGTTGTCATTTATAAATTTTAAAGTGCATTTCAAGGATTTGATACACATACAAATTAAGCTACCTTATTCATTGCTTTAATGAGTAATACGTTGCCATACATTGCATTAGAAATTGTCTGCATCAAAGCCCCAACAAAATAGAGTAGCCACAAGATATTAAAAACAATTCTCAGTGCAGCACAGTACATTTTAACAAGGTTTTTTAAAATATGAATAAAACAATTTTGATCATTTTGTACAAAATTGATACTGGTAAGTTTACATTCAGATTGATATAAATGCAACTGGATACTTCACCACTGAAAGTTCTACTGAGTTGGCACTGTAAGAAAATTGACAACAAAACTGTGATACATTGCACTCTATGTTAATGTTGTGGTGTAAACTAAAATTTCAGACATTTCACACATCACATACTGAGACCATCACTTTAAGACACACCAAGTATTAAAACAAATTGTTTTAAATATTCACACAGAATTTTATGTACATGTTCACATTCAGTACTGTATCTTGTCCAAATGCAACCAATAATACATGGTCAATTTTTTTTGTTTTGTTGTCATTGATAGCCAACAACAACTTGTTTATTTCCTTTTGAGTAATATTCAATCCAAATCCTATGGAGTTCAGCTGGTGTAGTATCAAGATCTTTACTCCAAATTATTACAGTTTCAAGTTCAAGTTAAGGTAAGCAAACACAACTAAATATCTGGTGGGATCAGTCATTAATGGCATCGTTGATGTAACTGCAAAGAACTTCGAGGGAGTGGTGATACTCAAGTCATAACCTGAATTTGTCAAATCACAGGTGGAACACTTTTGGTGATCCGTTGTACTTTTTCTTACTTTGTTTGCTCAGCTCAAACATGCTGATCCATATCAGCAAATTTAAACATGTCAGTGTTCGCTCAAAACTGGAGTGATACTCAGTTATACACGTCACTGCAGCAGAGACGGGATATTGTTGGACCAGGAAAGACTTATTAAAATAATCTCTGTTGACATGTCCCAACTATTCAATGAATAATCTCCGGTACATCACAAACACATTTTCATTGAATAATCCTACCCCAGAGTCCAAAAACTAATTGTTATGCATTGTGATTCACCGACAAGACTGCTCCTAAACTGCAGCTGCTCATCTTAACAGCAAGTCACAACTGTCTGATTAATATAGTGAGTAATCTGTTTATAGTATCTGGATTAAATTTAGGAGAGATCTTTAACTGTTTACAGCTAGAGTTTTTCTACCAGCATTTAAAATGTAAGATAATGTTAATGACAGCACACATTATGCAAAAGTATGTAAAATTAATTGTAGATTCTAAAAAGAATTAAGATTCCAGAGACCACAGGGAACTTTTAATTTGCATTGGATTAAGAAGTCATACAGTTTATAATGTCAAACTGAAACAAAGTGAGATTTCCTGCACTAAAAGATTCTTAATCTTCTTCTCTCTAGATTCAGACTGGATCCTGCCTCTTCATCTCCACTAATACACTGACATTGGGAATTCTATGACTCTGTAAATTGGAACACCACTCTAGCAGTCAGCCACCTTAAAGTGATAAGAAGGAATAAGGAATGTGAATGAATTAAAATGGGATTTAAAAACAAAATGGATGTTTTAAAAAGCAGCTGTTGCTATGATTTCAGTTAGCATTGGTTGTTATGATTTTAATTGACTACACCCCAAAGCCTGGAATGTCCTTCCTACCATTTTTTACTCTCTCTGACCTTCCACTTCCAGAACACACTTTAAAATTGACCTCCATGACCGAACTTTAGTCTCCTGATCCAACAGGTCCATCTGTGGCTCAGTGCCAAATTTGTTTCCTAGCCTTTCTGTGAAACACCTTGGGAAGTTTCATTACAAGTTGTTACAATGTATGCTACAATAGTGAGCATTACAAAATACTGTGTAAACTTTTGAGTATGCTTATAAAAATATGATACAGAAAATCATTTCAAAATATTAATGAATGATAATAATTCCACAACTGATCAACATATAGTAGAACAACACCAAGAGGCTTTCACTAAATGCTTAGCAATTTCAAAATGTTAAAACTGGAGCACTGACTGTTGAAGTTTTCTTCAACATCCCAAATGGACTTTGAATATGAGTTGCATATTTATGCAAACAATGTTATTGATAATCACAGCTATTTTCAAGAAAGATTATAGCATTACTTTGTTCAAAAAACTTTACACTAGTAAACATACCTTATCCTGGAATATGACATTAAAAATAAAACATATCTAAATAAGATAAAGAGATAGCATGACATGCTAATAATGTGAGTTGCAGGGATAAAATGAAAATAGCTCTTCCCAAGTCATTCCACAGATATTATGTGGAAAGCAGGAAAGATCTGCCATCAGATTGAGGATGAAACATGTTCTTTAAGGGTAACCCCAACGGGGAGTTAATTGGCCACTCATAAAATATTCATTTTTTTAGAGAAGAAGGCTCAAGAAACGGAATACATAAAAATAAGAAGATCTTGTGCCAAGAAGTACTTAACAAAATTTAATTGGCTAGCACATCTGCAAGAGCACCCAAAAAGTTTAATATTATCCTCAACACAGCAGTTCACTTGATTACCAGCTCATGCACTACAAGCAATTCAGGGTGTATGATCAAAATGATACAGAAACTCATCAAGGTTTCTTCAGCAACACTTTCTGAACACGTAATTTTTACCAACTAGAGAACAAGGACAGAAAGTACATAGGAACAGTGCCACTTCCAAACTTTCCTCCAAGTCAAATCATCATTCTGAATTAGACACACTGTAGTTATTTAATTGTCATTGGGGTAAATTCCTAGAACGCAATATTTAACAGCATTGCTGGAGTACCTTTGCCATATGGACTGCAGGTATTCAAATAAACCACCATTACACCATCAGGGAAATTCATGTTGACCTCATCAGGAACTCATATGTGATAGAAATGGACCAATAAAACATGAAGACAACCTTGAATTGTGACTAATTTGACAGCTATTTTACTTAATGTTCCTGTTAATATTAATGAAGCTTTCATTCTTTTATCATTGTGAAAGTTTAGATTAGATTAGATTCCTTATAGTGTGGAAACAGGCCATTCGGCCCAATAAGTCCACGCTGACCCTTCAAAGAGCAACCAACCCAGACCCATCTCCCTCTGATTAATACACCTAACACTACGGGCAATTTAGCATGGCCAATTCAGCTGACCTGCACATCTTTGGATTGTGGGAGGAAACCCGAACATCTAGAGGAAACCCACGCAGACACGGGAGGATGTGCAAACTCCACAAAATTTTAAAAGTTCAATTTTGCACTGCTATAGGAAGGATATTATTAAATTACAGAGGGTTCAGAAAATATCTACCAGTTTGTTGCTGGGAATGATGGGTTTGAGTTATAAAAATTAGGCTGGATATCCAGTGAGTTTTTTCACTGGATCATGGTAGGTTGAGGGGTGACTTTATAGAGGTTTATAAAATCATGAGGGGCATTGATTTGGTGAATAGCAAAGGTTTTTTCCCTAGCGTGGGGGAATTCAAAATTAGGAAACAGATTTTTAAGGTGACAGGAGAAAGTTTTAAAAAGGACATGAGGGGCAACCTCCTTTAGACAGAGAGTGGTTAGTATATAGAATGAATTGCTGGAGGAAATGCTGGATGCAAGTACAATTATAAAATTTAAAAGACATTTGGAAAAGTACATGAATAGGAAAGGTTTGGAGGGATATGGGCCAGATGCAGGCAAGTGGGAGTAGTTTAGTTTAGGAACATGGTCAGTATGGACTAGTTAGACTGGTCTGTTTCCATGCTGTTTGACTCTATTAGAGTCAAGGACAGGTTCTGTATAACTGTATTAGCACTGTATTAGATGTACTACTGACTTACACATTATGTCACATCCCTACATAACTGTCGTTAATAACTTGCTTTTGAGTTCTGGTCCATGGCTAAATAAAAAGAAAAAATGCAATTCTGCGAGTAGCTCTGACATTTGCGACCAGCCTTACTATGTATGAAAATATTTTTAAGCAACTGCTTCCATACTTCTATACTCAAAATTTACAGTCTTATAAAGGGGACAGAAGAATCTCCACACTTGCTGTGCAAACATCTGTCTGGTAAGATTGTTTCCATATTAAATGCAGTGACTCAGTTTTGCAAAAAATAGCCTTTTAACATAACAAACTCATTTGAAAATTCACTTTAAGTGCTGCAACATGTTCAAGTAGCATTGTAAATCAAGACACCAAAAGGCATTTCATGCTATCTTATTAGACTGACTGTTTAAATTATTTAAACAATAATGGCCGGGAGAAAAGAAATGGTTGCAACATTAAACACAACATGTATTAAAGGTGTTCGAAAATGCAGCAAAAGGAAGTTATTAGAGGGTTGCTATCTTTTTTAAATTCAATGTGCCACAATAATGCAGTTACAAAGCATTTTAAAATCTTTTTTTCTATATTTTTAATTGAGCACTGTTGCAATATTTTGTTCTTGCATTGCAGTCACATAACATGTATCCACAGTACATTAAGTTGAATGTCTCTTGGATACGAAAGCTTACCAGCTTACACAGTGCAGTTTTAAAAACATCAAATAAAAACCTTCATCCATCTCTACAGTCAACATAATTTCCTTTGATCCAGAAACAAATCTGTGCATATTTCAGAGGAGTGATCCGAACAGCCACATTGTAATCCTGCTGCATGCCATTCTTGTCCACCCACTGATGCCCTGAGAATATGCCAATCACTTTTCGCTCCCACTTCCGACTTTGCCTTTTCCACATTCGAATGTAAACACCTGAACCACTAGCTCCTGGCTGAGCATCACAATGTTGATACAAAAGGTCATAAGTTTCATCTTTGACCAAGCAGAAACGATAAACAAGATCTCCTGGACGGTCATTATCAAAACCAGAAAAGTGAATCCTACCACCAGGCATCCTTCCCCGAGGTGGAGTAACTCCTATTTTCATAAAGGGTTTCTTGTGAGGTCTTTTCAATTCCAATAGTGCATAGTCATAATCCATGCCGATTTCATTTGCTGAACCTTTGATCCATCCCTTTGGGACATGTGTCCGTTTTACTCGTATCCAATGGAGCCTAGGTTTTTCTGGAAAGATTGAGTTGGTTTGATTTGTGGCTTTTTGTTTCTGCTTTAAAAATCCAACTTTCAACCTTTGCGCACCCTTCACGTAGTTCTTACCATCATGAATACAGTGGGCAGCAGTTAGAACATGCTTCTCTGCTACGAGAATCCCAGTGCAACCTGTGGAAATTTTCACTGATGTTGAGAAAGGATAGCTCAACAGAAAGTTTTTTGCCAAGATGCTGAATCTACCATCCAAGCCAAAGACCTGCCTTTTCGTTCTTCGACCACTGCTGTAATGTTGTTTGTTTACCAAATTGACAGAATTGAAACTATAAATGTTTACACTTGTGAGGGTTCTGCTTCCATTCAAGTACAGAGTTTCAAAAGACAAATATTCTTTTAGATCTTCATACGTTGGTAGGGGTGCTCTTTTCTGACACTCTAATTCACATGGAGAGGTTACTTCTAGTTTTGCTTTACCCTGAAAATGAGCTTTCTCCAGTGTCACTGTATCATGAGGCAAAATAGCAGGTATTCTTGTCTGTCGCCATTCTGCCTTAAGCAGCATTACATGCTTGATGGAACAAAGGAAAATGACTAGTATTGGCACTGTTACCATGATGAATAGTGCTTTGCTGTTGAAAGAACACAGACTTTGGTTAGTAATGCTAATCACTTTAAACACCTACAATTTGAAAGGCTAGCTCAAAAAAATTAACACCTGTGTGATAACATTCATGAAATGCTAATCTGATGGTAGGGTAGCACCACATTCTGCTGACTGATGTAAATGTAACAAATTCACTTTTAACCACTGGGAAACATCTTACATAGAATTTCTGGGAAGCAGAATACTTGGATGCTAAAAATCTGAAAGAAGATAAAATGCTGGGAATAGTCATTAGGCTATTGCAGCACCTGTGGAAAGAAAAAACAGAGTTAACATTTCAGATCCCAGTCTTATCATCAAACCGTGAAAAATTAGAAAATTAATAGATTTAAGTAAGACAAGGACTAAAAGGAAGGCCTGTGAAACAGAGAAAGCCAGCACAATTAGTCTTCCAGGGCCAAGGATAGTGATGGGACAAAGTTAAAACAAAAAAAGGAAAGGATGGACCTGGGGTAAGTGACTACTGCTTCTGCTGCTGGCTAAAAGCAAACAATAAGCAGAAAATTGTAACATACAAAGACCATGAAACAAAATGAGCACTGAGATTATGATTTGAAATTGCTGAACTGTGTTGACCCTGGTAGGCTGTAAACTGCCCAGTTGAAAGATAAGATACTGTTTCTTGAGCGTCATTGGAATAGTGCATTAGTCCAGGATGTAAATGTCAGTTCGAAACCAAGGTGAAGAATTAAAAAGATTCTAACAACATGGAGTCACGCTTGCAACTGAACAGAAGAGATCCAAAAAAGTCACCCAATTTGCGTTTGCTCCCCCAGTGTACAGGAGACTGCATTATGAGCAATAATTAAAATAAGCTACATCAAAGAAAGTACTTAGAAATCACTGCTTCACATGAAAGGAGTGTTTGGAGCTTTGAACAGTGAGGGAGACAGGAGGGAAAAAGTCAGGTTCTACATCTCCTGTGTTTGTATGGGAGGTTACTGTGGGAAGCGAAGTGGTTGGGTATTGTGGATGTCTGAGGGATAAACCAGGGTATTATTGGAGGGAACAGTGGAATGCTGAAAAGAGGGAAAATGTATTTGGCAAGGTGCAGGTGGCAGAAATAACTGAAAAGGTCTGTTCAATAGAGGCTGATGGCTGTAAGATGACGAAAACAGGAACCCTCGCATGGTTTCAGGAGGAGGAGAAAGGATAAGTCAGAAATGTAAGAAACATGGCACACACGGACAAAGGCCCTGTTAAATACAGCAGTGGAGGAATCTTCTATGAAGGAAGAATGTAGGCGTCTCAGAACTGTTTTGATGGAAAGCTGAATTATCAAAACAGATATGATGTAAGCCAGGAGTAAGCTTGCTGTGCTGAATTTAATTTTATAAAACTATATTTTGGCAAGGTTGAGAGAATGAAAAATTTTCTTTTCAAGTTTATTACAAGATATTCTGCAAAAGTGACAGACAACTTTCAGTGGAAATGTGTTTTATTTATTTTCAAACTAATAAACTGCTGGCTATAGTTATCTTGTACACAGAATCATTTAAATTTGTTCCTGTTTTATAATATCACAAATGCCTAGTTTTAGGATTAGCCAGTAGTGGGTGTTTCAGATATTTGATATTTCAGCAAAGACAAACAAAAGGGCTATTGTCTCTTCAAATGACTAACTGTAAAAATGATAGCTATGCAGAATTATGAGCTCTGTCTCTACACGTTATGTTGTCAACAAAAAGAACAAAAATACGAACAAGAGTATGTCTACTTTAAAAAATATCCATTTGTCATATGGAAAGTGGCTGAAAACATTTTAAAGATGCACCAAAAACACATCTTTTTGATATCACAATACCTTCATAGTTATCAAAGCTGACAATGTATGCAAAAGTCACTAAAACCATTTCTTCAAAGCTCAAAAACACTCAGCAGTAGCTTTAATGATTAACAGTAACTGGTGGTGTATATTTAATGCACCCATTTAACCATAAGCATTATATTTTCTGGTGTTTCTGATGGTACTGCTGCCTGTTTTATTTTAGCAAGGATATAACATAAATGTTATGAATTACCATTTGTCAAACAAAAGTCACTAATTAAGCTAATTATCTGGATTATTCATTTTTTCTCCTTTCCACTTCTCTATTCATCTTTTATATCACTCTCCCTTGGGAGGACAGGCATTTCCTGACAGCAGGAATAAAAAGCAAATACCTGATGCTGCAGCTGGAATTCTAAAGTTAGTGGCTCAGATTAACGTAACTCCATCTGAGCCACATTATCATCAACCAATTCAATGGTGTATGTAAATCATAAAGACCAACATTCCATACTTAAGAGATTGGTGAATAATGCCCAGAACATAATGCAGCAAGTATCTGTAAACTGTCTATTAATTGAATCTTAGTTGATTTTATGTTCCTGATTTATTTGAACACTATTTAAAATGGATTTTGTGGAACTATGGCCAAAATCAATGTATGGCATCTATGTGCCACCTTAAATTTTGAGCTAAACATCAAAGTAATCATACAAATCAGACATTCATTATTGAAAGAACATATTGCACAGTAATAAATGCAAGGATACCTTAACTAAATTTTGTCTATTTGTACCCAATGTATATGACATGGAAAGTGCCCAAATTGTTTGTTTGGCAATCCAGGCATAGCCATCTTGTTGCAATTAATGAAAAAAAGCAGTGGTCTGATGACAAATGAGGCAAATTTAACAACATATTAGTTGAGCCTTTTGGCAGCCTCCTTGGAGCTCACTTTAACTGAAAACAATCTGTTACAGCAATGTCAAATCAAACTTGTCAATGTACTGACAGCCAATATGGCGGTACACAGCATGGTAAATATTCTTGAAATCCACCCCAGTAGATACCTAACTTAATTCATAGGTAACAGAAGTAAGAAAAGAGGTGACAAGCATCCAGAAAGCTTGGTTTCTATCCTGTTAAGTTTGGAACAAGCCCTGAAATCCCATGTCAAGTCACAGATCAAATGTTAAGTAACAACATTTCCATGCCCAATGTATGATTAGTAATGAAATAGTATGGGCAATCTTGGCTTTCTCATTGTTAAAGATCAAGAGCTGGCATCGGCTATTGTATCAGAGAGACTGAGGAAGCCTGTCAACAAGGAAGATACCTTATATCAGGTGGAATCTGTTTTTGAGAGTAATGTTTTTGTGGGTGGCACGGTGGCTCAGTTGTTAGCACTGCTGCCTCACAGCACCAGGGAACCAATTTGATTTCAGCCTCGGGCAACTGTCTGTGTGGAGTTTGCACATTCTTCCCATATTCTGCATGGGTTTCCTCTGGGTGCTCCGGTTTCCTCCCACAGACCAAAGATGTGCAGGTTAGTTGAACTGGCCATGCTAAATTGCCCATAGTGTTAGGTCCTTTAGTCAGAAGGTAATGTGTGTGGATGGATTACTGTTCGGAGGATCGGTGTGGACTTGTTGGGTGAAGGGCCTGTTTCCACACTGTAGGGCTAATCTACTCTAATTTCCAGACTTGGGGCCAGTGGCCTGGTCTGCAGTTGTGACCTTTTTTTCTTCTGGAATACCATTCCAAGCTGTGAGCCTAACTTTAGCACACAGCCCCCCAGCAACATCAGCACCAATAACCTCTGGTCTTTCCTCTGTCCTTTTAGGAAGGAAATCTGCCATCCACTTGTGGTCTGGCCTACACATGAATCCAGATTCAAAGGAACGTTGCCCCCTCGGCAGCTATGAATGGGCAAGACATGAAGATCTAAGTACTAATGTGGTAAGTGGGCATCATCATCAGAAATCAGCAGAGATAGAGAATGTTAGATAACTGAGTTAAGTTCAGACACAAAGAGTGATGGGATGAAGAATAATCAAGATAGCTCTGGAAGTCTGCAGGCTTATAGGCATTGTTGACAAGCAGTCTTTGATGTATACTTGCAACCAGGTAATACTCAATATTAAAATCCCCTCTTTTGGCTCAGATCTAAACATAAAAGAGTCAATGACAAAATGTACAGGTTGCCTTACCTATTTTATTATATTTAAGTGAAAGAAAAACATCATTTTCTGACTACCATTAACTACTAATGTGCCACTAAAATTATTTTGAGAATATTTCTATGAATAAACAAACTTGTTTATTAACTGTAGATGAAAAAAAGTCCTCAGATTGCAGATCTTACTTGCCCATTTTACATAATTGCTTCAACTTCCTTTTGTATGGTTAAAATCCTTTAATTTCTATTCAACCACCTTATCATTGCTGCATGATTCACAATTGCGTAATTTCAGATGGCACCAATTACAGAGCCCAGCCTGGTCACAGTTCTCTGCACAACGAGATTCTTCTCAACTTCCATGAACTTTGATATCTTTATTTTCAGCTGTAAATATACCATTTTGTGACCAGATGTATTTTTTTCATCATTAGCACCTTCCAGCTCTTTATGTTGTTAAAGCTTGTTATGGCAAATGTGGTTTGACTTGATTGTAGTTAATTATTGCATAAAGGATGAGATTGCCCAACTTTCTTGATAGGCAATGAATTTTTACAGTACAAATGTACTTTGATAAGCTCAGAAGCAGGGAGAATATTTTATATTTAATAATACATCACTGACCGTGAATTCCACATATTCAACTACTTGCACAGCTTACATATGTCTGCAGCTCTTTTGATTTGAGGGTGTAATTGACTATGGGAATAATTCTTAAAACAAACATTTTGTAGTGCAACTGTATTATCGCTTCAGGTGGTTAAGACACTCAAAGTAGGTTGACATGAATTTCTTATTAAAAGTGAATGACTTTACAAAAGAAGCTGTGGATGTTACTTATTGTAGTTAAATTATACCTTTTTGATTTCATAGAATCCTTACAGTGTGGAAGTAGGCCAAACTTCCCCGTCTGAAAAGCATTCCACCCAGACCCTCTCCCTGTAACCCTGTATTTCCCATGGTTAATCCATCTAGCCTACATATCCCTGGACACCAGGGTCAATTTAGCATGGCCAATCCACCTAACTAGTACATCCTTGGACTGTCAGAGGAAACTCATGTAGACAAGGGGAGAATGCATAAACTCCACATAGATAGTTACCTGAGGCTGGAATTGAACCCAGATCCCTGGTGCTATAAGGCAGCAGTGCTAACCACTGAGCCACCATGCGACCCCAATGAATTTAATGAATGAAACAGCCTGAACGCAAAAAGATTGATATTAGTACATTTGTTCAAATCATCGATAAAGTGAAAAGAAACAAAAGAGCTAAAAATTAATTTAAAAATAATATATATACGTATACATGGGGTGTCTAGTCTAAGAAAAACTCTGCATAATTCGACAAGGAAATTCATTTGAGGCATGCTATGACTTCTGTGTGGTTTATCAGTGGACATGTATTCATTTTTCATTTAAGTAATACTTTTCCTTTCCCATGGATGGCAGTAGTAGATAGTAGATGAACACGAAAGATCCTTTGGGATGAAGTTGGCCAATCTCATTATCTGGGCTCCAGTAAGGCTCCAGTTAGAACATAAGTGACTGTTGAGCCCAATCTGTACTCAGATCTGCTGCAAATAGGTCAGGATACAGAAGATGATTTGAATTCTGGGACAAGTTCAGAGCTGGGGACTTCCTCTCCTTTCCCTGGCTCTGCTATGTGCTTGCTGCAAAGGATAGTGTATCATTTTTTATTTGGTTGTGCCAGATGCAGTGATTTGCAGTGAGCTTCTCTCACAACTGGCAGACCTTGTGTAGTTTTGACAACGATAAGTACAACCCAGACTCGATCCCTATATTGAAGTCAAGCAAATATCAGTATTCTGGTTACATAATTAGCCTTTCTCAGTTGCAATTTTCTCATTATAGTGTTAATGGTTGGCATGCCAGTTTGAATAAGCACCTCAGGGTTTGGTACCCAATCTTCAGAAGCTTCTGAAGGCACCTCAAAAGAAAGTGGTTGAGTTTATTGACATGACGCCAAATCTTGCCTGCAGAGAGCTCAGTGGGCAGATCTATTGTCTGTTGACAAAAGCAGACATTCTGCTCTTCATTCCTGATTGATGTTTTAAGTCTTGCCTGTGTCTTATTGTTAATGTTGAATGGGTCAAAAGGGGCAACTAAAATAAATGCACTTATCCTTTACTGATGGGTTCTGGTCATGGTCTGTAACCTGAAGCTTGACAGAAGGCCCTCCTGGAATAGGCTGGTAGATTACCTCCATTTTCTTTGTGCTGGTTGTAAAAGCCAAGTTCTTCACATACAGTGCCAAACAACCCCATGCTACATTGCAGCTCCAGCTGTGAACCAGCAGCAGGTGTCCAGTAATTTGCAGTAGGTAATCATAAGGTTTATCCTGCTCACAATCAGGCTAGTTACACTGTTTGGAGTGACTCATCTCAAACTGGCTCTACCTTTACCTAACTTAAAATCATAGAATCCCGACAATGTGGAAATAGGCCATTTGCCCCAACAAGCCTACATCGACCCTCCGATTAGTATCCCACATAAAACCATTCCCCTACCCTATTACTCTATATTTCCCCCAAATGATGCACCTAACCTACACATCCCTGAACACTATGGGCAATTTAGCATGGCCAATTCACCTACCTTGCACACTTTTGGACTGTGGGAGGAAACCGGAGCACCCAGAGGAAACCAATGCAAACATGAGGAGAATCAAACCTGGGTCACTGCTGCTGTGAGCCAGCAATGCTAACCACTGAGCTACCATGCCACCCCTTGGTTGTTAGGGGGAAGGTCATGATATGGTGGTTAATTTTACTGGACTAATAATCCAGAATCCATGTGGGACATAGGTTCAAATCTCACCATGGTATTTGGTGAATTTGAATTCAATAAAAATCTGGAATAAAAGAAGCCACTAAATGGCAACCATGTTAAAACAAAATTTGGGTCACTCATGTCTGTTAGGAAGGAATTCCATTGTCCTTATCTGATCTGGCCTACATGTGACACCAGACCCATAGAAATGTGGTTCACTCTTAACAGACCTCTTGGCAGTTAAAGATGGTAATAAATGAAGTCCATGTCCCATGAACAGGTTTAAAACATTTCCCTAGATATAAATGATCGTGGATGACTTCACAGGTCTGTGCAGTGGGCTGTGTTTTGCCCTCTGCCTTTATTTAATATTGGCAGGATATTTATTCTTCAGCAACAGATTTTTACTTCTCGTTGACATCAACCTAATTCACCTTAGTTTACTCTCTAAAATAAACAAATATTCTGTCTATTGCAGTTGGTTGTATTGCATTTCATCTGCTATTAATCACTTTTTTCCACACTCCATCTAAAACTCTTTGAAAGTTCCATCCAAACCTTGCCTCTGACCATGATGCAAGGGCGATGCTGACTCGTATAATGTCAAACATTTACATGAAGAAAACCCAAAAATGCACTATTTCAAACATCTTTTAATGTCAATTTATAGATGTTTGATGTATAACAATTGTAGTCAGAGTGCTATTTGTATTTATCCATATTAAACAGAGCATCATACTACAAACGTCCGCTTCATCATTTGCCCCAATCACAGAGTCTAAGTCCTTGCCATATTAATTACCATTATTACGAAAGGTCCTAGCTGCAATGCCCAGTTCAATTTCAATCCAGGATAGGACCCCATACAGGAGGTAGAGATAAAGTCCAAATATAAAGCCTAAATAAAATCAAAGCTATTGATTCCCACCTTCAGCACAAAGTGAGGCCATAAATGTAGCAACAACATTGGGAAGCACAATAGTAATAACATGAGAACACCGTGGTGGCACAGTGGCACAGTGGTTAGCACTGCTGCCTCTCAGTGCCAGAGACCCGGGTTCAATTCCTGCCTCAGGCGACTGACTGTGTGGAGTTTGCACATTCTCCCCGTGTCTGCCTGGGTTTTCTCCGGGTGCTCCGGTTTCCTCCCACAGTCCAAAAATGTGCAGGTAGGTGAATTGGCCATGCTAAATTGCCCGTAGTGTTAGGTGCAGGGGTAAATGTAGGGGAATGGGTCTGGGTGGGTTGCGCTTCGGTGGGTCGGTGCGGACTTGTTGGGCCAAAGGGCCTGTTTCCACACTGTAAGTAATCTAATCTAAACACAAGTCATAATACAGACCGCTGAGTCTGCTCAGCTATTTAATATGATTAGAACTAACCCTGGTTTAAACTCCACTTTCTCATCCATTCCTCATATTCCTTGACTTCCCAAGAGATCAAATATCTCTCTCTTAGACTTAGATAGGTTCAACAATGGAAACCTATAAACATCTAAGGTAGAGAATTTCAAAAGATTAACAATCCTTTGGGTGAACAAATTTTTCATCTGAATGCGAAATGCCCTTTCATAATTGTGCATGCTTCCATTAGATAACTTTATATTCCTCTAAACTCCACAGTGCACAAGCTCAATTTATTCAACTTGTTATCATAGAACAACCCTCTCATCCCTGATTCCAATATAATGAACCTTGTCTGCACAGACTTCAATGCAATTATATCCTTCCTTAAGTTTGGAGACTAAATCTTCATGATATTTGAGCTCTTGTCTTACCAAATCTGTGAACTATTGTAGAAGACTTCTTTATTCTTATACTCCAAATTTGTTGCATTAAAACCCAACATGCCATTTGCTTTCCTAATTGTTGATTGTACCTATTTGCTAACCATGTTTCTGGTATGGGTATACTCAATCTCTCTGAACAGAAATATGAACAAATTTCACAAATTTTACAAAGTATTCTGGGCTTTTTCTATTTACAGCATGTCATCTTAAAGATGTCCCAGTTAACTGTTTGCTTTGTTTCCTGCCTATTATTTATCCTCAAATTATACCATAAGATTACCACCAACTTCATGAGGCCCTTATCATCTGTATGAATCTTTCATGTGGCAAGTTATAAAATGCCTTTTGAAAATCAAATCTACTACATCTACTGTTTCTCTCTATTCAAATAGTCACATCCTAAAAAAAGACATTTATCAAACAATTTCTCTTTCATAAAAGCATGCTGACTTGTTTTGATCAGACTATGATTTTGCATTGCTCAACTTCCTTAATAGTAGATTCCATCATTTTCCGAACACTGATGTCAAACTGACTGACTGACTGAGGTACATAATTTTCTCTCTCAGTCCTTTCTTGTTACATTTTCTAATATCCAATCTGCTGGATTTTGTTCTAAAATCATGAACTTTTGGGAAATCTTAGCCAATATATCCATTATCTTTGTTGCTATGTCTTTTAGATCATGAGGATATACGGTATCAGGTCCTGGGGATTTACTAGCTTTTAGTCACTTCAGGTTTCTCCAGTACTTCTTCTCTACTGATAATAATTACCTTAACTTCCTCACTCATCTTAGCCCCTAGGTTACTCTTTATTTACTGGAATGTAACTTACATTTTCTAATGTAAAAACAGACAAAATGCTTGTTCAATGGTCTTTACTATTAGCTAATGCATCATGATAACATTTCCTGTCTCTGCCTCTAAAGAAGGAAAGTTTACTGATAGATAGAATGTATTTTGTTTTGTACCAGACTATCCTCACGATACATGTTCAATCTGTTTTTACTAAAGTTACTCTCATTTTGTTCTCCTCCCTCAATTCAAGATGACACTTTTTTTTACAGTTTATGCTGACGTTTAATATAACTCCACAATTCTGGTTCAGGTGAATCGTTTTTCACCTCTCCAGTGCTTCACTCACTTTCTCCTGGCTCAGTATTTTCTGGTGCTCTTAGTTTATATTGGCAGTCTTTTACCGTTAGTCCAAGTTATTGCTTTTCACTTCATTCGACTTTAGTTATACTAACACATTTCATCTCTCCTGCCTACAGATCACTGATATATTTCCAGATTCGCTGTGCAGGTTTCTTGATTGATCTGTTTGCTCCCTTCATGCCAGGATTTTTTAACTTTCCTTCCCTGATGGTGCTCTCTTCTTGCCTATCCCTCTCCTTATTACTTCTTTCTCCAGCTCCATGCCTGGCCCTCCATGCTATGTGGGTGTGAGTTCCTGTTTCTTAAATCTAGTTGCAGAAATTTGTACCCCTGGAGTATTTCAAAGGACCAGGAGTGGAAATGGTTCTAAGGTATAAGTTGACAGCTTCACATGAAGTTTCAAAATGCACATCATCTATGTCTATGACATATCAACATACTAATGGTGACCCCTGGACCACTTAGCTCATCTTCACTCCTACCATCACTTCCCTAACAAATGCCCACTGTTTTTCTTTCTACACAAATGAATTAATCAACTGATCATGTGGAGGATAATCACTGACATGAACTGATGTTCTCATGTCGTGATTACTCCATCACTTCATGTACATCAAGACTTTATTGTGAATTCCCCGTTTTCTATCTTATTAGCAACTTTTCATAAACAAGTTTATTGAACCCTTTCTGAAAATCAAGCCATGTCACTTGATTTTCCATAACCCTCTGAAATGTGCTACCCTTAAAAATGCTCAGGGAATATCTTTCTTCTGAAGTCAAATTTGGGTTGGAATACTCCCAACATAGTCTTTGGAGAAAACATAGAACCAGTAACTGGTTGAGAATCCAAAAGATGAGGAATCAGTTTAGCCAAGATTCTTTAACTGTGCCATGTTAACACACCACCTTTGGGTTCCCTGGTCATTCAGGGAGAGTAAGTGGGCTAATACACTGGATCTATAAAAGGAAGAATCGTGCAATAAAAGAAACTCCAGCAGAGATTACCTTAGCTCAAATGTTTGCAGTTCCAGCAGTCACTGTATTGGAGAGAAGAGCTGGGAAAACTGCTTCCCGAGTTCTTACATGTCTACATGGAGGTCTTTCTGAGGGATCTGCTGCATTCCAGTTTGGTGACTGTTTCCAGTTTCCCCCAAGACAGGAAAAAGAGAACAGCGTCTCCAACGACACATGTCTATCTGGCCCACAGGGAAGAAGATCCTATTCCAAAAGACTGCAGATGTCAGCAGTGAACCAACCCAACAGCCTGAGCCTCTTCCACTATTGATGCTCAGATATGCTGAATGAACCTGTAGACATATATAAGGGATTTTACCTGGCTGGATCTCAATGTCCTTCTCCTCTGCCCCATACAGTGGTTTACAGCTGAGATAGCTGCTCGCATTGCTGATCTTGGACTTACTACTCTTGTTTCTCCTCAGGGGTTCAAAGTAGAGGTATTAGCCAATCCCATGTTGTGGTCAAAACTGGAAGCAGGGAAGTGCAGATGAAGATCAGAAAAGTATTAACTAGGCAAAGTACTTTCCAATGAGTCAGCAATCAATTGTCAAGCATCTTCTCAGAAAAGTGCCTTGAAAAGCCTCCTCTCACCTGGTCATGACTGGAGCTCTGATGAAATGTTTCCCATTTTTGTCGGTTTCACCGAAGAAGATTTCCCCACTATGCACTCACTCCAGTGACTTTGGTGAGTATCTGACAGTTGGAAAACAACTGCCCTGACCGTTAAAACTAGATTCAAGAGTTAAAACAGCACTTAGTTACCTATTACGTTGCATGTTGCATATTGACAGTTGTTTGTTGGGGGCTGAATCATCACCTGCCTTCAAACTTGCCTGGATGAAACCCAGACGTGGGTAGGATGATGTTGGGATCATGACCTGACAGGGGTTTTAAACTGCCCAAATGCTACCAGATCCACTTCACTCTCCCTGGGAAAATCCTCCACCCCCCAACACTGCTGAACAGTTATTATACAGATAGTTCTCAGATATACTTGTGATAACTGATTCTAACTATTTACAGGTAAAAAGTTTTAAAGTACCAGAAGATGCATTTTTATCATTGTTTTAAAAAAGTCCTATGTAGTCTTGCCCAATGTGCTGGTAAGTGTTACAGTTACCTTCCTCCGCAAACTTTGCATGCATGATTCATATTACTGGAAGTGATCCATCATTTTCTCTCTACTTTTTAAATAAATATTTTATTTAAACTATCATGGGCATCAGGCACTTACTTGGATTACAGTATAAGTAATCAGTATATAAGAGAATTACAGCATACTTATGAAACCACTATAATGTGTTGCAGCTTGTAGATTTCCATTTGTTTTTATTCGTTGTAAAACTGTAATCATATTTTATCATTAAAATAGTAAAATCCTTCAATTTCAAAATAATTCTGTCTTGTACAGGAAATTGCTGACTAAAATCAAAGGAACCTTTTGAATATTCCATTAATGAATGGCCTGAATAAAAAGTTGCTTGCTTATGCAGTACATGCTATGGCATTGTGCCATTAATTAAAGAACAGTGTCCTACCACCACATCAATCATCTTTAATATGAATGCTGTTCCGTTCAGTTCACAAATGTCCTTGAGAGAAGGGTATCTGCTGTCCTTTACTTTATATGGGCAGACCTCTATGTGATGCTCCAGGTCCACAGTAACATGGTTGATTCTTAAACTGTGATGTAGTCTAGCACATAGTTATATATAGTAGGGTACTCAGACCATCTTCACAATGATAAATTCAAGATGAACAATGAATGCTGAACATCCCAGCGAAGCCAAATCCCATGAATAAGAAAAAAATGAACAACTCCCAATCAAAGCTAAAGATTCTGCACCTTTCTGCTTTTCTTCAGTGGAATGAACCGGTCAAAAAATCTAGAAGAATGAAACTAGTACAGAACAGTAAATCCTTGTTAATTCACAATGTAATATCTTCTAATGTCTGGTGTCGTAATATAGTCAGCACAAGTCAGGACTGATTTTCACAGATCTGTATCCCAAGTTTGGAAAGATATAAACAACTGTTCAAATGGTGAATGTGTTGAAAAAGCCTAAATTTCACCTAATATACTTTGTTTACCTAAATTCTTTACAGAAAGGTTGCTTTTTTGCTCCTTAAATGGAGCTGTTTACTTGTATGAAGAGTGATTTTCCTTGGAGCCAAAACTGTGATGAGTAAAACTGGAACAACCCACCACACCCACCAACCTTATAGTCAGTGAACCAGATCACAAACGCTTCCTTCACAACACCTTCCAAACCCATGGCCTTGTCCTGGAAAGACAAGGGTAGCAAATGCATAATCTAACATCTGGAAGTTTCCTACACATTATATCCATCCTGACTTAGAAAAACATCATCACTCCCTCACAGTCAGTGAGTCACACAGCTTAAATCCTGTCGCAGATTGTGGGTGTTCAAGAAGGCAACTGATCACCACCTTTGTAAGGAATAAATGCTGAATTTGCCAGCAATGATCATATCCCATAAAAATGAAATTTGGTCCCATCGAGTTTGAGGTCCTCATCTTGTTTAACTTGCTTATATACATTCCACTCAACCATAAAGTCAAGAATTCAAGCTTCATTTATATTATTTCATATTCCAGATGATACTGTTATACTATGAAATTGCTGATATTCAGTGTTTGTCCATTCATCTGGCTGTCAAAGACCCGATGAAAAGAATAAGGATTTCTTGAATCTTCCCTTTACTGACACCACCAACAATTCATTAACTTTTTACCCTACAATGGGAGTATTCTAAGTTGCTAAGAAAAAGACAAAGACACTTTTTGTTTATTCTGTGCATTAGTTTTAAACAATCCTCAAAGACATTTACAAATAATTTTATCCTGAAATCATTAGTCAAGAACTTTAGTGAACAAAATGTATAAGTGTGCGTCAAGAACAGAGCAGGGATCAAACTGAACTTTTATGTTTTCCTTATTAAAGGAAATCCACAAACATTAAATTCTTTCAGTTTCAAAATCTGTTCTTTAAAACTCTTCAGGGATATGGATTTACATGTTTATCTGAAAACATATGATTCTTCTGGCATATGCTAAAAGGTTAACAACAATCCCACGCTCCTCCAAGTGGGCTGTTTTTCTTTACACAGGTGTCACGTTAATGTTACCATCACAAATGGAATGTCAGCACAAAATCAGCCAGTAGTATTTCACAATTACAGTAAACAGTTTGGGGCCTGGTCAGTCGATTAGAGGATGTTGACTAAGTACAGTTAGTCTTTATTACTTCTAGTCCCACACCTTCAAGTCCAGTGACTACAAAGAACCAGACAGGCTCTGCTCTCCCCACAGCATACGCCAGAGAATAGCATCTCCCTAGTTTGCTGCAAGGAAATATTCCAAAAATATGTGCTCACACTGATGTACAGACACAGCCGTTAGCTCTGTGGACAACCATTACACCAGGAGCATGCAGGAAGGACAGCAGGATCTGCCTATTGCATTAATAGCTGATTCAAATTAGACTGGAGAAATGGGCAGTAGTCAGAAGGGCTAAATGGATGGCAGTGAAAGGAATAACATAAGAGTGAATGTCAGTAACGGGGAGACAAGGAGCATGTTAATAGCAAGGAAAGGGCTAGAATCAGCGGCAATTTTTTAAGAGAAAGGTAGAAGTGGAGAATGATGTTTTATCGCATTATCCAAATAATAAGGGAGAGGGTAGGTGCTAGAATGAACTCTGGAGGCACACTACAGGATATGAGCATGAATAGACAGAGTGGAATGGGAGTATTAGCAGAAGAGGCTGGAGTAGATGTAGATTGCCCGGGTCAATTGCTTGGTAGACAGGAGGTGGGGAGAGAGGGAGTGAGAGACAAAGGAATGGCAGTACAAAGTGAGACAACTGGAAGAGAAGCAAGGCTCTGAGTGGAAAGATGGGTAGTTGAATGGGTTTCAGTATTTCTGTGAAGCTTGAATAATGTACTGTCATGAATTAAAGGGAGGATTGGGGGAAGGAGGCTGAGTGCAGGAAAGTCACAGTCTGGATGGACTTGCAAAAATCCAAATTCATTGTTTTCTTTTGCAACTAATTAGCTATTTATCAATGAGGCACAAAGTGGCTAAAGATGAACAGAACACATATTTTGATGCAGAATACCAGTTTTTTTCAAATGATTTGCTTAATAAATCCACTAATTTCACAACCCCATTCTTTGGATTTCACTATTAACTTTTTATGCACTTTTTTTTCCCTTTCCATTGCAGATGAAAGAATGTTTTTCAAGTCCATCATTTCTGTTACAGCAATGCCAATGTAACTATGATTCCACATGTCATAGACTCATAGAGATGTACAGCATGGAAGCAGATCCTGCGGTCCAACCTGTCCATGCCGACCAGATATCCCAACCCAATCTAATCCCACTTGCCAGCACCCGGCCCATATCCTCCAAACCCCTCCTATTCATATAACCATCCAAATGCCTCTTAAATGTTGCAATTGTACCAGCCTCCACCACATCCTCTGGCAGCTCATTCCATACACGTACCACCCTCTGCGTGAAAAAGTTGCCCCTTACGTCTCTTTTATATCTTTCCCCTCTCACCCTAAACCTATGCCC
>NC_057715.1:56066716-56093875 GCF_004010195.1 Chiloscyllium plagiosum
TCTCCTATGGAGAACCTTTTCAAACGCTTTATTGAAGCCTAGATTGATCACGTCCACCGCTCTGCCCCCATCAATCTTCTTTGTTACTCCTTCAAAAAAACTCAATCAAGTCTGTGAGACATGCTTTCCCACGCACAAAGCCATGTTGACTATCCCGAATCAGTCCTTGCTTTTCCAAATACATGTACATCCTGTCCCTCAGGATTCCCTCCAACAACTTGCCCACCACCGAGGTCAGGCTCACTGGTCTATAGTTCCCTGGCTTGTCCTTACCACCCTCCTTAAACAGTGGCACCACGTTTGCCAACCTCCAGCCTTCTGGCACCTCACCTGTGACTATCGATGATACAAATATCTCAGCAAGATGCCCAGCAATCACTTCTCTAGCTTCCCACAGTTCTTGGGTACACCTGATCACGGTCCTGGGGATTTATCCACCTTTAACCATTTCAAGACATCCAGCACTTCCTCCTCTGTAATTTGGACATTTTGCAAGATGTCACCATCTATTTCCCGACAGTCTATATCTTCCATATCCTTTTCCACAGTAAATACTGATGCTGTCTGATTGGTTTTGGATTGACAGCTTCTGCGAGGCTGTGTCAGCCTATTTGATGTGATTGATTGGCTTTTGTTAGTGTTATGGTTTGGTATTTGTTGAACTCCTTGACATTTCTAGGTACCACTCATTTTGTTCCTCTCCTCAGTTTATCTTGTAGAAAGAAGCAGCACTTAATGAGGACATTCAGTCAACTTGCTTCTGCTGAGGACTACCAATTACAGGTACATAATCCTTTATTCAAAATTCCGAAATCTGAAAAGCTTAGAAACCCAAATTTTTTTTCGTGGAGTTTGGAGCGTCATTTTGGCATGTGAACAGATGACCCAACTCCACACCCCTACAGATACCTGTAATCTACCTGTTCAGAAAAGTTGATACCTCTAAAGCAAATGGGACTTGATTTCAGTCCTAGGAGTAAGCGAGGACTGCAGATGCTGGAGAGTTAGAGTCTCTCCAAAGTCCCCTCAAAAAAGGCTAGGGGGAGATGTGTTCCAACATTCCTGATGAAGGGCTTATGCCGGAAACATCAACTCTCCTCCTCTTCAGATGCTGCCTGACCTGCTGTGCTTTTCCAGTGTCACACTTTTCAACTTGAATTCAAGCCTTCTGGCTCAGAAGTAGGGACACTACCATTGTGGCACAAGACATTAGCTTAGCAACCCAAATCCTTAAGTATAAACCAAAGTTCCTTTGGAAAGTGACGAACGAAACTCCTCCCACCACCCTCTCAGGTACAAACATCCCAGAGCATAACAACGCAGCGTGAAAAACGTTCACGTATCTCCCCCTAGCCTTTTTTGAAGGGATTTCTTAATATGTTTTCTGTGTCCTCAGGTGACTGACCCGTTGCTATTGGGAACAGCTTCTCCTTCCCAATATTATCCAACCCTTTGCAACAGCTCTTGTTCAAATCTCCAAATCTGCTTTCCTCTAAGGAGAGGGATACACCTTGCTCCCGAATTGATGCAAAGGAAGCTGTGATGATAACTTATGAGAAATAGTAAAGACGGTTTGACCTGTCCGGGCTGAACCCAGATCCAGCTGCTGGGATGTGTGACCACCAGGAAACCCGGGTAACCACAACAAACCAGCTTCTATGACATGGCTGATTTCTCAGGATGAGAATCTGAAGCCAGTCAGAGCTGTAAGAGCTCCTGAAAAAGCGGCAACTGTTTAAGACCACAGATTCAATTTTTTTTTTGCAATCTTCAACACTTAGGCTCGATTGCAAAGGATGTCATCGTCCTGGAAACATGAAAACTGGTCTGAAAACTGAATAAACCTTTCAGCAATCAAAGAACTTCTGGGAAATGAGAGACAGGAGTAGTCGAATCGCTCGAGCAGTGATCTGCTTATCGGGGTCGGAGTACTTTCTGGCGCGGAAAGCAGCCCCCTTCAACACGCGAGTGAATTCCACTAGCTCCTGGCCGGGCTCGGTCTATCCCTGCCGGCTCGGAACTGGCCTGGAGTTGTCCCTGACAGCCAGGTCACCAAGCAGATTTCACCCAGGCTCACAGTTGGAGGAAGGAAGGTGAAAATGGGCGACTGTCGGAGACTCACAAAGGTGGCTGAAGAAAAATAAATGATCTGAAAGAAGGAGGAGATCTCCTGTAGCTCGGGCACAAGGTGTTAGCTTAAATCTTAATTGAATTCAAATAAAGAATAATCTTACCCACCGCGGAGTGACGCCCTGACCCTGTATGAGAAGAGAATATAAGACCACAGTGCACGCAATGTGCTCTCTTCTCTTTCCCTTTCACCAAACACACCTCAGTGAAGCATAACTGGGCTATTCGTGGCCATGATTAATTCCCAGCCGGGTTAAACAGCACACACAGCAAACGTACAGTGAGGACACAACGCTGTACCTGACCTCTCTCAATCTTTGCCTCACCTCAAACCACGGACATCGGACCTCAGAAACGGAAACAGCTACAGTTCAAACTTGCAACCAAAGTTGTTTCAATCTGAAGATGAAATAGTCAAAAGTACCGAACGTGACATTATTTTAACAGCTGGCCATTCTCGGTTGCAAAGTATGGAACTTATTTTTATACACATTTTTTTTGACTTGGTTGAGAATTCATTCTCTTCGTCTTTTCTATGATCTGTCAGGATTAGTTTATTCCGGAGATATTGGTTTAAATGAATACTTTGCTGTTATAGCAACTAGACGAAAGCGCATTCCCGCACGCAACTCTTGAAGTGACACAATGAAATATTCATGCAGAAACTAAAAGGATGAAACAGCGGGACACAAGATACCTGGGCTCGCTTTTCAAACGGCCTGCTCCCACTTGCAGTGCTGTGGCTTTTGTTCAGACTCCAGCAGGTGCACCGACTTTCATTCTTTCTCTCCTCTGAGATTTATGGTGAGAGGATGTTCAGCCCTCTCTCTGTTTTGTACAACTGGGGATCCGGCTGGTTTCTCTCCCGTCAATATGCTCTCTTTACTCCCAGCCTGCAGAGATGTTTGTTTTCGTGTAGCTGCGAGAACTGCTCCATACAGCTGTGTGTACCTCCCTTTTAGTCGCTACTCACCAAACCCTCAGCACAAGTTCCTGGGAAAGTTTTTTTTTGCTGAACTTTCCCTAACTCTCGCTGCGCTGGATGTTTGTTCGTCACGTGGGTCCAGACGACGTCCGACGTTCACATCAGCCCAGCTCTTATCGGTCCCTTCCCCCCTCCCCTCCCCAATCAAACAACACCACAATGTAAACTATTATAACATTTTAAAGCTAAGTAGTGCCAATTAGATTTTTTTACTAAGTGGTATAATACCGCTATGAGCCTGGGTTCAAGACAGGCTGAGGAGAAGGCAAACTGAAGAACTGTCTTCAAGCTGAGACCTCACAGTAATATTATTTACTATACAGTAATATTAATACTATGATGCATGGAAATCATACATATGCCAGACTCAGAGTTACATTATGTAGGGATTAATCTATCGTCTTCACCTGTCCATGTCCACATGAATCTTTTAGTCTAGATTGTTGTTTGTGGCTTCCAGAGAGTGCAATGTGTTCTAACTCTGCCACACTGCTCTATTTATACTCAGTGATGTGCAGCGCTAGAGCCACACAGTTGTCCCAGGGTCGTGAAGCCCTCGTCCACATTTTGTTAATTATAGTGAAATTTTAAAAAGGCTGTCCAAAAGCTTCACCAGACACTTGGACGGATTCATTTCCAGTACCTGCAGCATCATAAGTTGTTTGCAGATCTAGTGAACTACAAACTACTGCAACAATATGCAATAATATTATACTCGTTACCCCTGATGGTTTGACAACCACACTGAAGGTTGCTCAAATGCACATCCTGCATGCTGGCCTCCATCTGTCAACATTTCTTTCACAGAACTTCTAAAATCAAAAGCTTCAAGACAGTTGAGAAGATCTGAAATATTTACAGTGCTAGTGACAAGTGGAAAGGTAGACCATATTTATCCAGGTCAGGTGATCTCAAATTGTGGGATTGTACTGAGTCAGACTGATTTAGTGAATGTGTGAAAGTACAGTTTGTTTCCGCTCTAGCACAAAGCAAAATCCATGAGATCAAGAAGTGCACAGATCTAAATCAATAAAATTACTATTCAAATTGCCATATTCAAAGTCTGTTTGTGTAGACAACTAAATTTGACCAAATGATTTTAAATTATATGGGTTGTATTTGAAACATGTCTGTATACCTATTTATTGCTGTTATATTAATTAGACAAATTTGCATGAAGAATGAAAATTAATCACACTTAAGAATGTAGGAACATGCAAAGACCATTTAGATAATCCACCATGTAGGTGCTGTTTCAGGTAAATTTGACCATTGTTCATATTTTCCCAAGCTCCATTCCATAAAAAAGACATATTTCCTTCAGTCATTATTTATTCCAATTTGCCACCTTGATATGGTGTAAAGACATGCGTGGTCTCTTGAGTGAATTTTTCGGGAGTTCTGTGCTCTTAGTAGGGTCACCCATGTGACAAGGTCAGGGTGAGATGCCAGATAAAGTCTGGCCCAAAAGGTTGCCCATGCAGAAGAGGCAAAGGAAGACTGTGCATCTCACATGCTACAAAGGTGTCAGAAGGCTTCAGCAGTGAGGAGGTCTTAGTCATTATGGCTTGACAAGTTACCAAAATGTGATCACTGACCTGTTAAAATTGTGTGGATAATGATGGCTACCCCAACGTCCCCATGTTAAACAAAGTCACGAGCAAGCTTCTAATGAGATCTATTTGTCATTTGAATTTGGCAATGGGGACAAGGTTGTAAACCTGGGAGCCGCTACTCAAGAATTTCCACATGGGTAACAGATGCATCAGGTCATTAGAGGCATGTACTGGGACAGAGTCTTTGGGCAATTGCATTTATAACTGTATATCCTCTTCAGAATATCCTCTGTTCATGCCAAGGGGGAAGGGGCTACAAAAGAGGCATGTCCAACTTTCTCCTGGTTGGGAAATCACACCCCATGGGATCATCATCATCTTGGTGGTCAAATAAAGAAAAGTTAACACATTGCAATTTGGAACATTACAAAGCTCAAGGCAAGTCTCAAGGCTGGCATGATGGAAAAAAAGACAGCATACAGTCATAGAGACATAGAGATATATACAGTATGGAAACAGACACTTTGATCCAACTTATCCATGCTGACCAGTTAGCCTAACCTAATCTATTCCCATTTACCAGCTGTTGGCCCATATCCCTCTAAACTCTTCCTATTCATATAATCATCCAGATGCCTTTTAAATGTTGTAATTGTACCAGCCTCCACACTTCTTCTGGCAGCTCATTCTATACACGCACCACCCATTGCATGAAAAAGTAGCTCCTTAGGTCCCTTTTAAATTTTTCCCCTCTCACCCTAAACCTATGCCCTCTAGTTCTGGATCCACCACCCAAAGAAAAGATTTTATCTATTTACCATATCCATGCCCCTTATCATTTTATAAACCTCTACAAGGTCATCAATTAGCCTCCAATGCTCCAGCAAAAACACCTCCAGCCTATTCAGCTTCTCCCTATAGCTCAAATCCTCCAACCCTGGAAACATACTTGAAAGAGTTCAGAAAATATTTACAAGTTTCACAATATTCTTCCAATAGGAAGAAGACCAGAATTGCGCACAATATTCCAAAAGTGGTTGAACCAATGTCCTGTACAGCCGCAACATGACCTCCCAACTCCTATACTCAGTGCTCTGAACAATAAAGGAAAGCATACCAAATACCTTCTTCACTATCCCATCTACCTGTGACTCCACTTTCAAAGAACTATGAACCTACACTCCAAGGTCTGTTTCTTCAGCAACATTCACCAGGATCTTACCATTAAGTGTGTAAGTCCTGCCCTGATTCGTCTTTCCGAAATGCAGCATCTCACATGTATCTAAATTAAACTCCATCTGCCATTCTTCAGCCCATTGGCCCATCTGATCAAGGTCTTATTGTACTCAGAGGTAATTTCCTTTGCTGTCCACTGCATCTCCAATTTTGATGTCATCTGCAAACTAACTAACTATACCTCTAATGTTCACATCCAAATCATTTATATAAATGACGAAAAGCAGTGGACCCAGCACTGATCCTTGTGGTACACCACTGGTCACAGGCCTCCTGTCTAAAAGGCAAAACCCCCCCACAACCACCCTATGTCTTCTATTTTAGACCCAGTTCTGTATCCAAATGGCTAGTTCTCCCTGTATTCCATATGATCTAATCTTGCTAACCAGTCTGCCATGAGGAACCTTGTTGAACGCCTCACTGAAGTTCATATAGATCATGTCTACCACTCTGCCCTCATCAATCCTCTTTGTTACATCTTCAAAAACACAATTAAGTTAGTGAGACATGATTTCCCACACACAAAGCCATGCTGACTATTCCTAGTCAGTCCTTGCCTTTCCAAATACATGTACATCCTGTCCCTTAGGATTCCCTCCAACAACTTGCCCACCACCGATGTCAGGCTCACTGGCTTTTCTTCACCACCTTTTCTTACTGCAATGTATAAAGCCTTGGTGTGACTGAAGTACTAAGTGCAGTTTTGGTCTCCTTGCCTAAGACCTTACCAAGTGCGTATCTAAAAAAAACTGAACTGAAGGTTCACTGGGCTCATTTCTGGGATAAGGGTCCTGCCCTTTGTGCAGTATTTTAGTAGACTGTGTTCCACACTCATTATACACAGAAGGAGGTTATTCAGCCCAAATTGAATCCTTGTTGGCTCACTAGGCCTGTGTTCCCTAGAATTTAGAATAATGAGATATTATATCATTAAAACAAAGAAGGGGTACAAAGTGATAGCTGCTGAGAGAATGTTTTCCATAATAAGGTAATCTAAAGCAAGGGATCTCAATCTCACAATAAAAGGTTGGCTATTTTGACTGAGGTGAGGAGAAGTAACTTCACTCAAAGAGTTATGAACCTTTTGAATTCTTTAACATGGAAAGCTGTGGATGCACATTCATTAATTTTGTTCAAGTCAGAGACGGACAGATTTTTGAATGCTAAGGAAATCACAAGTTCGAGGAATAGTGAAGTTAGGGCTAGCTGAGGTTGAAGATCAACCATGATCTTATTGAACTGTGAAGCAATCTTGAGCAGCTGAATGGCCTATGCCTGCTTTTATTTCTTATGGTCTTGTGTTCAATCTATGCAAGACTGCAACATGTTTGGTATTTTTTTCTCTGGTTCAACCCTGATAGATGATTTTATGACTCTTTGAAGCAACATTTCCTCTCATTACTTTTTTTCCACTTTGATATATTCCATTTTGATGTTTCACAGTGTATGTGGAGGAAATGAAGAAAATCGTATTGAATAAAATAGATCCTCCACACACCACGGTGCGGTCCTTCCTCCTCACAGGCCCCTCAGGAAGATAATTATGGTGGTTTGAAGTGAAGATGCAGTTGCTTCCAATTTATCTTGTACTGATGTTTATAACATCCAAAAGTCATAATTATGTCAGTCCTAAAGCTGTGTGTGAAGTCAGAGGGAAATAATTAATTAGCTGGAGTGTTGTGACATTTTCACATGCAATTATGAAATTATTTCTCCAATAGGTACTATGACAGAACCGTATTTTTGCTTCGGAGTGCTCTTTCTCGAGGTTGGGTCAGACCAGCAGACAGCTTGTGTGAAGCAATTATAAAACCACAGCACCACACTCTCAGGGTTGTGCCTTGACAATTCTAGCAATTGTCAGACCACATTTGGAGGATAGTGTTCAGTTCAGTGTACCTTATTTAAGAAAGAATGTTAAAGGCTCTGGACAAAGTGCAAAGGAGATTTACTAGAATGATCTTAGGAATGAGGGATTTTAAGTACAAGGAAGGATTAGAAAAATTGGGCATATCCTCCATGGAGCAGAGAAGATTAAGAGGTGATCTTATTGGTGTTCAAAGTTATGAACAACTTTGACAAAGTAGAAAACAATATTCTGTTTCCACAGCTTGGTATGTCAGTAACTAGGGGGGTCACGATTTGAAGATTGTCAGCAAGAGAGCTAAGGGTAAGGTGAAGAGAAATTTCAATACTTAGAGTTGTTAGGATTTGGAATGTGCTGCCTGGCAGAGTGGTGCGATTCCAAAGTAGGTTTCAAAAGACAACTGGATATATATATTTGAAAATGGTGAATTTAGAGGGTTACAGAGATAGGATTGGAGAACGGGACTAGCCGGGTAGTTTTTCAGGAGCCAGTACAGACACAGTGGGTCAAACTGCCTCCTTCTGTAGTATAAAATTCTGCGATTCTTTAATGTGTTGGACAACAAATTGTGAAATTGCTGATCTTGCATTCTTGTTCATAGTGCTGGAGAAACTCAACAGGTCTGGTAGCATTTGTAGATGAAGAAACAGAGTCAGTGTTTTGAATCAAATGACTTCTTCAGGTGCTGTGGAAGGTTTTGGCATAGGTTTAATTGAGGGTCATGACCTCTGCATCCATTTTGAAGCTTATCAAATTTCCTGTAAGAACTATAAATTGCTAACCAGTTTTCACTTGCAAACATAAAACCTGTCAATGTTGCCTACCACAAACAAAATACTAAAATAGCTGTTCAGTTTCTCAAAGGGAATTTATGAACTTTTGGTTTTCTTTCGATGGCTATTTTACAACAATGTACAAATAGCCTCTTGTCTTTTACACCCAGCAGGGTGAATTTGGGAACAGTGTGAGAAAAATAAAGTGAAATAGAAGAAAACATCAGAAATGGAAGCTGAGGAAAAAAGGAGCACAATCTTAAAATAGAACAAATAAAACTAAGGACAGAAATAAGTTAGAAAATAGAGCAGATTGTAAATATTCAAATTGCTTCCAGAGTCTCATGTATATTTTATTAAAACACAAAGATTGCAAAAATTGGATCATGTTATTTTACAGTGTATTACAATTTGTGGACTTGGAAAAGATAGAGGTATATGAACTGAAATTAAAAGTAAAACTGTTAATTATAATGAAAAAAATACAAAAACAATTTACTTCCTAATTTTGTTCCCATTCGTGGGAACCAGGAAGATTCCACCTTGCATCTCAGTGAGGACTCTTATATCCGTTTGAAGAGAAATGCTTGCACTTGCCCTGTTCATACATGCCTGAGATCGACTGTGGAGAATGCCATGTAGAAAAGGATTCTATGCTTTTCAAAAACTCTTAAGAATGTCTGTGAGTGAGCATAATGAATGAAGTGTTCTAATCCTTCGCTGCAGCCTATAAAATCAGGGTATAAAATCATGAGTCACACTTTTCAAAAATCAACGATTTGATAAATTCATATCTAAAGCTATTGGCTGACAATTTATCTGTGGGAGAATTTTAACCCATAGAAAAAAGTGAGAGCTGTAATGGAGAATGTTCTGATTGCAAGTAACAATGTAATAATTACCTGCCTTTTGCACATGCCTCAGATTTCCTCCCTCTTCTTAGGTGTAATTGCAGATTCAAAGGCAATTAAAACAGTGTTTATTAAACCTCCTGTACAATTCTCAGTTTGTGAGAATTAAGATGTGGCACAGTCCTCATCCAGTTGAAGTCCATCAGGGAGCAAATATTTATTGAAGCTTTGAGGAGATCTTATTTTAGTCTTGAGTTAGCATGACTTCTCCATATAGTATCTCTTTGTTGAGTCACTTGGAAAAATGGAACAGGAAAGGCAGGAGAAAATGAGCTGGGAGTTCTGAAGTGCAGAGGATGTCATTCTGAGACTGGCAGTAGCCCAATTAGTTAGTTTAGGTTTAGATTTATTGTCACATGTATACAAAAATACAGTGGTGTTTTTCGTGTGTTAAATGCAAAGTATCACCATACTCTGGCGCCACATTGAAACACTGAATATAATATGAATGAGCAGTGCTTTAAACAATGGTTCCTGTGGAAAAAGGTAATCACTGATATGTTTAGTTAGTTGAAACAGACCGGCAGATGCAGTCAATTGATAAAACAGAAACAGTTATGGGAATTAAAATGACGACTACAAATTTAATTCACACAGAGTTACACAAAACAGAAACTGGTTTTCTAGATATTGTTGAAAAGAGACATGTTAATGAAGCTTTTCATGCAGTAGTCATTAGGACAAATGTAAAGAGCTAAATTTCAAATAATTGCAATAATTTATACTCTAGGAGTAAGAATAGTATTGATTTGTTGGCAAGTTCTGATTGGTCAAGGCATTGCTTTAGAGGAAACACTTGGGTGCCTTAGGCTCCCAAATAATTTTAAAATGCACAAGGCTTGAAAATCTGCCTTTTGTTTGCAGAGATTGGATCCCTAAGAATGAATGGCACCATTCCAAAATTTAAATGAAGTGCCTTACAACAACTTATGCCAGGTTCCCATACAATTCTTGGGAACCTGACAGAACTTGGGTTTGGCAACATGGTTATCATGAAGACTGGATCCCATTGGAAGTACCAATATGGATAAGATACTGAGAATATCCTCTCAAACAAATGCTGGATAATTCTCCAGTCCTTACCATTTGCCCAGATCAATTATGCAAGAAGATAATGTTACCAGTAATGTGACCTGAATATTGTAGACATAATGACATAATTGAATCTGATGATCATACAACTGCTTTGTAAACGATCACCGTGTTCTATGTATTATTACAGGATGGCAAGTCTAACATGAAAATGTGTGACCTCAAGCATTAGGTGGCAGTAGTAACAGAGGACATTAAGTAGGGGAGCTCAAGTAGTCAAATGGACCTTTTTTAGTGGGAAAGGTATCTTAGTTAGAAATAGGTCTGCTGGAAAGAGAGACAGACAAAGGATTTCTTTAACCCAATGTGAACTACAGGTTTAATTCCATATAAATACTGTTTCTTAGTTTAACTTTAATTTTCTTTTGTGTTTGTAAAGCCCAAATGCCAGTGAAATAAAGAAACTTTGCTTCATGATTTTCAGACTGTCTACAAGCTCCAATTTTGTGTTACACAGGTATGTAGAACTTTAGCTACTAGAATAGATAGGAGAAGCTGGAGTTATGTTTCTTAGAGAAAAGTAGGTTGAGAGGAGATTTGAACAAGCTGATGCTGCTGAAACTCACGTTCATGTCTTTGCCTTCCCCCTGTCCTGACAACTTTCATACACTTCTGACTAGTCTCCCAAATTCTAAAAGACTGTAAGAACAAAAGGTCCATTAGATGTGCTCTGCCATTCAATACAATCATGGCTGATCTGGTAATCCTCAACTCCATTTTCCTGCCTTAACATCATAACCACTGACTCCCTTATTGATTAAAAATGTGTGTAAGTCACCTTTGAATATTCTTAATGACCTGGCTTCAACAGTCCTCTGTAGTAACAAATTCCACAGTTGCACAACTTTCTGAGAAAGGAAATTCTACCTCATCTCAGTCCTAAAGGGGTGACCTCTTATTCTGAGAGACTTGCCCCGACCCTAGATCTTCCTACAAAGAGAAACAACCTTTCCATTTCTACCCTATCAAACTCCCAATGAATTTAATATGTTTCAATAAAGTCTCCTTTCATTCTTTTAAACTCCAATGGGTATATACCCAAGCTTTTCTTCAGAGATGGATCAGCCTTTGCTGGACTGCCCCTAATGTCTTGGATAAGAGGATCATAACTGTTCATGGTGTTTTAGGTGTGGTTTGAGTAGTTTTAGCAATACTTTATACTCCAGTCCCTTTGAAATAAAGACCTTTCCCTTCCCTATATCTGTTTCACATAGAATAAGAGTTTTACAGCATGGAAATAAGCCCTTTGGTCCACTCTGTCCATGATGCTCATCACCCATCCATCTATTCTAATTCCATTTTCCAGTAGCTGACCAGTAGCCTTGTATGCTATGGCATCTCAAGTGGTCATCTAAATACTTCTTTCATATTAAGGGTTCACACCTTTATCACCCTTTTAGGCAGTGAGTTCCAGCTACCCACCACCCTTTGGGTGAAAAATATTTCCTCAGATTCCTTCTAAATCTCCCTAAAATTGTGCCTCTGATTGTTGACCTCTCTACTAAGGGAAAGGTTTCTCTGTCTTTACCCTGTCTATGCTTCTCAGAACATTGCAAATCTCAATCCGATCCGCCTTCAGCCTTCTCTACTCCAAAGAAAATAATCTACACCCTTCTAGTCTCTTTTTCAAAGCTGAATCATTCCAATCTAGGTAACATCCTGGTGAATCTCTTCTGCATCCTCTCTCCTGCAATTACATCTTTCCTATAGTGTGGTGACCAGAACCGCGCACAGTAGTCCAGCTATGGCCTCGCTAGCTCTATCATAATCTCCCTGTTCTTGTATTCAATGCCTGATTAATAAAGTCAAGTATCCCATTTGTCTCTTAACTACCTTTACTACATGTCTTGCTGCGTCAAGGATACATGGACATGCACAGCAAGATCCCTCTGATTCTCTGTACTTTCAATGGTGCTACCATTCAATGTGTACTGCCTTGTTCTGTTGGTCCTCCCAAAATGCATTACCTGTACTTGCCAAGGTTAAATTCTATTTGCTTCTGTTAAGCCCATCTGACCAGTCTGTCCATACCATCCTGTAGGCTAAGGCTTTCCTCATCACTACTTATCTAACCAATTTTCATGTCATCTACAAACTTGCTGATCATATCACCAAATTCCTCCATACCCACATCAATGTACACAACAAACAGCAAAGGACTAGCACTGAAGCCTCTGGCATACCACAGGCTTCTGATCCCAAAATCTTCCTTTCACCCTTGTTTCCTGCCATGAAGCCAATTTTGGACGCAATTTGTCAAATATCCCTGCCATGACAGACCTTGGCACAGAGCTTACTGGAGTCTAGATTAGACTGGAGCTGGAAAAGCACAGCAGGTCAGGCAGCATCCGAGGAGCAGGAAAATTGACGTTTCTGGTAAAGGTCCTTCATTAGGAAAGGCTCCTGATGAAGGGCTTTTGCCCAAAATGTCGATTTTCCTGCTCCCTGGATGCTGCCTGACCTGCTGTGCATTTCCAGCACCACTCTAATCTTGACTCTGATCTCCAGCATCTGTAGTCCTCACTTTTGCCACAGAGCTTACTGGAGGCCATATTAATGGTACTATCCTCAATTACTCACCGGGTCATCTTGAAAATTTAAATTTGTTAGACATAATCTCCCCTTGACAAAGCCATACTGACTAACTTGGATCCATACTTTTTTGTGATCTATGCACTAAGATGCACGGATGACACTGAGCTGCAGTTTTCTGCAGTCTGTCTCCATTTACATAAAACAGGTCATCTATTCGTCCTGTCAAACTGCATAGTCTTACATTATCCTACATTCTATTTCATCTGCCAAGGTTTTGCCCACTCATTAATCTGTCTATATCCCTCTGTTGACTCTTTGTCCCATCTTCCCATTTGTGCTTTCTCATCTATTTTTGTGACAGGCACAACTTCATAGAATTCCTACAGTGTGAAAGCAGGCAATATTTGTAAATTTATAGACATGGGGTCCTCTAACCCACTTACAGCCAAGATGTGGTGTCTTCTGATTGGCACACAGTGAAACATTGAAATATGGCAGAGGGACCGCGACAGAGAAAGCAGGACAGCAGAGCTGAAAATGTGTTGCTGGAAAAGCGCAGCAGGTCAGGCAGCATCCAGGGAACAGGAGAATCGACGTTTCTGGCATAAGCCCTTCTTCAGGAAGAAGGGCTTATGCCCGAAACGTTGATTCTCCTGTTCCCTGGATGCTGCCTGACCTGCTGCGCTTTTCCAGCAACACATTTTCAGCTCTGATCTCCAGCATCTGCAGACCTCACTTTCTCCTCAAAGCAGGAGAGCAGACAAGTTCTCTCACAGAGCAGGATGTCCTCAAGGAGGAGAAGCTCCAGAGACAGGTGAACGTCTTGTGCTCGCAGTGGGGTAAAGACAATACCTCACCAACCTTGATCCACCTTGGCCTCCTGTCCCTCTCTCCTCCAGCAGCTGGTACTGTACTACCTGATCTTGTTTAGTTTTCTCACTCTTTGTACAGATCAATGAAAACCCCTACAAGATACCCAAGATCAAGCACTGACTTTCTGTTGATGCTTCCAAAAGGTGTTCAATTAAGTACAGGAGCACAGCACTCACTTCCTTTAGGTAATATCATCAAAGAATTTCTGAAATAAATGTTGCTAAATGTCTGTGAAGTCTTGACAAAGTTTACCAGAATGTATCCTGATGTCTTTCAAGGGTACTCGTCATAGCTCCACTGGCAAGTGAACATGAAATAATAAGTATCCCTATAATTGGAACTTGAAATCAATATCAATATATATTTACTCACAAATAGCCAGCCACTAATAGAATATTGCAATAGAAGAAATGCTAGTCACCAAAGTTCCATACAGCCTCCTTAATGAACATTTCAAGTGGCAAACAGCACCTTAATTAGTCTCCAGGCAACTGTTCCTAATGTCAACTTCAATTTCTTTACCATTGAAGATGAGTTCTTTTGCAGGCTAACTTCACATTTCAGTTCAAGGCCCCAACTAAGCTGTTTGGAAATTGCTAGTATCTGAAAAAGGCAGTCAAAAGCATTCCTTTGTACATTTTACTATTCTAACTGACAGCTTTCAATACCATTGGGAATGATGGAAGGACATTGCTCCCACTTTCCATTCTTAAAGCATACATTAATATAACATCAGAAACTGTGAAGTATTTGTAGTAATTATTTTTAAATCTAGGCCTAAATTCAAAGTACTATTTAGATTAGATTACTTACAATGTGGAAACAGGCCCTTCGGCCCAACAAGTCCACACCGACCCACCGAAGCGCAACCCACCCATACCCCTACATTTACCCCTTTAACCTAACACTACGGGCAATTTAGCACAGCCAATTCACCTGACCCGCACATCTTTGTGACTGTGGGAGAAAACCGGAGCACCCAGAGGAAACCCACGCAGACATGGGGAGAATGTGCAAACTCCACACAGTCAGTCGCCTGAGTCGGGAATTATTATTTTCCTTAAACTCAAATACATCTACAGGGCCTGTAGCATTTGATTTGCCTCATTTTGTCACAGTGACTACTACCCAGTGGCTCTGACCTGCATATTATGAAGTGCTTCGAGAAATTAGTCATGGCTCACATCAACTCCAGCCTAGCAAATTGCCTTTATCCTTTGCAATTTGCCTATTGGTGCAACAGGTCCACAGCAGATGCCATTTTCCTGGCCCTACACTCATCCCTGGAATATCTGGATGACAAGGAGACCTACATCAGGCTCTGACCTTTTGACTAGTTTTCTGCTTCAACACCATAATTCCAAACAAACACATCCCAAAACTCCAAGACCTAGGGCTCAGTTACCCCTCTGTAACTTGATCTTCAATTTCCTGACCCATAGACTGCATTCAGTAAGACTAAGCAACAATCCCTCCTCCATCATAATCCTCAACATCAATGCCCTGCAAGGCTGTGTACTCAGCCCCATACTATTAGTCTTTACGTACTTATGGCTGTTTGGCCAAACTCCTCCCAATTCAATTTACACGTTTGCTGATGACACCACCATTGTAGGTCAGATCTCGAATGATGAGACAGAATATCTGAAAGAGATTGAGTGCTTAGCAGCATGGTGTAAAGAAAACAATCTTTCCATCAACATCAGCAGAACAAAGGAGCTGGTTATTGACTTCTAGAAGCAGATTGGAGGGTACACCCCTGTCGACATCAATGATACCGAGATGGAGATGGTCAAGAGTGACACGTTCCTGGGAGTGATGATCACCAACAACCTGTCCTGGTCCACCCATGTTGACACGACGGTCAAGAAAGTACAACAAAGTGTCTACTTCCTCAGAAGGTTAAGGATATTCAGCAAGGACTGATAAATGCACCATAGAAAGCATACTATCTGGATGCAGCACAGCCTAAAATGGCAATAGTTCTTCCCAAAACCACAAGAAACTACAGAAAGTCATGAGCAGAGCCTAGTCCATCATGCAATCCAGCCTCCATCCAATGACTCCATTTATACTTCTTGCTGCCTCGGGAAAGAATTCTGAAATGTTAATTCTGACCTCTGTCTCTGCAGTTTTAACATTGTATTCCGCACTCTGTTCTGCTACCCTGATGTACTTTTTATGGTATGATCTACCTGTATAACATGCGAAACAGCACTTTTCACTGTATCTTAGTACATGTAACAATCAATCAATCTGGATGCAGCATCGATACAATGATATCTATGAGTTTCATCCTTGTATGAGTTTATACTGCATTTGGGAACACATTCTTCAATTTGAATTCTGAATTACTTTACCATAGCAAGGACAACAGATCCAGTCTCAAAATATAACTTGTGGCCTCAGACACAGTTAAGAAATCTATGTTCATTGAGATAAAAGGTATAAAATATAAAATGTTATATTTTAGGATTTGGGTTACAAAATAGAAGTACAGTAGATGAATATGGGTCATGTTGAGACAGTTTTATTTTCAAAACACGTAGCAAAGTATTTTAGAACAGTGATGTATGTACATTAATTTAAGTACACAGCAGAACCTCTGTAGTTTATGCTATTGAATTTAGAACAGACCAACAAGTCTTTAGTTCAGTTTTATTTTCAAAAGGGAGAACAGATTATTTTAGCAGGGGAGGCAACCTTTTAATTCAGGGGAACCAATCATCATTTTTGAAGTGTTTTCATTTGTGGAGCTCTAAGCCAGCAGTATACGATTAGAAATTTTCAAGTTCTTAGAACTGAGAAAGATTAGGCTATATCATAGTGATAAGATGATGCTGATGGACTTGTAAAGAAATTGTAAAGTTGTCTTCATAGTCCAAGGCAAAGAAACTGGAAGGAGCCTTTTAAAATAAACTTAGAGTTCAGATCGTAGTGAAATTTCTCTGGAATTTAGTATCTGTGAAATAACATTTCTGGGGAACAGGTTAAAACATTGTTTTGCTGTTTGTGTAAGATCATTCTTCTGTTTTAATATATGTATATTGCTTTGTGCTAAACTTATGTTCTGTTGTTAAAGAACATTTGTGGCCTCATATTAATCTGTTTCAATGACTAACCACCATAGAAGCCAAGGAGGAAAATTATAGTTATGATCTATCAAACCGATTTTATACTAGCATCTGACGTGTTCAGTGTTTCTTCAGCTGTGATCATATTACCTTGAGTTTGTGAGAGAAACAAATTGACCAAAGTCAATTATTAATAACGTAGTTTTTTCTTAAGTAGGAATTGTACAGCAAATTTCAGTAAACATCAGACAGATGAAGAACATTTTATTTTTCTTTAAGAGGCATTTAGCTATCAATATTTATTTGGCTTAATTTTAAAACAGTTGGAATGGTTCAATTGTTCCAGTTAAATTAATGTGTCTGGGGATGACAACATCAAAAATATGTGTTTTAAATCTTACATCTTTGAAAATACTAAGAATGTGGAAAATTGCACTTCAGACACAATGCACCCCAGTTCTCAATGTCATCCCTAAAAAAATAAAGACAAGATTTGTTTCATTAAATATATTTATGAAGATACTACTGTTTGCTTGTAATTTCAAACTTGGAACTTGAATCTGCTCTGGAAGCAAGTCCCAGGTTCATAAGGAACCGAGTTACATCCCTCCCTGTTTTACATTTCAATTTTCTTACAATTCAACTTTTCTCAGGACCTTTGCATTATTTAGCTTTTCCTGCCAGGTCATAAAGCCTTTCCTGAGTTAAATAATCAGTTTGAAAATATGTAAAACGTGAGAAAATAACATGGCATTGAGGAGACTGGAAAATCTGCGCCTTACCAGGGACTGCTTTATGTTTAAGAACCACTTTGTGTACGAATGCCCACTTTTTTATTTGACTTCTTAGATATGACTTCCAAGTCATTTTCCTACATGTGTTGTACATAACCACTGCTTTAAGTTTAACTCCAATCCATCAAATGTTTGACACTGTTGATCAGATTTTAATACTTCTCCAGGTTATTAGGAATGAAATTGTTAAGGTGGATGTTAGTCCCACTTTGGTTCACCTCAACACTATATTCCAGAAGCTATCATCCATAGTTCCGCTTTTGCTGCTGGGCCAGAGATAATGTGTCTTCCATATGGAAATGTTTTTGTATTTTGTAAACATGATGTGCTAGAAATCAGTTAAGTAATGAAGTAAGTGCAATAAACATTTAACTATAATTAGTATTTAGTTTTGTTTATATTATTCCAAACAGAGGAAACTTCGTTATGTAAGATTCTCTGGAAGCCAGACATCATTGCCAATAAAGGGAAACAAAACTGCAGCATTAATGATTTGTGAGACTCTGTTTTCAACGCAGCATTATTGACTCTTTTAGTTTTGATTATAACTGTTCCCAAACTTCAATCTGCGATCTCCTAAATTCAAGCTCTGTATGTAAAGGACTCATGTTGAGGTCCAAGCATTGCAATCCATTTCAATATTTTGATCCATTCTTTGATCTGAGCATTTCCTCTTTCAGCTTAATATTTACGTCTTTATATTATCAACAATTGAGAAGTACAATAAATTTTTTTTTTTCAAATTAGCTGAAGATGATTTTAGTTCTTCATTTGGCCTTATTTTTAAAGGACACGTACTGAACGTGCATTTTTGTCTCCACTAAAAAATGTACATTGCTGCAAAACTCTAAGGTTCTAACTGATCAATGGTCAACTTTTCTCATTTGTTCCTGGGATTTGGGCATCACTGGCTGGGCCAGCATTAATTGCCCACCCCTAGTTGCTCTTGAGAAGGTGATGATGAGTTGCCACCTTGAACCACTGCAGTCCATCTGACGTAGGCTACACTCACAATGCTGTTAGGAAGGATGTTCTGGGATTTGGGATCTTAGAGGTCCTGGCTTGGAAGGTACTGTTGAGTCTTGGTGAGTTACTGCAGTGCACTGTAGCAACATTTCACCCGAATTCTTAAAATCTTCATTCAACTAACATCATAGTCAGTCTTGACAATTCCAATGCCCTCTAGATCACTTCTAAAGTTTATTTTATTAAAATCTTTGCTCCCAATATTGTCTCTGATATGAGGCCTACTTGACAATTTCCCTTTCCACAAATACTGCTGGAATTGCTAGGTATTTAGGGCATTTTCTGTTGTCATAATCAACAATAGCAGAGGTGATCATGTAGTGGTGAAGTTACTGGATACGTTATTCATAGACCCAAGCTAGTGGTCTGGTGACATGAGTTCAAATTCCACCACTGTAGCTGGTGGAAATTAAGTTCAATGAATAAACTTGGAATTAAAAGGTAGCCTTAAGGTGATTTTTTTGCCACACCTATCTGGTTCACAAATGCTCTTTAGAGAAGGAAACCTGTCACCCTTATCTATTTTAGTCTACTTGTGACTCCAGAGCCACAGCAGTACGGTTGACTCTTAAATTACCTCGGAATTGACCAAGCAAGCCACTCAGTTGTATTAAACCACTTCAAAGTCTAATAAAAGGAATTAAACTGGTTGGATTAACTAACTTTAACCAAGGCACCAAAAACAACATTAGCAAACACAGCCCTGTCTACCCTGGAAAGTTTGCTTTCTTAACAGTTCGCAGTTTGTGCCAAAATTGGGGGTGCTGCCTCACAAAGTAGTCATGCTTTACCAGCATCATACTCATAAAATTTTGCCTGTAGACAATGTCCCAGTGTAACCTTCATCATACTGTCCCACCTCCTGGCAAAACTGAGCAGAGGTGGTGGAACAGTGGTAGTACAATCAGAAAGGAGGCTTGAGAAACCTTAGCATTGACTTCAGAACCCAGGAGTTTCATAGTATCAGGTCAAACGAGACCAAAGAAACTTCCTGCTGATGATTCAGTACCATTTAGTACCTTCATATTGATCAGCGCTTCCAGGAAGCATTATGGATGGAAAAGGTGCAGAATTTACACTGGATAGAGTATTTCAATGGCCAGCACTAAAAGTAGCTCAGCAGCAGTACTACTGATTGAGCTGGTTGGGTCTGAAAGGACATAACTGCTAGAATGGTGTGCGGCAGTGGTGAGGGAAACAACTAAAATGAAATTCTGTGTCTTGCAAATATGGAGGGATACACCAGACCTGTAATGGAGACAGATAGTCATTGGAATTTCTGATCCATTTCTTTCAGTTCTTTGTGATCAAAGGGAGATTTCACCTTGGACAAGACTACCCAAACTGAGTTAGAAGCAGAGATTTGGAAATGCCATAGAAAGATCTGAGGAATAGAAGAATAAATTTACTCCAGAAGACCATCGGAACCTATTAATTTCATAATGTACAAACATTGAAGCATGCCTTCACCCTCAATATTTTCAGCAGCAGTGGATTTTGTGGGAGCATTATATCCAGATGTAGATAACCATTCCTCCATGAAACAGGTGATGTAGCTATCCCTCTCCTCCTGCAATTCTGCTCTGCTTCCTTACATATGTGCCACTTTGTCCTGCAGAGAGAGAGAGGGCAAAACATTAGTCCGATTGCTGAAGATCTGGAAGTATGTGGAGACAGTGAGAGGTATGTAAGGTTGAGGTGGAGTATCTATCTGAATGTGAGGTTTGATTCCTGAGTGCCAGTGACTGCTGTTGAGAGAGTGGGAGTGGGATATAATGAGCAGCAAGAGAAGTTTGTGATGTGGTGGATCAGAGATTTGTGCATCTACTTTGAACACCTGTATGAAGCCATTACCTTTATTGTGGCATTACACCTCAGGTCCAGATTTCAGAAATTAACTTCCTTGTATTCTCTTCACACTCCCCTCTGTAGGTGGTCCTTAAGGGCCTTTTAGCTGCCAATGGAAACATGGAGTTCCTCCTGCCTAGCAGTGGTTCCAGCATTGTATTTGTTATGCAAGAACTCTGATACTTCTCTGCAATAAATCATTACAGCAATATTTTTTGTATAGATTCCCCTTAAAGCAGGGAGTGAAAGATTATCTACTACATGTAATGAGTAAACAAATTGCTGTATGCAATTTTGCGGGCAACTGGAGGACAGTGATTTGGCACTGGAGCTGCTTTGGTTAATGCAACAATCATGCAGATGAAGTGAGTAATTGAACATTTCATGGTCCCTAAATTCAATCTCACTGGGCAATTACAAGTTATAAATTGTGATCTCAAGGTTCAAAAACCAGGGCAACACAAATTTATAGTTTACATTCCTTCATGAAAAAGTGATAGAAAATTAAAGAAAGTTTCAGATCCAAGGAAGAGGCATACAAATTGGGCAAGCAGTGATCCTTGTGGAACCCCACTGGATGCAGGTTACCAACTTGAAAAAAAGAACCCCTTAATTCTGTTTCCTGTCCGTTAGCCAATTCTCTATCCATGCCAATATACTACCTGCAGCACCAGGGATTCTTATCTTATGACTTACCCTTTCGGAGGTACCTTGTCAAACACCTTCTCGAAGTCCAAATACAACATACCTACTGGTTCCAGCCTTCATCGATAAACTCTGCAAGTCAGATATATTTCACTTTTACGAAACCATGTTGACTCTACGAGATAAGATGATAATTTTCCAAATGTGCTGCTGTTACTTCCTTTCTTGCTCATTATATCCTTAATTACTTATTACTTCCTTAAAAACTGATTCCAACAATAGATGTTTGCCTAACCAGACTATAGTTCAGCTAATTTTTTCCTCCCTCCCTTTTTGAATAAGAGTGTCACTTGAGGAGTTTTACAATCCTCTGGTACTTGTCCAGAATCCAACGACTTTTGGAAAATTACAGCCAATGCATCCACTATGTTTGTAGTGAATTCTTTTAAGGTCCTCAAAATCAAACCATCTGGGCCAGGGGACGTATCTGCCTTCAGCTCCATTAGCTTTGTATAATACTACATCACCAATCATGGTGGTGGTATTTATTTCCTCTTCCATATTATTTAGTATTAATGTGATATTTGAATTATCTTACACCATAAAGACTGATGCAAAATAGGTGTTTAACACCTCTGCCATTTCCCTGTTCCCCATAACTATCTCTTGGATTCATTTTCTAAACAGCCTATGTTCACTTTGACCTGTGTCTTTCTTTTTATATATTTAAAGAAGCTCTTACAATGGTTTTTATATTCCTTGCTAATTTGCCTTATTTTGTCTTAATTTTTTTTTTGGTCATCCTTTGCTGGATTCTGAATTAATCCCAGTCTACAGGACTAAAACTGACTTTTCCCACGGCCTTTTTCCAGCGAGAGACAGAGTGGATGTGATATTGGAGACCAGGAGGTTGTCGGGAAGGTAAGGGCTTAGTATATATTTGGGCAGCAGCTAAACCCGAGATACTACATGTGTAGTATCTCCCTCTCGCACCTCCCCTCCTCTAACCAGAAGAAAAGGACTCTGTAAGGTAAGTTTATTTTTTATTTTCTTTCATCTATTTAAGTGCATTGTTTGGTTTTAGTTAGTTGATATAAAGCAAAGGCTTACAATGGCAGGGGAACTCAGACCCGTGGCACGTGCCTCTTGCTTGATGTGGGAGCTCAGGGATGTAGCTGATGTCCCTGACTCTTACACTTGCAAGAAGTGTGTCCAGCTGCAGCGCTTGTTTGACCGTATGATAGCTCTGGAGCTGTGGTTGGACTTACTGTGGAGCATCCGCGATGCTGAGGAGGTCGTGGAAAACACGTTTAGTGAATTGGTCACATCGCCGATTAGAATTGTTGAGGGAGACAGTGAATGGGTGACCAAAAGGCAGAGAAAGAGTAGGAAGGCAGTGCAGGTGTCCCCTGCGGTCATTTCCTCCAAAATAGGTATACAGTTTGAATACTGTTGGGTGAGATGGCTCACCAGGGGAAGGCAGCAATTGCCAGGATCGTGGCACCATGGTGGGCACTGCTGTTCAGAAGGACAGGGAAGAGACTCGTAGTGAATTCTATTGTAAGGGGTGTAGATAGGCATTTCTGTGGCCAAAAAGGAGACTCCTGCATGGCACATTGCCTCCCAGATGCTTGAGTCAGGGATGTCACTGATCGGCTGCAGAGCATTCTGAAAGGGGAGGGTGAACAGCATATAGGCACCAATGATATAAGTAAAACATGAGATGAGGTCCTGAAAGCAGAATCCAGGGAGCTAGCAGAGAATTTAAAGAGGAGGACCTCAAAGGTAGTGATCTCAGGATTGCTACCAGTGCCACGTGCTAGCCAGGGTAGAAATGAAAGAATAGGCAGGATGAACACGTGGCTTGAGGGATGGTGTAGGAAGGAGGGGTTCAAATTTGTGGCACATTGGGACCAGTTTTGGGGAAGGTGGGACTATTACAAATTGGATGGTCTGCACCTGAACCAGACTGGAACTAGTGTCCATGTGGGAGGTTTTGCTACTGCTGTTGGGGAGGGTTTAAACTAAATGTGGCAGGGGCTCAGAACCAGAAGAGAAGACTAATAGACAGTGAGATGGAAACTGGAGACTGTAAGTATCATGAAGTTAGCATTACCATGGGGAAAAGAAGGCAGAGAGCAGATGAACGCAAAAGAACTGGTGGCTTGAAGTGCATATACTTTAAGGCAAGGAGTATAGAGGGTAAGGCAGATGAACTTAGCACTTGGATTGGTGCATGGGTGTATGACATTATTGCAATCACAGAGACTTGGTTGAAGGTAGGGCACAATTGGCAACTAAATGTTCCAGGATATAAATGCTTCAGACAGGACAGGGAGGGAAGTAAAAGGGTGGGGGGAGTGCATTTCTGGTCAGGGATGATATCATGGCTGTGCTAAAGGAGGACACTATGGAGGGCTTGAGCAGTGAGGCATTATGGGTACAGCGGAGAAATATGAAGGGTTCAGTCACATTGTTGGGGCTGTATTATGGCCTCCCAACAGTGAGTGTGAGGTAGAAGAACAGATTATGGATGCAGAGGAACAGGGAGGTAATGGGAGATTTTAATTTTCCCAACATTGTCAGGGATACACTTCGTGTCAGAGGTCTGGATGGGGCAGAATTTATAAGGAGTATCTAGGAAAGTTTTCTAGAGTATGTCAATAGTCCGACGAGGGAAGGGGCTATATTCAATCTGGTTTTGGGGAATGAGCCAGACCAGGTGGTAGAAGTTGCAGTGAGGGATTTCTTTGGGAATAGTGACACAATTCTGTAAGGTTTAGAATACTTGTAGCAAAAGATGAGTGGTCCTAAAGGAAGCGTACTAAACTGGGCTAAGACCTATTATATCAAAATTCATAAGGAGCTAGGAAATATGGATTGGGAGCAGCTTATTGAAGGGTAGTCCACATTTGATACCTGGGAGGCTTTCAAAGATAGGTTGAAGATAGTGCAGAATAGGCATGTCCCTTTGAAATCAAGGGATAGGAAAGGTAAGATTCATGAACCGTGGATGAAAGGAGAAATCGTGCAACTAGCCAAGATGAAAAGGGAAGCATACATATGGTCCAGGCAGCTAAGAACAGAATGGGCCTTGGAGGAATATCGGGAGAGTAGGACCAATCTTAAGCGAAGAATCAAGTGGGATAAAAGTGGTCATGAAGTAACTTCAGCGAGCAGAATTAAGGAGAACCCCAAGGCCTTTTATTCATATATAAGAAGCAAGAGGGTAACTAGAGAAAGGTTGGTCCACTAAAGGATAGGAAGGAAGGTTGTGTGCCAAACCTGAGAAAATGGGTGAGATTCTCAAGGATTATTTTGCTTCAATGTTCTCTGAGGAGAGGGACATGATGAATGTTGAGATTAGAGATAGATGTTTGTTTACTCTGGATCACATTGACATAAGGAGGGAAGATGTGTTGGGAAGGCTAAAGGATATTAAGGTAGACAAATCCCCAGGATGAGATGGGATCTATCCCAGGTTGTTGAGGGAGCAGAGAAAGGAAATAGGTGGGGCCCTGACAGATATCTTTGTTGCATCCTTAAACACAGGTAAAGTGCCGGAGGACTGGACAGTTGCTCATGTTGTCCCCCTGTACAAGAAGGGTAGTAGGGATATTCCAGGTAACTACAGACCAGTGAGCCTGACATCAGTAGTGGGGAGGTTGCTAGAGAAGATACTGAGGGATAAAATCTATTTATATTTGGAAAAGAATGAGCTTATCAGTGATAAGCAACATGGTTTTGTGTGAGGAGATCATGCCTTACCAACTTAGTAGAGTTCTTTGAGGAAATGACCAAGTTGATAGAAGAAGGAAGGGCTGCAGATGTCATATACATGGACTTTAGTAAAACATTTGATAAGATTCCCCATGATAAACTAATGGAAAACATGAAGTCACATGGTGTCCAGGGTGTTCTAGCTAGGTGGATAAAGAACTGGTTGAGCAACAGGAGACAGAGAGTAGTAGTTGAAGGGAGTTTCTCGAAATGGAGAAAGGTGACCAGTGGTGTTCCACAGGGATCAGTGCTGGGGCCACTGTTGTTTGTGATATACATAAATGATCTGGAAGAGAGCACTGTTGGTCTGATTAGTAAGTTTGCAGATGACAGGAAGATTGGTGTTGTAGAAGAAAGCATAGGGGACTGTCAAAGAATACAGGAGAATATAGATGGACTGGAGAGTTGGGCAGAGAAGTGGCAGATGGAGTTCAATACAGGCAAATGTGAGGTGATGCATTTTGGTAAGTCTAATTCTAGAATGAACTATACTGTAAATGAAAGTGCCTTGGGAAAAGTTGATGAGCAGAGAGATCTGGGAGTTCAGGCCCATTGGACCCTGAAGGTGGCTGCACAGGTGGATAGAGTGATCAAGAAGGCATATGGTATGCTTGCCTTCATTGGATGGGGTATTAAGTATAAGAGCTGGCAGGTCTGGTCACCACATTACCAAAAGGATGTGGACACTTTGGAGAGGGTGCAGAGAAAATTTATGAGGATGTTGCATGGTATGGAAGGTGTTAGCTATGAAGAGAAGTTGAGTAGGTTAGGATTGTTTTCATTAGAACAAAGGAGATTGAATGGAGACCTGATTGAGGACTACAAAAAGATGAAGGGTATAGACAGGGTGGATAGAAATAAGCTTTTTCTCAGGATGAGGGACTCAATAATGAGAGGTCATGCATTCAAGGTGAGAGGTGAAAAGTTTGAGGTGGATACACGCAGAAAGTACTTTACACAGAGGGTTGTAGGTGCCTGGAATGCATTGCCAGCAGAGGTGGTAGAGGCAGGCACGGTAGATTCATTCAAGGTGTGTCTGGACAGATGCATGAGTAGGTGGGGAGCAGAGGGATACAGATAGTTAGGAATTGGGCAATAGGTTTAGACAGTGGATTTGGATGGGCACAGGCTTGGAGGGCCGAAGGGCCTGTTCCTGGGCTGTAAATTTTCTTTGTTCTTCTTTTGTTCTTTTGCCTCCTTGTATGCTTTTTCTTTCAACTTTATACTGTCCTTCACTTTCTTGGTTAACCAAGGTTGATTTATCCCTCTCTTAAAATCTTTCCTCCTTACTGGAATATTTTTTTGCTGACAGTCATGAAATAGACAATAGACAATAGGTGCAAGGGTAGGCCATTCTGCCCTTCAAGCCTGCACCACCATTCAATATGATCATGGCTGATCATCCTCAATCAGCATCCTGTTCCTGCCTTATCTCCATAACCCAAGAGAAAGTGAGGACTGCAGATGCTGGAGATCAGAGCTGAAAATGTGTTGCTGGAAAAGCACAGCAGGTCAGGCAGCATCCAAGGAACAGGAGAATCGACGTTTCGGGCATAAGCCCTTCTTTAGGAATCTGATTCCTGAAGAAGGGCTTATGCCCGAAACGTCGATTCTCCTGTTCCTTGGATGCTGCCTGACCTGCTGTGCTTTTCCAGCAACACATTTTCAGCTTATTTCCATAACCCTTGATTCCATTATCCTTGAGAGCTCTATCCAACTCTTTCTTAAATGAATCCAGAGACTGGGCCTCCACTGCCTTCTGGGGCAGAGCATTCCACACACCCACCACTCTCTGAGTGAAGAAGTTTTTCCTCATCACTGTCCTAAATGGCCTACCCCTTAATTTTAAGCTGTGTCCTCTGGTTCGGCACTCACCCATCAGCGGAAACATGTTTCCTGCCTCCAGAGTATCCAATCCTTTAATAATCTTATATGTCTCAATCAGATCTCCTCTCAGTCTTCTAAACTCAAGGGTATACAAGCCCAGTTGCTCCAATCTTTCAACATAAGACAGTCCTGCCATTCCAGGAATTG